>NC_135012.1:1575000-1875000 GCF_051020985.1 Nomia melanderi
TGTTAGCAAGAAACGTGCTTCTCGATGCTTTGTTAGTAAGAAACGTGGTTGTCGAAGCTTCGTCAGAAACGATCGCGATCTTCGAACGTTCGTCAGGTAGAACCGTGGCTGCCGAAGTTCCGTTAGACGAAATCGCAGACAGGATAAGAGAGTAAACGGATTAAAGCCGGCATTCGCCATGGCGACGACACGCCATGATCGCGGTCGCGTTCGGGCTGCGCGATTCCGCGCCGCTCGCGCATTGCGAACGCGTCATCCTTCTATTCTCGGACCGGCTAATTGCTCTAATTAAGAGAATCGCGACTCTGGAATAACTCGACGGGTTTATATTTGTCCGACGCAGGGATAACAGCAGAAATGGCCTCCTTCGGAACTCGGTTTTCGCGCGTCCGGGTGGCAACCGATCGTTTCCTAGGGCAATGGCGGAAAGAAAAATCTCGGGGAAGCGGCGACGGTGTTCCACAATCGGATCTTGCGGTTTGCATTTTACGCGACCCGCTTTCGCGGAGGTTCGCTGAAAAATCTCGATAGGTTCGAGCCGGATGGCCGATCCTCGCGGAACGTTCTCAGGAAGTTACGATCCAGTTGGTGACTGGGGAGAAACGTGATGAAAGAGAAAGAGAGAGAGAGAGAGGAAGAGAGGGGGGGGAGGGAGAGAGAGAGAGAGAGAGAGAGAGAGAGAGAGAGAGAGAGAGAGAGAGAGAGCGAGAGAGAGAGAGAGAAAGAGAGAGAAGTTGAAGTCGAAGTCGAAGTCTGCCTATGGGGACCGGCGCCCGACCGGAGAGGAGCCAATCGGAGTAGAGAGCGGGTCCGCGAAAAAGTAGGACCATCGGAGGCTGCGGCATGAGTCTGTGGGACACGGCGTGCTATAATTTTTTCCGAATTAAGTAAAAAGGGCAACTCGATTCGCGCCGATCGGCGTGCGGGAATCGAACGAACGCGCGCACTCTCTTTCTTGCCGTTCTGTCCGGCTCGCTCCAGATGAAATAAACATAAACGTCTGAAAATCTCGAGAGCGCGCGATACCGCTTGAGGCGAGAAACCGAGGGCGCGGGAACACCGAACGAAGGGGACGAGGGTGAATCAACAGGGTCGCGGGATTTCATGAAATTTCGGAGAAACGGCGGAGACGTACTCGTAGCAAAAAGTACGATCCGATTTGGGCGACGACCTGTCGGACAAAGTCATTGCAGAGGAAGAAGATGAAGTGGATGAAGAAATAAATGAAGTTCCCGACAGAAAGAAGTGGATGAACTCGAAAAAGGAGCAGAAGTAGTTGAGGTAGGAGCGGATGAATAAGATGGAGTGGATGAAGTAGAGGCTGAAGAAGAAGTAGAAAAAGCAGAAGAGGAAGAAGACAAAGAGGGAGCGACCAGAATTTACCTGAAGAAGGAGAAGGAACTAAAGAGGAGGAAGAGAAGAAGAAGAAGAAGAAGAAGAAGAAGAAGAAGAAAGAAGAGGAGGAGGAGGACGACCACCTATACAAGGACCTACGCGGCCAGTGGGAATGGAATGCAGGTACGAGTCCAGTCTCCGACTTTACTCTTGCCTCCTCACCTCCTGACCAGCCTCCTCCACCGCCTTCTCGTTCTTTTCTTCTTCCTCCTCTTCTTTTCCCTTCGGTATCTCTAGGGAGCCGACCCGCTGCTCACCGAATCACCATCGTGTTCCACCTACCGGCTTCACCACCTACTACCACCTTGCTCCACGTTCGTGCCTCTTCTACCACTATACTGCTACTACTAATAATACTATCACCATCGCTATTGTCGCCGTCCTCCAACCGATCTTCGGCTTCCACTCCACTGGCTACCACGTTCCCGACCGTGTCTCCCTCGATCATTTGTATACTCCTCGCGTGAGACTCGATCCCTTTCCGCGACACTTTTCGCGATCGCTCATAGGATTATCCTGTTCGATTTTTCGTTCGAAACTTCTTCCCTCCGTGTTTCATGGAAGTATTTCAAACTGGGTTACTCCGGTTGGAATCTACGAAGAATCGTAACGGTTTGAAACTCGAAGAATAAACTGCGAATTTCCCCGGAAAAGGATCAGGGCTAGCAAAGGACGCGTCTCCGCGCGAAGTTGCGTTTTCCAAAGAAGAAACGTACCCGAAAGCAGCGTACGAACACGGCGCGACGATAATTCGAGATCGAATTTGGCGATTAGGGTCGATCACCCAGCACCGGTGGCGGTGGAAAGGGTCTGCGAGTGGAATGCGGTCGACGCGCGGCCCTGCCGTGGGAGACAGCCCAACGACCGGCGGCCTACTACTAGCGTCGACGCGTTGTTGCTCGTCCGCGACTCCTTAATTTACCGTCTACCAGCGACACAGTCTTTTTCCCGATTCTCTCTACTTCTCTGTACCGATCCTCCCGATCCCCTGTCGCGCCATCGAACGAGCGTCCCTCTCGTCGGCGGAACAAATGACCCGGCGAAAAGCGCAAAGAGTTATTCCGAGACGTCTCGTCACTTTTCCCTGCGCGTACTGCTTTGCCCACGGGAACGCATTCCGGCACGATCGCTCGAAGAAGGCTTGCGACGACCGACTACTCGCCGTCAATCGGTCTCCCCGAGTGTCGTGGAAGTACGCCACGAGTATCATCGTGCGAACGCCGCGCGGAATACCAAACGCGTACGTTGCCGAGGAATGCCGGGAACCAGAGGCTCGCTGCGGTTGGTACGCGACCGTCGGCCGAGTCCCTGTTGGATCGAAGTGTCTCGTTATTATCCCGCGACTGCGGAAGGACTCGCCGAAACGAACGTCGCCGATAGCGGTAGCTGAAACTGAAGCGGAATGTTCGACGATCGAACGGAGGAAAAGGACGAGCAGGTTTCCGGGAGCTGCCGGAGGACTCGTCGGAGAGGCTTGGTTAACAGATTGCTACCTTGCGAAAGGAAGGTTCGAGGAAGGATTATAGATCGGATATGCGAGTCGCTGATTGGCCAAATCGGTTGGGTCGATCATTTTCGCGATCGCAGTGGATCCCCTTGTTCACCGAGAGGATACAATCGTGTTCGCTTCTGCGGGATTTACGGGGATCAATTGAAGAAACGCCGTCGTTTCCGGCGTTCAAGGTAGCATCGAGACGTGGAGTCATCGTTTCAAGGTTACGGATACCGATTCCGCCATTATAATATGATAATTCATCGATAATCCCGATGAATAATGGAGCACGTTCGGCGTGGTGTGCGTTATGTCATTGTCAATCCCGATGCGGTGCGATCCACCGCTTCGCGAGAGGGCCGCTTCATAATGGATTAGCTTCGATTCATAGGTCCGGTCAAACGCGCGCGTTTTCGCGGGACAACTTTAACTGGTCATCACCTTGAATCGCAAATCGCCGCTGGTTTGTTCCGCGGCTGGACGACCGGTCAGTCCAAGGGGAATCGAGAAAGAAACGTATGCGTTCGCCTGTTTTCGAGAGAATCTGCGTGAGGCGGTCTTAGTGCATTGCTAACCGAACGGGGAGATCTTCAACGCGCTGTTCTTTGACTGTGTTACTTTTTCTCTCGTTTCCTTTGCAATCTAGTTAAAGATACTAAAGAATCATTGCTATATAATCATTATTTAGCGTTGGAAACGTCTTCTATGCTTCGTGACAGTTCTAAGTTGAAAAAGGTTGCTACACTCCAGCGATAACTGCGCGTTCACCAACGCGTTCATCTAAGAATGAAGCTATCCCGAGTGAAAACATTGTAGAAACTCGAGTCGACCCTCGACATCAAGATATCCAACAGCGAAAAGTTCTTTGGGCAGTAACTCGCGACGGAGTCGCTCTCGAATGGATACTTAGCTTTAGAATCCGCCGACGGTTTTGCGAGTCAATGCCGATCGCGGCGTCGACGGTCACCGGCAGCCATTTTTGCGCAGGTTTCTTCGCTGTCTCGTTGAAAGGCAAATATCTCTCCTCGGGAATACGCGTGACCAGCCGACAGAACGAGACGCCGCGGCGGAAAAACGCATCCGCTGTCCGAGAGATTTCTTCCCAGCGGACGGCCGGGCTCGGCGAGAGGAGAGAAGGTCGGCGATTGGCTTCGAATTGAACGATAACTTCGATCGTGAAGTTCGGCCATCGAAGTTCGCGATCGATCGCACGGGTCACCGCATTTGGGTCGGACGAAGTTGCAGAAGACTCGATGCAACTGTAGCAGCGGTTCTCAAACGATCGATTGCTCCTCGATCCCTCGCGTATTGCTTGGAAATATGGCTCCGCGTCGTTGGCATGATTAACGGCGGATTAACGCGGCGAAATTGATGAAAACGCAGCGAAATCGTGGACGAGCACGTGGAGGTGTGTCTAGATCCGAGAATAAAACGGAAAGCGAGACCTTGGCACGGATTTGCCGAGCAATAATAGCAGCAGCAGCTACCGTTCTGTTTTTACGAGACGGCCGTCGATCGACAGACGTACACCGGGCAATAATAAAGCGGTGCACTCCCTCGTCTTGCCTGTGACGCAGTAGCTAGGATCAATAATGCCGACTGCTCAATACTTAATCGCGGATCGCTTCGGAATCTTCTAATCTTCCTCCTGTTTCGTCGATATCTATTTATCCGCGAACTAACAATCACGAAACGTGTTCGATACACGCCAGCTGATCGTTCAGCCTTCGCAATCTTACATCGACGCCGACCCAACGTTCGATTCGATTCCACTATCCACACGCTTCAACGATTTCCACTATAACTATTCGCCATGTCGATCGTTAAGCCAACCTTCCGAATGAAAAACCAAGAACACTTTGGATCGCGATGGGTTAACACGCTCACCGAGAGACTGTCAAACCGCTAAAAAAAGGAACAGACGAAATCAGTGGAAATCAGCCTGTTGGCAGCCACCTATGAGAAAACCGCGTCCGCGCCGCGTAGTTTCGTTCGTACAATCGTGCGCGCAGGTATATACAGGCTAGTTTCTCGGCGTGAGACCAAAGCGATTCAAAAAGTCGCACGGCGCGCGGCGAGCGAGCGACTCTCGGACAACGAGAGCGTAACTTCGAACCGCGCGAACCGCGCGAACTCAAGAAAGAAAGAGAGAGAGAGAGAGAGAGAGAGAGAGAGAGAGAGAGAACGAAGCCCCGGCTTCCACGAAATCCTGAATGCACCTTTCAACCGCGCGCGCGTCGACCGTTTGAAGGAATCTGCCTGGCCGTCTTCTATCTTCGATCCATCGAACTCGCGGCGACCGAGACCAGAAACCGAGTTCGCAAACTTTCGATTCTCTCCCGCCGGCCGACCGACTGAACTGCTACTCGTCGATTATTCTCCGCCGGGAAAACCGTTCCGACGCGGACACCGATCACGGGACTCTTCCTCCGACTCCCCGGGGATCACGGTTGCCCCGGGAAGGTTCGCTGGATGAGTTTTCGCGGGCACAATAGGCAGTTTCACAGTCGTCGTCAGCGTCGGGGCTGCACCGGTGCTCCGATCTGCGCTATAACGAGAGCAGCAGCTGGTGCCTCCCTCTCCCTTGCAGATGAGAGAAAAAAGGAACGGGAGCAAGGAAGAAAAGAGAGAAAAGGCAGGAAGGAAAGAAAGAAAGAAAGATAGAAAGATAGAAAGGAAGTGAAGAAAAGACGGAAGCTCTCTCGCGATAGGAGAGGAACAGCGACGATCCAAGGGCAGAGAAGCGGGATAGGTGAAGCAGGGGAGGGAGAAGGTAAAAGCGCGAGGTCTGTAGGAGCCCCTTTCGGGGTTCTCAGCTCGCGTTCCACCACTTGGTCTAATCGCGTCGAAGAAAGGAGGACCGGGAGCCCGAAAAAGGGGGCTCGGGATGGGCACGTGTCTCGAGCAGGACATCTGCCTCTGAAAAGGACCCACTGTTACGTCCCCATTATATCGTTTACCTTAGCAGCGGACCGCATCCCTTCCTTCTACGCTCCTCGCCGTTCCTTCCCCTTCCTTCTACAGGAGAGACCGTCTAAGACGAGCAGCTGCCGCCGCCCTTTTCCCTTGCAAACCGGACTACGCACCTGCCCTTCGAGTTAAGAGGGTGACCGTTAACCAGGGCCTCGTGATCCCCCGTTCCGTCAACGTTTCGTGGAAACCGAGCGTGGAAAACGATCTCGCGGATCCGTGGATCGTCACCTGGGCACACGTTCGACGAACGAGACACCGGGCGGAGGATGAAAGCATGCACTGGGGAAGATTCGCGGGAGAACTAGTCACTCGAGTTTTGATCCCTCGTGTTACAGTTTCTTTTACAGCTGTTGGAATTGGTGTATCCGTTTTAAATCAACTGTGCGAAGTTTTGCTTTATAAGATACACTGGTAGAGGTTACTCTTAGAAGCTTCGAGAAGTTTGAAATAATTCCTTGTTCATTCGAGAATGAACGATCGATTACAGAATCTCCGAGGATCACTCCGAACGCGGTATCCACTCGCGAACGTTTACTCCCGGGAGCAAACCAACAAGAATTTCCCTCTCGAATGGACACCTAGCTTTAGGGTCGACGTTAGTCTAGGCCGGAAGGAGAGCGGATGGGATCGGCGCGGCAATCCGTCCGTCTCGGGCTAAAACTGCACGCGCGTGACCGTTTTAAATCCAGCACGCGTGCACGAGCGTCTCGGAAACGGCGAATCGGTCACCTCTCGCGAGCGAGCGAACGAGCGAGCGATGTAGCCAGCTATCTATCTAGCTGGCCGGCTTAGCTACCGGCCTGCACGGGGTTGGTCAGCGGATCGTAGGTGACGGAATGTAACGAGCGTCGCGGCGCTTCTATTTCTGATCCTCGGACGTCGACCCGCAGACGGCTCCCAGACTACACGCTAATAACCGCGCGAGAGGACCTCGGAGAGAACGATCGAGGGCGTGGGAGGGTCGCGGGGGGTGTCCTACGGGACGGGGAGGGAGGAGCCGCGTTTGTCTCGATCCGTAAACACGTGCTCGGGGATCTTTCCGCGTACAAGCTCCGCGAGAACTGGGTCGTCCAGTGCGTGCCCGTGTCCGACCACGGCCCTCCATTTCCACTGCATCGGTCAAATAGATGCAGAGTGATTCAAAAATATACCGGGGCGAGCTTGGACGCGGTCAGGACAGAGTTCCGGGAAGGCATACCTTCTCTAGCTTCTGGCACGCGTGTGCTCTCGATGAGACGCGCGCGATTTACGCGAACGATCGAAATTACGGTTCGACGGAGCTTCCTTTAAGCCACCGACTGCTGTATGTCTTCTTTTCGCCGAGGAGCGGCGCATCGACGGTCGGTGTAGATCTGAAACAAAAAGAGAAGCGTAGTTGTAGCACACGCGATATCAAAGCGTTCAGGTAAAAATTGATTCGACGGAGCGAGAGAGAGGGGGGGAAGGGAGAAGAGAGATAGAGATAGAGAAAGAGAGGTGGGAGGGGGAGGGAGAAGAGATCGTCGCGTCGAAGGGAAGCTTTAAAAGGGGCGGCACTGTCTGGTCGTCATTGGGATTCTAACCGAGCTTGTCCGCTTTTAAATGAACGGCCCCTCTCGGCTACGAAATCGCCTGCGTACGCGCGAGCCGGTGCATACGCGTGCACACGTCGCGCGTGGTGCAGTACGTACGTACTGTGTACGCACTCGGCGGATACCTTGTAGGTACGAAAGGAAGCGTACTTCCTTCCTACGTCCGATGTCACGCGCACCACCGTTTATATAATCCATCCTGTGACGTCACGTTGTTTAATCCATTCATTACTGAACCGACTCTCTCTCTCTCTCTCTGTCCCTCCATTTTTCTCTATTTCTCTCTTTCTCTCTTTCTCTATACTGTTTTCTCGTCTCCCACGCGCGTGATACGAGCGCTCCGTCTGTCCGTGACACGAGAAAGTAGAAACGGGCAGGTTCATCAAACTTGAAACCTCCGGCAGGAAATTTAAAAGCCGGTGATTAAGGAACGCGGATGCGGATCGTCGAACGCGTTCGATCGGATCGTGCGAACTCTCGTTCACCGGCCCTGTTTCGATCGAGAGAAGGAAGAGGGAGGATGCGTGAGCGTCGACGCGTGTGGCGGAGACGAGTGGGTGGACACGCACCGCGGCCGATTGCGATACGAGCTCTCCTCTCTTTCTCTTTTTCTCTCGACACGCTCGAATCCGCGGCAGTCGAAATTTCGTTCGACGAACCAGACGCTGCTGCGCCTCGTTCCGTTGAAAGACGGCTCGTCCTCTTTTATCTGGGGTACTGGAAAGTCTGCTCGTACTTTACACTCCTCGAGTTTCGCGATTATAACACTGGACTCTCAACTTCACCGTGTACACACCGAACTTTCAAATGTATTTACTTCTTTCGTTACAGTGAAACTCCTCTTAAGTAGCCATGCGTATTCCACGATTTAGGTTGTTTAGAGTCTCGGTTAAATTGGAACTCGACTATTTGGATTCTTAGAGTATAGATACTTTAGAGTATACATGTACCATCGACACTTGGAAATATGTTTCAAAGTACCGCTTCTCGAGTCTCGATTTCATTGCATCGTCGACCACCCAATTAAATCGAACAATTGAGGCACTGCAGCATTTTCACGCGAAGCTTTATAACAAAAACGGAAAGAGTATCCGGTGCCTGTAATAGAAACAGCACGTCTCTCTCTCTGTTTCTCGAGTTTCGTAACGTCCGGTTCCCCGGGAGCACCGGAAAACTCGACGGGAACACGAGGTCACCGCATGGATTTAAAGAGACCGACCGACCGACCGACCGGCCGTCGACGCGAAAGGACGCGATCGCACGCGCTGCGTTCGGTCGAGCGATAGCAGCAGCGACATTCGCTCCGCGCGATACCGCCGGCGGGACAACGATTGGCTCGCAGTAGCGCCGCGTCGTTGTTGTCTCTCGCCGGACAAAACATTCTCTGGCCCGGTCAGCTCTGACGTAAACGCGCCCTCCGACTGCCTGATAAGAATTCCGACGCCTCCATTCAGTCGAGAACGGGGGGAAGGGGAAGACTAGCGCGAAGGGGGCAGGGGGACGCGAATCAGAATCGGATACCGATACCAGAAGTCGCGGGGGGATTACGGAATCGGAACGCAAGAACGATTCGTTTGTATGGAGGAGGCGAGATAGATCGAATCTCTTATCTCGTCGGACACAGAACTTCCTAGATTTTCGAAACGGAGAACACATTCTTGGGGAAACTCCGACGAAAAGAAGTTCCATTAGTTCTGTGTCGTTATTCGAGAGGACCAACGAGATGCTAGATGAACTGGTCAGAAGCGTGGCTTACGAAATCACGATGCAATAACGGATCGTTTACATGGAAGAAACGAGATAAATCTCTTATCTTCTCGAACACGGGACTTCCTAGGCCTCCGGAACAAATCGACGTTCCTACCGATAGATCGACGAGTTTGCGAGAAGAATCGAGTTCTCGTTAACGCGATTGTCCAGCGAATCCCTCGGATTCTGTAAAGACCTGTTGCGCGCGTTCCGCGTTCCACGTTTCGTCGCTTCCTTTCACGACGCCGCGTGGACACGCGGCAGCCAACGGCAACGGCGACGATTTCCTGCGAATGCACATATACGTACCATGTACGCGCGCACGCCACTGGCCGTTTACGCAACCGGCGTGTTCGTAGCCGGCGCAGGTGGCGCTATGACGCAAACCTTTTATCAGTTATTTGCTTTACACCCGATATCGGCGCTGTCTATGCTCACGGTGAAACTAACGAGGTCCCCGGACGCTTTTAACTCCGTCGGCGCTGTTCCTTTCCGCGGGAACGAGTCCGGGCGACGAGATCGGATCAGCTGGTGCCGGTCGATTTTTCCAACCTGGAGGCTCCGTCTTGGCGACGTGGCCGCTCTAACGCGGCGCTGTCTGGCGCGCAGCGGGAGAGGGGAAGTGACGTCAGGAGCGGAAACGGAGCACGCATGTGCCAGTCCGAAGGATTCGACGAGACGAGTGCGTGACCCAGTTACAATACAGCCAAAAAAGAAGCTGGCAGATCATCCGGTCGGTCGGTGGGTTCGCCTGTCGAGTTTTTTATTTTGGAATCCTCCAACGACGAGACACTCGTTGTCCCAATTCACTTGGTGCTTAGCTTAGCTGGCTGGCGAGGGGTCAGGACGACGCTCGGCCGATTAATCGGTCGCGGATAATCGCGCGGGATACCTACCGTGAAATCAATAAGGCGATGCGGAGGGATCGCGCGGCGGTATCGGTCGCGATTTTCACACGTACCCGACCGAACGGGACACCGTTATCCTTTGTTGCAGATAAGCGGGAGGATTGGGCGTCTAGTTAACGTTTCAGCGAGCACTCGTCAAGCATTTACCCACGAATGTTACGCTATCGAGGAAACCGGAGTTCGTTAACCCTTCTTAAAACGCGAGCGCGTGCGCGCGGCGGTCGCGCGATCCGCCTGCGTGCGCGGAGGAGAAAGGATATCGTTGTGTCACGAATTTTCGTGCGATTCGCGGTGGAAAAGGAGGAAATTCGAATGGATTCCCGGGGAAACTGATTGTACAAAGGTGAACGCGGAGGTTCTCGGGGTTCGTATTCACCTTTGAACATCGAACGGTGGCCACTGAAAATGTAAATTCTCGCGGGAGGAACGATATCCCAGTTGGGTCACGAATTTTCGTGCGATTCACGCGGTGAAAATAGGGGAAACCGGAGTGTATTCCCGACGACACTGATTGCACAAAGGTGGACAGATAAGTTGTCAAGGTTCGCGTTCATCCTCGAACCTTGAACGGTGGCTATTGTTGCGGTAAATGTGTGGGAAAAAGTATTTACTACGGAGAGAACGAAAAGTCTGCAGTTCATTCATGGCGAGCCTCTGAATGGCGAGAGAAAGAGGGAACGATCTATGCACAGGACGTGGCACGCAGAGATACGCACACGGACGGAGTTACAAGAACGTGAGCGCAGGCGAGCGAACGCACGCGTGCGTGCGTGCGTGCGTGCGTGCGTGCGTGCGTGCGTGCGTGTGTGCGTGTGTGCGTGCGTGCGTGCGTGCATGCGTGCGTGCCCGGTGCAACGGCATAAATAAATACCTTACCCATCGTCCGTTTCGAACCATCGAGAACCGATCGCGAAATCGTTTTCGCCGACTTTCGCCAACTTCCTGATCGAACAACGGCCTTCTGTGTTCGATATATCGTGGCCGAGGTTGCGTTTCCGGCTCGTATTAACGCATTATCAGCCAATAGGGGAGACCTACCGTTTCTCTCGACAGCGCGATGTCGTTTGATACCACTGCTTTTAACATTCTTTTCCATTTCTCCGCATAATCAACTTATAGAATTACTTACTGGAGAGAAAGAACCCTATTCTCACTCTACGTGAACATTTCCTTCAATAATTAACGATAACAGAGAAGTACTATTGAATTTCCACTGATTAAATCAAGTTATTATTTTCATACGTACAACTTTTCCCGTGTGTTGTTAAAGAGTTTCGATTTAGAGAGATTGCCAGGGGAAAACACGCGATCGACAACGCGTTAAAAGCGAAACGGACCGCGCTGGTTCCGACGCATCGTAGTCCGCAATGCTGCCGGCCCCGACAAAAGCAGCGAAAAAAAGAAGGAAAAAGAAAAGAACGACGGAAGCGGGCCGGCATAGAAGCGCGCGCGCGGTGCATCGGACGCGCGATTGGGAAGAGCCTGTACGCGTACACCAGCCATTATATAACGGCCCATATGCAAAGTACCCACACACTCGATACTGCCGCTTAGATAAAGGATGTCTGTAAAAAGCCCACAGTGATGGCGCATTGTGAAGTGACCCAGCAATAAAAAGCGCCGTTAAAGCGCTCGTAAAACACGGCAAAAACTCGCCAAATAAAGCACAAACCGGAGGAGACGAAGACGTGCACACGTCCGGTCGGCTACCGCCGAGCTACCGACCCGCCTTCTCCTTCCTCGGGCCCCTAAGACGGTTCTAAACCGTTCCCGGGTCCCCGGCATCGATCCTGCTCGCAAAGGATTTTCAGCGTAACGTGCGAACTCCGTCCGTTTCGCAGTTCGTTCGCTTGATAGATCGCGCCCGGAAAGCGACAAGCGAAGTCGAGGAACGCCGTTTCCGGTTCGACGGTCGCCGGATGAGAACCCCTGCGCCTCGAAGGAGTTCCCACGCTGCCTCGCGTCACACACTATAGCTGTATCGCGTTTAGATACGTCCCCGACGCTCGGTGTTGGTCCAAGCAATAGGACCACGTTGATTGGCCGATCCGAGAGCCGATTACGAGGGAACAAACACGCTACTCGCGTACACGGCTATCGAGCTACACGCGTCCGTGGCCCGCGAACACCACCGCCGCCGCATCGATGGATCCTCCATCTATCCGTGAATCTTGATTGCTAATTGACCGACGACATTCTTCGCGGATCCGATCGTTCCCTCTCCGTTTTATCCTCGCAGCATCTGTAAGGGTGTCTCTCGATCGGTCTCGAGTTCAACCCTTCCAGGACGAAGACGCCGGATGAAAACTCTCACAGTTAGGATAGGACGTTGCGAACAAGTGATTTAGCTACTCGAAGACAAAGGATGGAGCGTTCTTTTGTTCCGCTATTTAAGAAGTTGCTGTATAATTTAGCTTCCTCCGGTGAAGACGAATAGGTGCTTCGAGGAATCCCCGTCCGCAGAGGGCGAAACGCTCCGGAGTAGAAGAATCGGCGGCGGCCTCTCTTTCTCGGGCGTAATTAAGCGATTCCTCGCGCGGCGACCCGTAGGGCGTCTACCTGTGGGAACGCGGCGTTCCTCAACCTCGGCGCTATCTAAACAGCGGCGATACCGCGCCGCTACGACCGTCGCGACGCCGTTTGGGTGGGTAATAACAATCCTCCAGAAACTTTCCATCGTCGCCGACGATAAACGCCTCGCGGATCGGTCGCGTCGTCGAACGCGGGAAATCGCCGGCGAAGTGGCGGGAAATAGGGGAAAAGGAACGGCACGAGAGAGGAAAAGAACGCTCGAACTTCTAACTTTTCCGCGAAAATACGCGGTGCGAACTTCCGTGTACTTCGGAGCCGCTCGAACGCGATCGTTAGGCTAGCCTCGGGCTTCTCGTGGATAACGAGCGGCAGGAAAAATAGGAGAGAGAAAGAGAGGAGAAGATAGATAGAGAGGGAGAGAGAAAGAGAGAGAGAGAGAGAGAAAGAAAAAAAGGAGGTGGGAATAGCGAGTCGCTTGGGCGGAACGTTCTCTATACATGTGAATGGAAGGAGACGGAAGGAGAACGAGAGGAAAGGAAGAGGGATGTACGGTGGGGCAGGGGGAGGGAGAAATATTCCCGCGTGTGCTCGGTCGAGACAGCCAAAGTTGAACGAACCCACGCGCGGACCTATCTTTGCTAATTTTTTAAAGACCCACCGCACGATGGGTGCTGCCGTTGGCATCGTTCGGCGACCGATCGTCGTCTCACGGTTCGTCGCTGAGACGTAGGCGTTGATTCTACGGGGACGAGTCCCATTTATCGCCTTCTGTTTCCCATAACATGTGGCAAGTCTGTTCGATGTGTCTTCGTAAGAATCAGAGGAAAAAGTTGCGTGAGAGAGCACTTCCTCGATGCCAAACGAAGCGGGTTAACTTTAGAGGATCCTAGCAGAATGAAATAGATCAAACCGGTGGCGCAACGATACTGGTTCTAATCTTCGACTTTAGTATCGGGATAATAGGCGAATTCTTAGGTATGACCGTGTGGATCGGTGCTAAGCAGTCACGGTTTGGAATGTGCTTGGTTTTCTACTTGGAGATCGGCGCGGTTGTTATTTAATTCAATTATAGTGCAACGTGACGTTGCGGTAATTAATTGAGGGACATTCGGTAGGCATTAAAGTCGTAGTTACATGCGGTATAATTGTGATATCAAGGATAATTATAATGGAAACTGGCGAAACACTTAACTATTGGAATAAAATTGAATGCCTGCCTCGATACAGGACCGCAGAGGACTGCATCGCGCGCCGCAAGAACGTATCCCCAGGAATGGTAGGGCATTAATTAACACAAACCGCGGGTAGAATAGGTTCGATTATCGGTGTAATTAAAGTTCGTTTAGTCTGCGGCACGGGATGCAGTGGGAGGCGGTGGGCTCGATAAGGATAGTAGGCGCCTGGGCGATGCCTGTGCTTTGTGTGACAAGAAAATATTTGTACAGCGGAACGCGATACGAGTGTTTGAATAGCAATTAATGATCGTCTTTCGAGCGCCACGCGGGATGCGCATTCCCGTTCGATCGGCCCGCGTTTTCGGAGCGGACGCGCTGATTTATCGGTAGAGACGGGTTATCGGCACTCCGAATCGTTCCGAATGTTAATGCGACGAAAAATTCGAATAGGATTCGATATTCTTGAAATCTTGAACGCATCGATGGTATCCAAGCCTCGACAGTCTCGAGTTCGAGCCCACGTGAATTTCGGAATTTGCGAAACTCGTGCATTATTGTAAACCAAATCAAGATTCCGCAGGAATCCAAGACTTTCAAGACTCGGAAGCTTGAAAGATATCCAAGAGATTCTTTCCCCTCTTCCCACGATTAGCAATTAATCTACCAAGATTCCCATTACTCTCCCATGATATAATATGCACTCTTCCCGCAAAAAGACCACCCACATATTCCAGAATTCGCAGAGCATCGATCCCCACTCGAACTGATTCGTATTTCGACAGGCTTTAAAGCGGCCGGTCGCTCCGTGGTCGGAATTCTGAAGCGGCGGGCGGTGTTTATCGGTGATCGACGCGCAGAGTAGGGATCTAGCGGCGATCGGCGCCGGCCGATCAGCGCGCGATAAACGAAAGCTCCCGGTCTGTTTACACCAAACGGGTTCACCAGTCGCTGTAATTCCGGCACGTGTAAAACTTTCAAGGACGAGGCGTGTCTCGGGACAGCAGAGCGGGGTTACGCAAGCGGAAAACGGAAGCGGCGGACGTCGCGCGCGCGTTTCTCTAATTAGACCGCGGGCAGGAGAGGCTTCGAGCCACCGCCGAGGCTGCCAGGGGGAGCGCAAATGGGGAGGAAACGGCCGAGAGAGATTTGACACGCAGAAGGGTGCAGGCTTCGCGCCGCCGGTACGGCGCGACGGGGACGCACGTGCGTGGGAGCCTGCGAGAATTCGCGCACGCGTTAACCGCATGACGTCAACGCGCGCGTCTCGGAACAGCTGACCGCATTCCGCGATAATTGTTTTGCATAACCGTGCGGTTGCGGACGGTAGGCTCCCTCTGGTCGACGGGGTCAAGCGATTTTCGGGGGTGGAGGAGGACGCGAGTGTGCCCGGTGTCGAGAAGAAACGGAGAAAGGAAGTCGTCGGGAGAGAAAGAAGAGCCGGGGCCCGAACGGCGCGCCGGACCAGGTCGGATCGGATCGGATCGGATCGGGATCGGGATCGGGATCGGGATCAGGCCAGACGCCGCGTCCGACAGAATGAAACAGTTGAGTGCCGAGAGGAAACCGGTGGAGGGGAGAAAATTCGAAAGGAGCTACGGAGCTGGTGGGGATCCTCTGGATCGACGACGACGGCCCTGTCCGATCGTCAATAGTTTCGCGGGCAGCAGCGCGTTGGCTTTTAAAGTTTAAAGAGCCAACCGCGACAACGGTGCCGAGCAGCGTCTAGGCAAGCCAGCGGTGCTCAACTCGAGGTTCTTGGGTAGATTCGATGCCACCAGGGAGAAGTTGGGGTGCGTCAGCTGTGGAACCGCGATGGAGGATGAGAGACGAAGCTAGGATGAAGTACCTTTCCTTGGTACGTTCGTAGCGGTGATAAGATGTACTAATTAATTATTGAACTGAGCTTCGCACATCGTTTCGATGTAAACGCTACCATTACGAAACAAAGGCATGTATTTCTACGCGTCTCGTTTGGCACTGATCCTTCATTTCACCGTGAGCGTACGATGCTCGACTGATACTATTTTGACGCACCGTTGACACGTCTTCGGCGCGTGGCATAGACATCGAAGCTTTGGCAGCGTGGTAACAAACGGCATTCCTCTGTCGTTTATCAAATTCATCTCGCGGAAAAATCGTTGACGCGGTTTCTTGCGCGCGACATCGGTTAATACGCGAAACCGTTGTTCTTTCAGCCCGGCCGAGCGCGGCGACGGTGTCCCGAACAATTCCCGGCGATTCCCACGAGCGGAGAACGGACAGGGTGGACGCACGAAGAAACGAGAGAACTCCCGAGTCGCCGATGAAATATCTCGCTCGGGAAGGAGGTTAAGGAATGCCACGGGACGAGGAGCCACGGGAATATTTGCGCCATATAAGGTCCTGTTTAGCAGCGACTCGCCACGAATCTCATACGAACGAACCCCGGCGCGGCGTGGCTCTCGGCGAGCGGCCGTTCTTTCGAGAAATCTCAATCTTCCGCGCGCACACGCTCGTCTCTCGGAACTTTTAAGGCCGCGCGCGCCGCGACGATTCGGAGGCGTTTCCCGCGACGAAACCGGAGGTGGGACCGCTCGCCCGCCCGTGATCCGCTCGAGAACGGCCCTGGGAGTTTTGCAATGCACGCACGCCCCGGCATAGTTGTCGCGTGACGAAGGAACAACGCAACGACGCGACGCGACGCGCGATCGAAGATGAGACGAACGAACGGACGGGTCACCAATTGGCACGCGGCGCTTTCCTGAAAACCCACGCGCCGACTCGCGGGTCCGCGCTCCATCCCGTGCCCGCGGGGAATTTCTCGGATAATTCCCGCGTCGGGGAACGTGAGGTATTCGGAAAAGCGCGCAGCTGGCGCCGTTATCGCGAACAGAATCGCAAACGAAGCGTGGACGGCGCGAGGAACGGAACCAATTCGGAATGGCGCCCCGCGATCTCGAAGATTGGTCGCGTGACTCGATCCGCCATCCGTTTTTCCCGTGGAACCGCTATCGCAGTGGACTCTGCACCGAAACGATTGCTAAACGACCGGCCAAAAAGGAAGAGGCGAGACGAGAAAGAAATGAACGGGACGAAAGAAATAATTGGACATAAATCTTGCCGACTATCGGCCGCTAATACTCTTGTTCACGAAAGTTAGAGTAAACGGGGATAAGGAACAGTTCGCGATAACGGGACGAAGGAGGGAATGAATGAAGGCGGCGAGATATCTACGCTGCGTATACTTCAATAACATTGAAATTAATGTCACGCATTCGACGATAGGCCGCCGCCGTTCTCCCGATAAAACGTGCCTCGCAATTTCCTCGCGCGAGCACTTCGGTGTCGTCGTCGTCGTCGTCGGCAGCGGCGACGGCGACGGCGGCAGCGGTGGCGTCTATTCTACGCAGTGATACGAGGCCGTGTTCCTTCTCGCCTAAAGTTTCGAGTGCATTCGCACGGGAGGAGCCGTGCATCGGCACGATAGAGCACGCAGACGCGAACAAAACTCGTTTCGCGTGTATGCGGCACACCAGTACGCGCGTACTCGGAATAGAGTATGTACAGTAAGCGCAGCAGACCGTCTCGTCTCGTCGTGGCTCAGACCTTAATGACGTCATTATCTCTAATTAGAATTCCCATAGTGGCAGCGGTCGTCTCTACCGGCACCCCGTTACACCTAGCAGGTACTGTTCCATCCTCTTTCTCTGCCGTTCTCCCTGTTTTTCTTCCCGTGTACACGCGAAACTGGAGTAACCGAAAAACGGCCGCACGAAAAACGAACGGATAACAGCGTTCGTTTCCTACTAGACCCTCTCCGTCTCTCTCGCCCCTGTCCCCTATCGGTACGAGCAACCTCGGTCCTCCGATTACGTTACAGTCACTGGAATTCCCCGGCCGGATGTGAAGTCTATAATCATTTTTCGACATTTTCCGATTGTAAAAATAGACTCACGCGACACACGCGAAATGCGCGGGGCGCGTCACTCGCGTGATTCACGGCGGATCGTGAAGACAGTTCGGGGAATCGAGGCGAAATCGTTTCAGCGGGGCGTGACCGGCATCGCTCGGAAACGAATCGTCGCGTTGCGATCACGGGTTCCACTTTCCTTCGCGGGGGAAGAACGGTTTCCCGGTGGCACCGGAGTAGGAGCTGTTTAACGGGAGAAGGGCTCGTTCCCTAAGCAAAACTGCATCTTCCGTTTCCGACACATATTTCCGTGCGCGTTGAATAACGGTCGCATAACAGGGCGTTGCGGTGACACAACTCCGGCTCGGCTGACTTTGTCTCTCCAACAATGCTGCGGGAGAGACAGAGACGGACGCGAACGGAAGAAAGAAAAAATGAAAGATAAAAAGGCAGAAAGAGAGAGGAAGACAGTCCGGGGGGTAGGAGAGAGGGAGTAAGAGAGCGAGAGAGAAAGAGGGGGAGAGAGAGAGAGAGAAACGAGCTGCACAACCAAAGTCATGCGCGACCGCCTTGCATTCGTGTGTATGCATGATTCCGCCGCCGCCGACGTCGCCGTCCACCGACAGAAACTTCCACCACTACCATCGAGACATCGTTGCTCCCACCCCCGCCGGCTACATCGTCTCGTTCCTCTCTTTCCCGCGGTCTCTCGCCTCGCTCCTTCTTTCTTCGACCTGAAATCGTGACGTCAGGCCAGATACCTGTTGCATGCGACGTGTTACAGAGCGAGACGCGTCGGTGCGTTCAGCGAGCCAGCGATAGAACCCGATGGAGAAAAGGAACGAACGAGCGAACCGACGAAACGAACCATCGAACGAGCGCCAAAGGGGCCATCGGATGGACAGAGAGAACCGGGGGGGGGGGGGGGGGACGCGACGATGCAAAGGGCAGCAAACACGAGACGCAGCGGCGAGTCGGATAGAGAGATGACATTTGAGTCACGTGTGTGTAAATTACAGAGAGGAATTCGGTCGGGTTACGGAGCAGACGGTGTCTGCTGGCCCTCTTTCGAATCCCTCCTCCCTGCCGTAACCCCGACAGACCGGGTTTTCACTGTTTCGCTGCTCCGAAAAGGAACGAGTAATTGGAAACGATTTTCCGGCGGCGAGAAACGCCAACGGCAAGTGCAGCCGCTGCCTTTCGACAAAGATCGGTATCAACGAAAATAGATGAAGCTAGGAGCTAGCTGCTGGCTCGTTTGGATGCGCGCCAATGTTGCGACGCGGCGCCACGGAAAAATTTCTACGCCGCGGCGGAATCGGTCGCTGCGACGCGGATGGTCATTGAGCCTCGGCCACGCCGATTCTCTTGGATGCGCGGCTGATCGTGAAACGGTCCGTACAAAGCGCAGTACTCGCGAAACTAATCGTTGGAATTACGTTGCAGACCCATTAATGAACCTGTACGCGTAATATCTAAATTATTCTTCTAATCGCGTGGAAAAAACCGATCCATTAGCGGCGAGGATGTGCCTAAACTGCGTATGCTTCCGTCTACGCGTTCGGCTGTTCGGCACGGTCTCGCAATTTGGAAGAGGAATTATCGCTTCTAGAATTGATAAAAGGCAAATAGACATACGGGCGACGATAAACGGAAACAGTCGTTTCGATGACTTCCTCGCCAGCGATGCTCGACTGAAACGGTTTATCGCTCGCTCGACGGCACTCCGAACTGTGTCGCCTCGTTTTAACGACCGAATTCGCGGTACGCGCGTTAGGAAACTATTTCGAGATGTTTCGAAGGATATAGGGCATTCCGATTCACCGAAAATCGAGGAATTCGCGGTTGCAGAGCCGATACTCGGGCCGAGTTTCGATCCGCGCGATTAGAGACCACGGACCGCGATTGAGAACCACTGGGCCCTCTAGATCGCTGGTCGCCGCCGCTACATAAATAGAACGGTCGGACCTTAACGCGCACTTTTGCGCCTTTATGTAACTTGTCCAAATTTATGGTCGTTATCTATTTAATAATACGCGGACATACTTGCGCCATTTACGAAGATCAAACGGGTACACGCGCACAGGCTCGGCCGCGCACGTGCATCCGCAGCGGACACACGTACCCGCTTCTGTTCCAGTGTGTAAATGTTCGCGCGCGCTCGTGCGCACGCTTACCGAGCTACAAAGTATCCGTGCGCGTGCTTGGTGTGCTGCTGTGTCTGTGTGTGTGCGTGTGCGTGTGTGTGCGCGCGTGTGTGCGTGCGCGTTCAGAGTTTCGATTTCCTCGCACGTTCCTCTCGACGAGCGAGCTGTTTCGTCGCGTTTCGCGATCGACGATCGCCGACCGAAAACCGTGGCTCGATCGATGATCGCTCGTGCGGGGAAAAGTTCGCGCGCGGAAGCCAGCCTTCCTCTCCTCTCCTTTCCTCTCGATAAGTTCCCAGCCTATAGTTCGTTCACCGACGCGCGAAATAGAGACGAGCGGCGAGAGCGCACACTTCCGATCGACTCGCTCGAGAGCGGATGCGCTGATAGAACCGTTCTGCTCTGCCTTTTCCTCGCGGACCTCGGTCGAGCTCCCCGGCGCTGGCCGGGCGAGATTAACGCTTTAATCATCGATGATGCGCGTATGCGTCACTCAAACTTCATTAACGCTAATCGATGTCAGGATCGGCGTCAATGCGCACACGGATCATCCGACAGTTACGTCCGAACGTCGACGTACATATACCTCCGTGCGTGGACGAGGAAAAAATCGTGTTCGACGCTTCCGGACGTTGCCAAGCTGCGGTCATCAGCGAATCGAATATCAGTTCCAGGAAATTTGCAACTTACAAGAAGGCGGAAACTCGAAAACGCAGATGGAATCGTGGCGAGAAGGGTCGAAGGGCCGCGCAACCTAGACGAGGCTAGCGCGGGAAATACAAATCGGCCGAGGCTGAACGCGTCCCAACGGCGCGGAGATGCACATAGCTCCGTTTCGCAATATATCGTTTACGCAGCAACAAACGACTTCGCGAAACGAGTCCCCCCGTCGCAACGACGACATACCGAGTGAACGAGAGAGAGCTAGCTAGCTTCATGTTTATCGTCCGACGCGTGCTAGCTTACGGTTACCTTGGCTTTCGCGGCGGTAACGTCGCAAATCCGCGATTCTTCCTCCGATTATCGTTAATACGCTGTTCCCTCTAGCGACACGTACCTTTTTCTTTCCTTCTGTTCCCGTCGTGTACTCTCGGCGAGCGGTCCGAGAACCAGGCCGTGCGGACCGAGTTTTACGTGCGACGAGAACGCAACACTCGATTGAATTGAGACGGATAGTCGGTGGAAGAGTATTTCGCCGGAATCCAATCAACTGACAAACGTAAATACCAGATTTAACAATAGCACTCAAGCGTGTCCTGAGGTATCGGCTCGTCCACCGACTATACAGGGAGCCGCACAAGAGAGGATGCACTGTCGGACTCGCGGAAGCGCGAGGGCCTCGCCGAAACCCAAATGACGTAAGGGCGCGCGAGCTGTCAAACTTACAACCGTAGATGACCGACTGGCAGACGGAGGAGGACTGAGTAGGGCAGCCGATCGCTCGTGGATTCCCTGTTCTATCTCTCTCTTTCTCCCCTTCCCAATCCTCCTCTCCGTGTGCCCCCCACCCCCCGCAGCCGTGCTCCCTTCTTTCTAGTCTGTCCCGCTTCCATACCGGCCCGATCGTTTTTCTTTCTTTCTCACTGCGTAACATGTCATCTCCCTCTCTCCTGGCCGCCGTCTCCCTGCGTCTCTCTTCCACCTTGCCAACCGTTCGCCCTTCCACCGCCGACGGCTTCTCTTTTCATCTATCTGCCACCTTCGCGACATCGTGAAGCGTGCGCGGCGACGAAAGGAAGGGGAAGCCACGAGGTCGGAAAACACGGAAATTACGGGCTGAAAAGATGGGGCATTATCGAGCGTAAGTGGATCGAACGCGCGACCGAAACTCACTCCCGGGAATAAAGGTCTGATGATTGATGGTCGACTCCACTGAATTAGGTACACGCGAGCCGGCGATTCTATCCGGGGAAACGGAAACGAGGAAAACCCGCGAGCGCTGGACACGACCGCGCCACGAACCGATTCGAGTCGCGCAGGTTCGCCGGGTTGCCCCCGGTTCCCCTTTGTAATCGCTGGTTACGTTCCAGTATCGGTAAGTTGTGGGTACTCTCGACGACCAACGCGGCTGCGAGGACTATTAAACCGTGGTGCGGTATTTTTCATCAAAACTCCTGAACGTGGCGCGCTCTAATGGCAGCGAGACGAGACGGCTCGGCCGTGTCATAAAATGGCTGACTCCCTTGTTCCTTGTCTTAGACTTTGCCTCTATTTGGCTGCTCTAGCCGGCGAGCGTCACGCCTAGCGCGCATGCAGTAAAAATCCATTCGATAGAGACCGTGCAGCCTCCTCTTCTCCGCGCGGTCGCCCGAGCAACAGCTTCTGCTAGCGTCACCCGAGTGCTCGATGTCACTCGAATCGTCGCTCACCGCCGGAAAAATCAACGAACGTTTCTCGAAAGAATTTCGGGAATCGTCGAAAACCGAAGGAGATCCGCTGAAGTTGGATTCTCGCAGAAAGCTCCTTGTAGGCGACGTACACGCGTAGGAACCCGACTTTAGGCTCTTGCACGCTCGAAACGTTACGGAGTGCTGGGTCAACGAAATGCGGCTGCGATTTGCGTAAAGTCAATGTCGAGGTGAATTTAGTTTTATACGCAGACCATAAAGATCTCATGCATTATGAACGAGGCGTTTTCGAAATGATGCGTGTTTTCCTAGAGCGAGCGCGTCGCCGCGCCGTTTCTGCCGAGAGCACGACCGCCACGACGCGCGCACCGTCCGGTTCTCGTTGTTCGATTTTCCCGAAACTGCGTCGAATAATCTTCGTGCAATTACGTAACGCCTAGTACCGCGGCAGCGACGAGTCGATCGCAATCGCGTTCGCGAGCGGGTTAACTACCGCTGCCGGCTATCGTGGTCCAGAAACGCGGTGGCTCGCGGATCGAACGCGCGGAGGAATAACCGGTACGGCTGATTGTTGCTGCGTACCGCTTAATTGCTCCGATGCCCCTTTTGTCTTTCGGTGGGTTATCGAGTTCCGTGTGCAATCGAAAATTGAAGGAAGCAGCTCGTCCGCGCCGATTCCGGTTGAAAAGAGATCGAAAGTCCGAACGATGGATGGCCGGACAACGTAGAACGATTACGCGTTCAACTGCTCGATCGTCGAGGCTTCTCCTATCTTTCGATGGATTCTGGAATTCTTTGTAGAATCGAAAGCTGAAGGGACCGGCAAGTTTATGTGGTTTCTCTTGTAAAGAAGATCGAAACCCGGAACGATCGGTGAGCGGATAACGCGGACGGATCGGTGGATTTTCTGTTTTGTAGATCGCCTATCGGTCGGCAGAGGTGAACGCGGCAGGGTAACGCCGACTCCTCGAAATATCGCAGACGTATAAAATTGTCGTGACGACGGTGGCGCATGCAAATAGAAAATAGAAACGAGTTTAGAAATAGATTCGCCAGTCGTCGGCCTAGAATTCGATCGGACGTGGCCCATCGCGACACTGTTTCAGGCTACTTGGAACGCGTCTCGTCTCGTCTCGTCTCGTCTCGTCTCGCCCCGTCCCGACCCGTCTCTCTTTCGACGAACCCTAAATCCTCACCTCTTTCTCCCTCTCTCTCTCTTTCTCACTTTACAATTGAATATTCCTCTCGTTCGACGAGGGGAAAACACGAAAAAAAAGAACTGGAACGCGTATCGCAACCGGTACGGACTCAGCAACGATTTTTCGCGACGCCTCTCCTCGCCGCGTTCGTTACGGGAATTCGAAGGTATCTAATTAAACGTTGAATAATACATTAGACATCGACGCGATTAAAAGCACCCTGTAGATGGCCTGCAGACGTAGTTACTTCCTTGAATGCGGCATCCTGCCGGCAAAATATTGACTGGGTAATTGACCAGTCGTGGTCGCCGCTCACCAACGCTGCAAGGGACAATACTAACTCGCCCGCGACTTCCTTCCTACGTGGAACGAGCGAGTAAACGCGAGTACTACTGGCATCGTGTACAAACTGCTGCGACGGGTAGTGGTTTCATTCATAAAGTCACGCGTTTAGCGGAGGAAACGTTCGGCCGCGTTAACGAGGGAAACGCTTCGCGCGCCGTGAAGACCTTAAAACTTGCCCCCGGAACGGCTGAGTCGCTTCCGCTCGAGGATACTCGCGAACTTCGGCGTCCTCTTTCAACGTTTCACGTTCTTACCGACACGCTCGATTCGCCAGATGAATCTATTGTGCCCCGGATGGCTTCTGAATGGCATCGTTTAAAAATCAAATGAAAAATCCGTTGTCTATCGGTTCTTTTAACGAGTCGATTCTCTAGAATAAAAGACGCTGCATCGTTGCCGTAACGATTTGATAAATATTCCAAGGCAATAATAAACTAGACACCGCAGACTGGAAGCGAAAGACATAGATAGAATTCCGGCAAGTGAACGTAATACGCGCAGTCTTGGATCTCGGTTTTCAAAGTGCGGTGACCCTTCAGGCTTGGGCGGAACTCCTTCGCTTCCGGTGCTGTTCCGTCGCTGCTATTTCTATATATAAACCCACACGCTTTTGTTGGCGTACACCTACAGCGGGAACGCGCCTATGTGCCACTGCCAAATGTCCCTAAGCGGGAGGGGGAGGCTTTGTCGTCGCACGGAACGATTATTCATTAACCTATTTAACGGGAAGCTTTGCCATACGCTCCGCGAAAACTTCTCCGATGATCGCGGCGCAGGAAAGCGAGACGTCTCGAGCGACAAACTGGTGGAAAGCCTTCTCGGACAGACCCTAGCAAATCATCCGCGAGATGCAGGTTTCCATTTATCAGCAATACTCGAAGAGGAAGCTTAGGAAAGTTATTATTTCCTCATCCGATCGCGCGTGACGATACCAGAATGCGGATTCGTGGAACGAATTTCAACGGAATCGCAGGATTAAAGAGATCGGCGAGTTTCTGAACGTGATTAGACACAGAGAAAACAAAGTGGTCGAAGTTATACTCACTCGAAAGTTCTCCAGCGATGGACGTAACGTGTTCATCTCGGTATCCTTAGTTCCTCCGCCGCCGACGTACACCTCCGTTCCACGGGAATCTTCGAAACTTTCTATCGACCGGCCGCCGCCAATCGTTCGAAAATATTCGACGGCATACGGTGCACCTGTCACCACGTTTATCCGTTCGCTCGGCGAAAGGTTCGCCGCGAGATAACGTCGTACAATTGACATCTCTTCCTACGACTTCCGGCACTAGTTGGAGGTCGGCGATTACTTTTCGTCGAAAGTTCGTTGGCACGTGGGAATGGTGGGAGGATACCGGAGTCAAAGGGTCGGCCGCGTCGCTGCGGCGAGGAAATCGCTGGTGCAAAAGAAACCAAATGATTTCCCTTTCTTTCTCTCTCTTTCTCTCTTTCTCTTTCTGTTCTCGTTCGTGGAACGCGAGTTCGGGGCGCCGCTCCGTTCCGTCGCCGCGTCGTCGAACGGTTCCACCGTTCTAACGATCTTTCGAGACGGCCGGACGTAGCAGCGCCATTCTGACACGTGGCCAAGGAAGCAAATTAAAACGGGGAGGAAGGAAACAGCGCGAAATGTCAGAGGGAAAGCGAACGACCGGAACAAGTATGTAGGAGTACGGGGTTCATCCTACAAGCCACGATGCTGCGACAGTTACGTAACAACACGCAAACGTTGCACGGGACGGGACCCCTGGGTGTCTCGGAATCGACGATTGGCCGGGGATGAAGGGGACAATCGAAGAGAACGGTGACAGGGAGCATCCACGATGGATCATATCCGCAGTCGCACTTGAACGGGATCGGAGCTTTTATTCCGCGGCGTGCTACAAAGAACAGTTTACAACGGGGAGGTCCCTCCTCCCGGTATTAACTAAACGGCGAACGAACAGAATAGAACTCTAAATGGTCCGTGAAAGTGGAAACAAAAACAAAGGGAAGAATGTTATCGCAGCGGTGCCAGAAAGAGAGAAAAAGTCTCTGATACGGCCCTCTCGAACGATGAACGGCTCCGAATCGCTGCGCGCGTGTACGAAAAACCACAGAACCGGAAGTAAATCTCTCGTCACCGTGTACCAACACTGCCGTCGTCGCGAACGGCCGAGCTATTGTACTTCTCCGTGGTCTGAATCACGCGTCGCGACGAGAAACACCGCGCCGCCGTCCTCGCCGTTGTCGCTGTCGCCGCGTCGCGTCGCGTCGCGTGGTATTGTATCGAGTCGAGTCGAATCGAGTTGTGCCGAGTCAAGTCGAATCAAGTCGAATCAAGTCGAGTCGAGTCGAGTCGAGTTGCACGTGCACCACCGCATCGGAGACGCGCAGGGCAAAGTGCATCGTAAGACTGCTGACGGGTGCACCTCCGGCTTTCCGATGCAACGCATTGCCCCTATCCCCTCGCGTTCTCCGCCAACCCCCCCCCCCCCCGTCTACGGCCCCCCTTCCTCTTTCACTCGACCGACCGTGCGCACAACGACGATCAACACACCACGTGACCATCCCCTTAACTTTAGCAGACCGATTACCGCACCACTCGCGACCATCGCGTACTTTTCTTCTTGTTTCGAGGTCTCTTTCTCTCTGTTCCTCGGCCACCCACCCGCTCACCCATCCATCCACCCTGTCTCTCCGTCTTCCTTGAATTTTACATTCATTTTTCCCTGCACAGGCCACTTTCGATCCGTCGCGGACTCTTTCGGTAGCTATGCAACGCGTTCCGCATCTACCGTGCAACTCCTCTCCTCTCTTCCTCTCTATTCACTCTTTCTGACCTTCCACCGATTTTTCCTCTCGCCTCCACCCTCCTGTATATACACGAATACCCGTATTTTCCTCGAGCGAAGCGTGTCCCTCCCCACGTCCCGGTACCATCTTCCTTTATCCGCGCGACGGCAGATAGTTCCCATCCCCGTTCGTCCGACGGCGAGGAAGGAAACTCTCCCGGTTCTCTCTTCCACAGGAATGTTCGGCAGTCTTCCTCTCTCTAACCGTCCCAACTCGCTCGCTCTCTCTTCGTCGGCCCCTGTTCATCGTTCGGTATCACGGTCTCTCTCGTTCGTTGCATTCTGTCGAGCACTGCGTCATTTCTGTACGGTGTATGATTCGTTCTCTCTCTCCGTCTGTCTTCCTCTCTCTCCTTGTCGTCCGTTCATTCCGGCGTGTTCCGTCTTCGTCCCGCGGACGGGTACCGACGCGTCCCTCACGGCCCGACATCCCCCACCAGGACCACGGGTCGACTCGTTGCACCGGGAAACCGAGAGGTGTAGCCGTCCTTCTCGCTCGGCTCCATTCATGCCTCGACTCTCTTTGGGTTATGCAACTTCGGCGCGAGACGCGAGACGAGGGGTTGCGTCGTCGGTTGCGCCGATACTGCACACTCGTTGCACCGAATCTTACCTTATGGAAAACTTGGCCGACCACCGGGTCAACCTCGCGTCGACGCACGATCGCCGCGCAGCTGCGTTTCCGTCCGTTTCCAGTTCGACATCCGTTTGTTCGGGGATCGAGTTTTTTTTTCTTTGTCCCGTCGATATCGATCCTTCCCGAAACCCTTCTTACCGCTTCGATCGATCCTGCCTCGCTCGGTCCGAGAGCGACCAAACGATTAAGGGATCGTCGGTGAAGGATAGAACTCGGATCAATGGAATTTTTAGCTTGGAAAAGTGGACGCTCGAAGAGTCGTGGTTTTATCATTGTCCCCAGGATGCCATGGACCGGATATCTGAGCGAGGAACGGTCAAGGATATCTTCTCGGTCTCCGGGAAACGGTGGCAACTTTGTTGTTTTTTTTTGTTGTTTCCTTTATTACGCTTCGTACAAACAAAATCGTTAAGTGTCCTAGCGGAGAAAGGTTTCGCAATGTGTGAAACAATGTTAAGGAGAACCCTGCCGCATCTCGCATACGCCGGTCTAATATAAACCAAGGATGAATTTCATTAGATCCCGAGCAAGGTGACAACAGCCTGTGATCGGTATCGGCGAAGAAACGCTCAATTAAGACTACCCGTGTATCGCAGGAACGTTTTGAGCATCGTATACGAATTTGATCGCGGAGGCGTTTCAATCTTTTAAAGGGGCTGCTCCCCCGATACCGAGGCGTGTCTGCACCGTTCCCGCGTGAATGCAACGCGCGAACCCTTTACGCGTACGAAGAAATATGTATCATGTACGAAAATACAGTCTCTATATCTTACATATGTATGTATATATGTATATATATATATAAGTATATACATACGTATATAGTATGTATAAATGTTCAGCGTCGAGAATGCAACGAAACACCGATCGATACGAGTTTCGCTCGTGCGACGACTCCGTTGCTCGCGTGATCAAATTATTTCCTTCCTTCTTTCCTTCGCCAAAACCGTTAAGTAACATTAAGTAAACAAAGAAACGTCTAAGGGGGAAAGGGGGGTGGCACAGTCGCATGAATGCTTGTGCGAGCCGCGGGGGCGTGCGATGCGTCCCGTACGCGCGCACACGAGGAGAACCATCGATTGTCATGCACCTATACGCAACGCCGCGTCGTCGTGTCGATCCCGAACGAACAAGCGGATTCGAGGGGTATTTATTGCGGACGCAACGTAATAAATATGACTGCACTTACCCGAGTAGACCCGAGGCGACAGCTCGCGTGTCGCGCGGACAGACACCTCGAGGCCGCGTACGCTAACGCTGTTTCCCCAAGAAACACGTTTCGGAAAAGTACGGAGGGCTGCGATTTTTTCCAGCAAAATCATCAGCGAAATGCAAAAGTAACACTGGGCCCGGCGAGCTTGATAAACACCACTATATATCCGGTTCACACCTCCGAACACTGCGACTTTTCCGGAATCTCGTTGAAGCGTGCGCTCCCGATCGAACATTCTGCCACCGAAGGCGACACGTGCAATCTATGCCGCGTCCCCGACGGTTTCTTCCCGCTTTTACCTTCTATTTCTATTTGCTTTTTATTCGCTACGAGGAGTGATTAATTCACACGATTCCGGGGATCTCGTTCGGCAGAAGTTTGGGAGCGCGATTATCCCGCGATTTTCTCGACGCTGCACGGGAATTGCAATACTACGGGGCCGTCCGACACGCGACCTCGTGGGTTTTCGTGCTCGAAAACACGGGGACCCGGAGGAGTACGACGTTCCCTGAGCGAGAACCGATTCCGACGTCCGATCGAAGCACGCCCCGTCGCATTCGACGCATGCCTCTCTGGTGCAACGAATGCGACGCAGAAACTTCTAAAGCGTTGCCGAAGGTCGTCGTCTCGTTGATCTAATTGACTCCTGAATCGGATCAACGAAGACTAGATTCATGGAAGACACGTTTCGATAGTATCGACGACACCGGTCTAACGCTTCTCGCGGATCCGACTCCGTTGCTTACCACCGCACCACGGGCGAATTTCTCTAAGTATAATGCGATTTCTAGCGAAGGTACGGGTCGGAATTTCGATAGGACGTCGGAATCATCGGACCGTTTCCATCGATTGAGATCGAGGCAGGCCGCGTAACTCGAGTACAACGGATACTCCACCCGTGAGAGAACACGACGCGCCGCAAGAACGATTAGGAATTTTCTGATTGACGTGGATTGCCGCGGGGGAATCGATCTCCCTCGCGGATTGTAAGTTCGCGATCGACGCTCACAGTTTACCCTAATGCAACGTCTAGGGACATCATTACCAAGAAACCGACGACGGCTGCCCAGCTGGCGAGTTTGCCATTTCCACTGCAATCAGAAACGAAAGATAAACATTTTCATTCGACGAGACAGACAGGGTACACATCGAGAGACAGTACCGAGCATGCTCTCCTTTCAGACAGTGGAAGGATCTCCGCGGGAGAGGAGTTGGGTTTAAGCTGAGTGACCATTCAAGAGTGGCGATAGTAATTCCAAATGGCTCTACCTTGGTACTTACTAAATTCTCAAATGTCCGTATCTTCAATTGTTCCTAGTGACACACTGAATCTTGCACAATGGGATATTTAATTATTCTTTCTGTTAGCTTTCAATGATATATAATGATGTATAAAATAAGTGGATCATCTCTCGTCGATTTACCGTATTGCACGTTGCCCTCGAGAGCGTTTCTCGCAAGAGGACACTGTCTTGAAAGCGACGAGTTCGGCTATGCTCTTGGATAGCGACTTTCAACGCAGGTAGCTGCTTGTGAGAGATCCTTACGAGAGCAACTAGCGGTAGCTTCGTTCCCAAATGGACACCTAGCTTCAGACTAGGTCGATGATCCGACAATGCCGATTAGTACGTTCGGCGAAGCGATGGAAAATCAAGCCAATCAAGGCGCGCGCGTCCGTGGAAAAAAAAAGCGAGCGGAGATCGGCCGAGGTGGGATCCATTCGGGTAGCACAGCCGTAACAACGTCCAGAAAGAGGAGAAATATCGGAACGGTGAGAAATAAAAGGGTTTTCGCGGCATAAGTAGGGATTAAGCACACACAAAGCGTACACGTACACATATGCACACACGAGCGTACCCGGTATTGCACGTCACGGCTTGTTGATTTCGTAAATTATACACGGCCATCAATTTTAACGGCCGGTGAAATGCGCTGTTGTGTTTCGGTGGGCGTTCTACCACATCAATCATATCCGCGCGGTAAATACCTCCTTTCGGTATGCCTCAGAAATTTGTATTTTTATTAGCCATTACCCTGTCTCATCGCGCGCGCCTACAAAAGACCGGGGCGCGACGGACACCGTTGTGTCCACTCGGGAACGAGTTGCGCGCGTCCCGGTAATCAGAGGCTCGGCATTGACGAAAGAAGGCGTGCATTAGAGCTGGTACCTTTTATCAGGTACGCGAGGTACTCGAATACATATTAATTACTCGGAGAAATTACTTGGCTGTATCGTAAAGTGTTTAAATATACGGGTGTCTAGTTTATCTTATGGAATAGTCGACACTAGAGTCAGTTCAAAGTTGATTGAATCTATCATCGGAAAACGTAGACTTCGTATTTTTGTATGAAGATAAAGGCACAGTTTAAAATCAATTGAAGACAACGGTATCTATGCTCTGTATTCTATGTAATTTTTCTGATCAACGCACAAGACTCTCAGTCTGCTCACGAGTAACAGCTCTAGTATGTCCCTACGTCGGAACCCTAGCCAATTCCGCGTCTATCCGTGTGCACCGTCGAATTATCGCGCACGATCGGAGGGGAAGGAACACGACTTATCTCGCGAACGGAACGGAAGCTAAGCCAGGCTCGTCGTCCCCTTTTGGTTCCGATCTCGCTCTCGAGAGGAAAGTAGGCGATCGCTTTTAACTGGAATACCACGAGGTCTGAAACGAGGAGGCATTCCTTTTCACCGAGCACAGAGCCATGCAAATGACTCGGGGACCGACCTCGGGTTCTAAGAATTCGGTGGCCCAACGTGCGGCTACGGTGAGGCTAGACCTTGTTGCCGAGGAAAAATTCGATTCCGAAATCGGGAAGTGTACAGCGCAAAGATGACAGTTGTCTAGTTCCATTTGTCCATCTTTCACGCTATAATAGCTCTTCGTGAATCTATAGATGCGACAATTTCGACCAGAATGAAAAGTACGTCTGAAAAAGACGCGATCATCGTTCTATCAGCAGCATTGATGAGATTATAAGACATCGATTGGACATTTCTCTGGCAACTTGTCATCTCCATAGTTTACTTCTAAAACAGCCTACAACTCTCTCTCTCTCTCCTTTTCTCTCTACACTTTCCTCTCTTCTTAGCCGTAGGTCTCCTGTTTCGAAAACCTAGCCGATTCCCGGATCTCGCAAACTTTCTCTCGTCCTTGTCCCTTTCGCGCCTCTGATATCGTTCGATCTTAGCCGCGCGAATGGATCTCGCTGCGTCGCCGTCCGCGGCCAACGTTTCGCCTTTCCCCGTAGAAACTTGGTCGTCGCCCCGCTAAACCAGAAAGCAAAGCGAGCGCTAGCATTGTTAGCCTCTTCCCTCGATCCTTCTCTCTCTCTCTGTCTTTTTCTCCTCCTCGGTCTCCATCTGGCTCTTTCTCTTTCTCTCTCTTTTGGAAAAGATCACACGGCTCGCGCGCACGAACGGAGGAAAGAAACGCCGGTCGCTTCTTGGAGGTCGAGCAACGGTTCACCCGTACAGGGGGGATCCATTTTCACTTTTGTGTTTTCCGGGGCCCCGGAGGGTTCCCGAGGGAGCGGACCTCGGTCTACTATCTCAGGAGCGTCGCGCTCGTGCATACGGTACACACGGGTATCCGGGCAGGGCGGTTTAGATCGCACGAAATACAAAAGAAGCCAATTATAATGACAATGCGCCTTCAGCTAGACCGTCGGGCCCTGGGAAAGAAATTCGCTACGTCCGTTTTGCCGACGCCGCGCTAACTACACCGCTGCCGTCACGCGCCATTGTACCGTAATCGTTCCCGAATACGTCGTGTACGCGCGGCTACCTCCGTAGACGCGACGATAGACATCCTCTTTCGACTCTGCCTCTTTACGCAAACATCGCGCCACTCGTCCGTTCGATCGGCACACGAGGATAGAATTCGTTTCGTCCGCGACGACGTCGATTCCCGATCTTTACGCGGCGATTACTTTCGCCAATTTACTAGTAAAAATTCGCTACCGAGTTGAACAGAAAAATGTTCGATTCAATCGAGATTCCAGGCGATAATCCATTAAATATGGATCGTGAACTATGGTCGGGTACCGTTCGGTCGCGGAGGCAGCGTTAAAGGTTAATGAAAATTTGCGGCGGAACGTGGAAACGAGGAATAAGGAACAACGGCTAGCGAAGAAAGCAGCGGGCCAGTTAAAAGCTTGATATAAGCAGACAGTTATCGAATGATCGGAGCTTCTACGGGAATTACCAAAGGTGTTTAGTAAGTAGCTAGCAACGTACCCCGAATGCGCTTCCGGGACGATGTCGTCGATCACGACGTAGATCATTGCACCGGCCGCGAAGGCAAGTGCATAAGGTAGCGCAGGTTCAGCGAGCGAGACTCCGGCTGCACCAAGGACGCCGGCGAGAGGCTCGACCATCCCCGAGAGCTGGCCGAACCAGAAGCTCTTCAAGGTACTAATTCCGGCGGCCTGCAGGGGCAAAGACACCGCCAATCCCTCCGGGAAATTCTGGATGCCGATGCCGATCGCTAGGTTTCTGCAACAAAAGCGGGAACCGCTTACCTTATTTATCCATGGTTAGCAGCTGGTTAACGTGTCGCGTCGACTCGAAAACCGACGATCGTAGAGCTGGCCGCGCTAGCCAGAACCAATAAGAATAAGAATAAAACCAAGGTGAGTCCGCGCGAGCCAAGTTGCACACTCTCCTCTCTGGTCGCGGTCGCGGTGAGTTCTTGAAACTGGTTGACGGCTTCGACATTCTCTAGATTTTTCCATCTGGCCGAGCCGAGTGCTCGAGCTGTGGGGCTTCCTAGACGACCGTGCCGAGTCGCTCCTTCGAGCTTAATGGCAGTTAGCTACCAACGTGGTCGACGATTTATTGCCAAACCGCGGTAGGACTACGATCGATCGTGTCGCTATTTCTCGCGATATCAATGGTTCAGAGTTTTATCCGGAAACTCGGCGATTGAAATTTTCAGTTTAGTCTATACTCGTCTAGGCAGTTAGTCGCTCGATGAAACGGTTAATTCAAGTTCTATTGTAGTTGACGATCGAAAAGTATCCGATGGAAAATGGCACCGAAGTTTCGGAATGTTTTCCATTCGAGATTCACACTCCGCCGGATTTCCTTCGGAACTCCGTGGATCAGTAATCGAGATCTACGGTTCAAGGATTAATACGGCGGAGTATAATGAAGGGAGCCAGACAGACTGAACGAAAGAAGCCAAGAGAGGAGGCACGGGGAACGCAGGAGAGCGAGCCACGCAGCAGGTGAATGAACCAACACGATCGTGTACGTATACGTAACACTCGAGTGCAGACAAGACACATATTGCACCGGCACTCCATGGCCTTTCGAGACTTTTAAATCGTAGCTGGGATTTTATGTTCTCTTAACCGTTGATTAAGCTCGTCCCGTTTTTTTCGGCGAGGCTTGCTCTTTCTTCGAGAGGCGAGTCCGCGGCATCCGATTTACGCGAAAACGAAGGACTCCTGGCTAGAAATCGAGACGGGATAAATGAAACGCCCTCGGGACTCGTCGCGGGAAACCGTAAAATCGCGAACGGTGACAATGGACGGGATCCCCGGAATTTCCGAGCGTATTCCCCGGCTCCGTTCGCGAATCAGCGAACGAACGATCGGATGGATCGGTAGGAAGATCCTTGGCCGGGCCAGCAAGAAGCGAGAAAACGGTACCGGGATTCATCGGGAAGACGGACTATCCGAATGAATGGCTGTACAAGATCGGATACCTGGTAAACTTGGGGGACGAAGGAAAAACGTTCCGTTCAGGCGGGAGGAATGCGGTAACTAAGGTCTCGGACGACCTAGCTTTCGTACGGCGGAGGGATTCACGGAGAGTCGCATAGACGGAATTTAATTCAGCAGCAAACGATAGTTGGCCGAGGAAAAAGTAACACATCGGCAAGCTACGCTAAAAAGTTGAATATACTCTGAAGGTAAATGCGCGGCGACTGGGGCGAATAGATCGAGAGCGAAGGGGAGAGGGATAGAGAGAAAGAGAAAGAAAGAGATGGAAAGAGAGATGGGTAGAGAGTGTGTGAGAGAGAGAGAGAGGGAGAGAGAGGGAGAGAGAGAGAGAGAGAGAGAGAGAGAAAGAGAGAGAGGGGGAGAGAGGGGGGAGGGGGGGAGGTTTGAACGGGAAGCAGAAAAAGGTTGAATCTGGACGTTGAAGACATTAAGCGAGGTGTTCCGCGATCTTACGCGGAGGATCGTCGATCGACGAACGGTTAGAATTTCCAAGGAACAATAGATCAGCGGTCGGGTTGGCAGAGAGCGGCAAGGTGGCCGAGCAGGTGAATGAATGACGTGATCCAAGCTCCTCCTTCCGATGCAGGATCACCGGTATAGGCCGCGCTCTCTCTCGTATAGGGCCGAGAGAGCACATGGTATGTCATGCCACGGCGTGTAGTGCGTTATTTCATGGGACGGCATCGTCGTCGCATTCCTATAGCATCGAGGTACATAAGTGGTTGTACAGTTAACCCGTCGGGTCCGGCTGTTCGCCAGTTGCACCAGGGGAGGTCACCCGAGTTCCGAGAATGATCGTCCCCTTCCTCCACACCCTGGGCTCTTCACCTTCTTACTTTTCTTTCTTTCGCATCGGCGTCCTTCTCCCTTGATTCTCCTTGCTTCTGGTCCTCTCTTCTTTTCTGCAGCTACTACCTCCTACCAGCCGTCTCCGCGCAGGCCGGTTTCTTTTCCTTTCCGAGTTCTTCTTCTGATTTCCACGGTCAGGGTCGCTAACTCTCGTCCCGTCGTCTGCCGTGCTACCAGACAGCTAGGCTGACGACCGTCGTCCTGGAGGCTGGCTGCTGCCTCTCGCTTCCGATCGCCTTTGCTCGCGATCGACGTGTTCGATTCCCTCGAGCGATACGCGATCAGCCGGTCCGAGAGCGAGGACTTTTGTTCTGCGAAATGATAGCTGTCAATAGCGGCTCGAACCTTTACGATTATGATCCACAGCGTGCACCAGGATAAATTTGCATTCTATCGAACATTCATCCTTATCGATGCTTCTAGTCGGGGGTAATATTTAAATCGTTGTTATTTCTGCTTCTGCATTTGATTCTACGTGTGCGTGTTCTTACGCAGAAAGAAGACACGCGCGAAGGAGCAAAGATGGCGTCGAGAATATTCGCTTAGAATCCAGGAGAAAGTATCGGCTCGACGCAGAAACTGATCCTCCAGTGTTCTCCTAGAGGTCCGTCTCCAAGGGACACGGTTCTCCACCCTTTCTACGAAATTCAATCGTCGCGAGATCGATGTGGAACACATTCCCGGAGCAGTTCAGCCCCCGTCCGTTTCTCCGTCTCTCTTGCCCGTTGATAATAAAATTAACAGTTTACGAATGATTATCTCGATTGACGCACGTGTGCCAAAGTAATGCTTGAAAAACCCATTAGCCGTTATCTTCTCCTCTTTCTTCGGTGCCGCTCGTTTCTAGATTAGAAAGCATTTATCGTGCTCGAAACGGCGTGGGCCCATTTCTAAGCGATTCGCGAAACAAGGGGACGGAAGTCCGGAAACGTCAGCCACGATTCTTTATTTCCCTTTTTTCCCTTCCTGAATCGGTTTCCGCGTGTTGCTAGTCGCGGTTGCCCTCGGTTCCAAGGCAAACCTTTCACGAGCGGCACGACGCGCGTCTAGGAATTCCGCGCGAGGGCGTCGCGCTGTCTCGGAGCCGAAAATCGAAGATTTCTCCCGGCAGCAGAAAGAAAGAGATCTTACCAAACTGGTTGGTACCCATAAAAAAAGTAGCACGCGTGTGTTTTGGTTCCCGTAGTCAAACTCGTATCACGGGTACACCGTTATACACGCATATTCGATCGCGCCGCCGCTAACTTGGTGGTCCATCGCCGGCGGACTACCCATAAAAATTCGCTCTGTTTAATGAAAATAAGGGAAACCGAGCTCGCGCGGGCGAACGGCCCGCTATCGTTTAACTTAACGGGCTATCGAACATAACAGCACACTTCGGCCGATGTGTACCAACATGGCGTCCCGGGTAGCTTCGTTGAACGCACCGCGGTCGCCATTTTGCATTCCATAAGGCCGCGGTTGTCCTTACGTGGCAACACCTATCCTTGCGTTCGTGGTCGTGCAACCGACCCGAAGGATCGTAAATTACTTTCCCCGAGATCTTCGACCGGAGAAATATCCGACGATGATCGGCTGTTCGACTTTCCTTCGACGTTGATCGAACCTTGTCTCTTCGTCCGAAATCTTTCTTCCCCTCTCTCTCTCTCTCTCTCTCTCTCTCTCTCCCTCTCTCTCTCCCCCCCCCCCCCCTCTCTCTCTCTCTCTCTCTCTCTCTCTCTCTCTCTCTCTCTCTCTCTCTCTCTCTCTCTCTCTACCTCTCTGTCTCCTTCTCTGTATTTCGCTCTCGTTCTACCGTGAACGAATCTTTAAGGTCCCTTAAATTTCGCTCGAATTCAATGGAACGATCAACCGTGCCCGTGTCGCGGTGTATTCTTGGTTTCCGGATGGTTTTAGAACGCGATCGACGAGCGTATCTTCCGGGCTACAGTTTTCGCGCATCCGCTAGGATGAACTCTATCGATTCCGACCGGTGGCGGAACCACAGCGGCAGCCTCGCAGCAAAATTCGATCGGTCGAGATACCATAACGAGGACTTCTTCTTCGTGTCGGGTCGACTTCTAAAGGAAGTATATCGGGCGAAGAGTAGGAGGAAATCAAGGAGGAGGAAGATGAGCAAAAGGACGAGGAGGAATGGTCCTGAAGGAAACACGAAGAATTTCTCTCGGTGGGACCGGCCACGCGATTGGTGAACCTGAAAGATACAGATAGAGATAGACGAAGGATAATGATAGAGAAAGAGACAGACGCGGAGCAAGTGAGAAAGAGAGAGGGAGAGAGAGAGAGAGAGAGAAGAGAGATGGAGCCACGGCTGTTACGTGTGTGTCCTTACACGAACGTATATGCTTCAAACACGCGTTCCGTATACGCTGTTCGTTAAAAAGAGATGCGCGACGAAAGACAAGCGTACACGTACGAATGCGTCTGTGTGAGAGAAAACTAAGGAGCGAGCAAGAGAAAAGGGGAGAGCGGGACGGAGTGAGAGAAAGGGTTGGAGGGGGAGAGAAAGAGAGAGCGAGAGAGAGAGAGAGAAAGAGAGAGAGAGAGATGAAGGAGGGGGTGCAGAGATAAGAGAGTGAGGAGAAACGAGAGAGGGAGTAAGGAATGCATGGGAACGAGGCGCAAGCGGGCCGACCGCGATTTGCCCGTCCCGCATTCCACCAACGCCAAGGCGAGCTCTCCGGCTCTTCTCGGCTCCGAGTCCCGAGGCCACCAGCCACGGCCTAACACCATAAAATCATAAGACCAAGATCAACCCCGCTACTCTTCTCTCCATTATCTCCGGCATCGTTGCGCGAGAGAGCGAGCTCGAGCGCGCGCGCGCGCGCGGGCGCACGATCGCGCTCTCGCGTCTCCTAATGTCAAATCGTAAATGCGCTCGAGAAATTTCGCGAGAGGATTCGCCGTTGCTCCTCGACGAGCTTCGAGATTAGGCGACGGAACAATGGTTCCCCGAAATAAATCCGCTGTTGCCAGCGATCATTCGATTCGATCAAACGGCAGTTCAAAGTAATATCAGAGTAGGTGGAACATTGAAAATCGAATGATTCAACGATGCCGCTAAACGTTTCAACGTAGAACCGGAGCGACCTGCACGGTCGGAACGTCGCGCGAGTATCGCGGCTCGGATCGATACCCGTGGATGCATATTGAGCTTGATCTCGTCATTAATTGCGACGCATTCCGCGGTAAGAAGGCTCGGCGAATCGAGGACACGTTCGCGGGAGCGAGATTCCGAAAGCAGGTGTCCACCGGCGGTGAGCCGGCGCGTACGCAGAAGGAAGAAATGGCTCCGCGGGTCGGTAGCGCGCTCGCTCGCTCGCTCGCGAGAGAGAGAGAGAGGGAGAGAGAGAGAGAGAGAGAGAGAGAGAGCGAGAGAGAGAGAGAGAGAGAGAGAGAGGGAGAGAGAGAGAGGGAGAGAGGGAGAGAGAGAGGGCGAGAGAGAGAGAGAGGGAGAGAGAGAGAGAGAGAGAGAGAGAGAGAGAGAGAGAGAGAGAGAGAGAGAGAGAGAGAGAGAGAGAGAGAGAGAGAGAGAGAGAGAGAGAGAGAGAGAGAGAGAGAGAGAGAGAGAGAGAGAGAGAGAGAGAGAGAGAGAGAGAGAGAGAGAGGGAGAGAGAGGAGGGACCGCCATCATGGTCCCGATACTTTGATTTGCAAAGAGATGCTAGTTTGTCGAATAGTCTGTACGGATGATCCTGAGGTCGTCGTCGAGGGACATAACGGATCCGGCTGTTCGTCTGTTCCGAGTAAGGTACGCGGCGCGCATGCGTAATGCCGCCGCATTCCAAGCATTGCGAAGTCGCTGCACCGTGCGCGCCGGTGCATCGTCCGATGCCAGAGAAAGAGAAACGAATCCGCCGGGCTAGAGGAGACGGAGAACACGCGCAGCGAGGATTCCGCGGTGATAACAGACGTCGCAGGAGTCTCGCGGACCGTTTCGCCTTCTCTTTTCACCGGGAGATTCCCTCGGACGCGCCGGAAAACCGGCGGTTCCAGCTTCCCCGAGGAAACCAGGAAGGAGTCCGGGGGCAAACGGAGGAAAGGCGGCGGAGCACGGAGGCGAAACACGAGACGAGAAAAGTATCGGCGTGTCGCCTTAGCCTAGAGAACGTCTCGCGAGTCCGGTTCTCAGAATCTTTCTCCTGCGGACGGCTGTGCCTGAATGATTACAGGTAGAAGCGACGCGCGCGGAGAGGCGGCCGCGTGAAATGAATGTAATCCGAATACCGGAGATCCTGGCTGTACAATCGCGGATTTTCGAACGAGAAGATTGTCCGGAGTCCCGGTTACGGGCGCGAAATTCGTTGACAACGGAAAGGTGGATCGTCCAGGAGGTAGGAGGAGGTGGTGGTTCCGAGCTGCGAGCGACGCAGCGTGCCTGCCACGGCACACGTGCACTTATAATACTATGCACAGAGGCTAAGCGGGAAGTACTATATCGTAACCGACTTTCTTCGTTATTAGCGCACGTCAGAACTGGCTTTCCGCGTGTGATAAGCACCGGGTACAAAGTGCGACGATTAAGGGAACGGTGGTAGCCGCGCATTGCCGCGGCTGGAAACGTCCGCGGCGTTCACCTGGACGCGTCCGAAACGCGGCGACCGGCGATCGTCTCGCGGCTGAGAACGAGCCGGTAGTTCGAGCGTTACTCGACGCGTGGTTAACCAGCCGTGGACGATCGACCGGCCGCGTGTTGCCTCTTTGGGACCACGGCTGAGATAGGTCGCGTTCGGGTTCCGACTTGGATCGTTCTGCGAGAAAAAAAAAGAACGGGGGCAAAAAGGAAACGAGAAGGAAATATCGAAAAAACGTATTTACCGGTGTCGGGTGTCGTTGCGCGGCGGTTAAACGAGTTACGAACTATCGCGCGGCTCGTTCCCGACGCTTAGACGTCGGCGGACGGCGCTAGAACGTTTCCAAAGGTGAACGAAAAGAGAAGGAAGCCAGTCCAAAGGCAGAGAGACGTCCGGAGCCGAAGTCGAAAAAGGACGGTAGAGATAGAGCGTCGGGAGAAAGGGTAAAAGGCGGGGAACGGGGGCCAGCGGGGAGGTAAAAGGAGAAGAGTAGAGACAAGGGGACAGAGAGGGGCCGCGGTGCGGTGAGCACTGCTGGGTCGGTATATAATAAGACAGGCAGGAGGATAGCACTGAAATGAGGTGGTTTCGTCGGCAGCTTTGTCCGGCGCCATGTTTAACATAGCACCACCTCATCTACGTGCCACGCCAACCCGGCACTCCGTAGTTCCTCTGTTTTTACGCACGCTATCGCTCTCACCCTCGTTCTCCTCTTTCAGCTTCTCTTTCGCCTCTGTTTCTCTTCTATCCTCGGCCTCCTTCCTCGTTCCCTACGTTCGCTAACCGACGGCGTTAGAAAAATAAGAACGGACTCGCCTAAGCGAATCGAATCCCCGCACCCATCGCGATCACGGTAATCGTCGAACGAATTTCAATTAACGCGAGACTAGACGAGATTATCTAACTTCATCGTCGTCAACATTTGTAACAGGATGAACGATTTAATCTGATACACGTCGATTTATTGTATATCGATTTCAAGATTGTATACTTACACAACATTCACGCGATTCGACGTACGAACGATTCCTTGAATCGGAAACATCGCGGGGATCGATTCGCGCGATTACGACACGCGGGGACAACTGCGAAAGATGACAACGAACGGCAGATCGTAGACCTTTGAGAGAGAATTTTTGCGACACGACGGAGAACGACGCCCGCGTTCATCGACGGGGAACGGCTGTCTCCGTGTCGAATCTCGGATGCGAGGAAAAACGAGCGGAAAGAGGGAAAAAAAAGAGGAAACGAAAAAAGGGAAAAGGAAACGACGGACCCAGATTCCGCGAAAAATCCGCATAGCTCGAAGGGTGACTCAGTACCAGATCTCCTTGAGCGTTTTACGAGTGCAAATATCGTCGTTCCTATCGGCTGCCCACCTTTCCGCCGTTCCTACCTACGAGAGTGCGTCTTTTTCTCTTTTTCTTACTCTATTTCTTGCCCCTCCTTTATCAGGCACGCTCTCGCGGCTAACACGGGCAGGGACGGCTGTGTTACCCGGCTACGAAACGTTTCATTCATGATTCTTTCGCCGCCCCGACCGGAACTCGTGGATTGTTCCACCTCCGTCTCGAGAATGAATTACCTTTCCACGGAAAGGGCACGCCGTACGCGCCGAGGCAAAGCGATCGGCGAGCAGAGAGCAGCGAGGCCCGAGCGTTACGTAAAAATTTATTTCCATGACGGAACCCCGACGACGTTTTCCTTGACCGGGACACGGTGGCCAACGATCTCCTTTCCTCGAGGTTTCTCTGTTCCCAGCGGCGTTTACAGGAATCGCGTCGCGACCGGCTTCTCCCCGTGATTCGGCACGAAAATACGGTAACTCTTCTCCTCTTTTTTTTCCCTTCCCTCCCGTTACCCGTACCCGACCCTTTTTCGAAACGCGGGGAAGAAACTGCGGCCGATACACGTCGTTTCGTTAGTTCTGAAAACGTGCTCGAGGCGGAGGTACGCGATCTTAATCGCAATCGTCGTGAGAATGGAATGTCGCTCGTTACGAACGAGTTGGGCTACAAAAGGGCATGCTGGGTCGATAAATGCTGAAGGCTGAGTGATTTTCTGAACGACGAGAGACGTGCGTTGCCGGCTCGTTCCTCGAAACTGGTCGCATTACTCGGGTGGAAAGATCGATCTTTACGGTAATATCTCCCTACTGGTTCGCGATTCGGAAACGGGCGACGAGTATCGGGAGAAACAGTGCGCCCAATTAGGCGTTCGCTATGGAATTCCCGGCGAAACTACCGCGGTATTGATTGTTGAAATTCACTGGAATCGTTTCAGACCCTTCCGAGGGTCCCGCAATTACTCGGCGATCGGCTAAATGGGTGCGCTAACCGATTGGACTAATTGTCGCGCGAAATTCGGGTCCGACTTTTCAGTTTTCCGCGCGCGAAGTAGACAGGGGAAGCCCTCGTTGAATGAAATATTTTCACCACGAGCGTTCTTTCGGCCGGCCAAAAGAAAGAACACGCGCACCGATAACGATGTACGCACAGCCACGAACCTCTGCGTGGCGATACACGGACGCACGACTCCGGTATCGGCCGGGGTCATCTTTCGGACCGACGATTCATTCATAACCGGGAAACTTGTGGCGATAATGGCTTCGCGCCGGTTCATTATGGTATCGAATACGAGAATAAATGAAATATCCACGGACAAGCGTTGTTTTTCAAACGGGGCGCCCGGGGCGGCGCAAAAGCGGATTCGCGTTTCTTTTTCCAGCGAACCGTCACCGTTGCGAGAGTAACAGGTTCCGCGTCCCATCGGATATACACGAAAGCGCGTCAGGAAACCGCTCGACGGAGAAATCCAACCTCTATTTCTTAATTATCACGCGGTAGAAAAGAAAACGCCGACACGATCCATTCATTCCACGGATTGTTAATGGGACGGCCGACACTGACAATCTTAAACTGTGACGTCCGACACCATCGTTTGAATGCTTTGGAATTCAGTCCTTACCGGCCAAAGGGAAATCTACCGCGGTCGAATCGTTCGTCTAATCGGCGACAGCGCGCCGTACGTTATTCGCGTCAATGATACGCGTGGAAAGATGCGTATAGAAGATTAGACGTACATTTTTTCAATGGCTCCCGATGAATCCGCTGGCGTCTCCGCGACAAACGATTCCCGGTCGACGGATTTCGAAGTAAGTATTTACGATACACGCGAGCGTTCTTACTTATGATAATGATCGTGACTCTCCCCTCCGCGGAGCGGATTACAGCCGATCCGTAGGCGATATTAAATACGCGACGATGAATCGAATTCTTTAATCGGGCACGGCTGGCAGGAATATGAATTGGGCCACGTCGGTGAATCGAGAACCACGGGAATGGGTATCTTTAGAAAGAACGAGTCAACGGGGAGACGACCGAGGGGATAGCCCGACGATACGGGGACGATTATCGTTGGCATTTTTCTGCTATAAATAATAAGGTTTCGCTGTGGCGCGATCGACTGTTCGAAGAAATGAAAATAACGTCACACGATCGATTAACGCCGCTGCACGTCATCGGCGGACGTCGCGTTCGTGTTTCGGAGTTAAAAGCGTAAGGCGTAAGGCGGTAAGGAGAGCGAGTTTGGGAGAAGTCCAGGAGGACAAGACGGAGCGGGGAAAGTGGGAAGCTGGAATGGAATGCGCGGCGCCTAGGGCTCGTTGAATTCCAGGGCCACACGTGCCCTTCCCCCTCGCCACGGGCACCCACCGCTGCCAATAAACTTCGCCTGCGGCTGGCACTCGCGACCGACCACCATAGAACTCATTCATGGGGACCTCCTATCACGCGTCGAGCACCGCTGCTGGGAGACCACATGATCACCAGCTGCTGCCATCTCGCAGAGGATCGTACAGTTTCAATAGACACGTGATTGAGACTCCGGTTGGTAAATATATCTGACTTACCCTGGGATGGCTAAGGGAGGTTTCACGAACTCACCGATTGTAAAATATTGGGAATATGTTGTTTATTTGAGGTGGAATATTTGTAACGAATCGTTTATTGTTGGTTACGTATTGAAATCTGATTACTGGAGAGTCGCTTTTAATTGAAGATATTGTTTATAGGGAAGATTTTGGGAGTGGGTTAGTTCTCGTAGGGGTGAAATGATAATGGCGATTAAAATGTGGTAATTCAGTTGTAGATTACTTTGTATAATTGCGGATTATAATTCGTTGCGATTACTTGAATAATATTTGTAAGTTATTGATTATTAATGGTTGCAGAATTCGCAATAATCGTAGCTGTTTTAAACCTGATATTCAAGTATAATTTATTGCGCAACTTCAGCGTTTAAACGAATAATTAAACGTTTAAACCTCCGCTGTAGACATATCTAAGCATCCGTGTATGACGACCGGAATTGCTAATTAGACGAACAAACGTGTAAACGAATAATCCAGCGTCACAGTTGTGACACTGTATCTACTGAGGATCATGTTTTTGTTCGTTTTTCTACCGGGGAAAAAAATGCAGAACCACCCGACATTTTTTTCCCACTGACCTTTGTGTGTGTCTTTTTTTATTAGGGGCTGCGAAAGTTGCTGAACCAGCGTCGGATTTTCAAATCCGAGATCGAGCTAATTTTAGGGATTAACGAATGCGGGAGGAATGCACGAACGTCGGTCCCTGTTCTCGTTGTTATCCGAGCGATCATTTTAACCGCTTAATGATAACTGAAACCCATTACCCCACTAGCACTGTAGTTAACCTATCCTGATTCTCGCAATAAATTAAGTACATACGATTGACCTAGGTAAGCAATTTCAGTTCGTACGCATTAAAGTTTGATCGAAATGCCGATGGCGCGCAGTCGCAGTGCGATCAATACCGCTAATGTTACTCCATTGAAATGATCTTTCAAATGAAAAGGAAAAATACAAATGGCATGCTGGAAAATCATAATTACCCTAGTTTCATTGTTACACAACTTCTAAATATCCTTTGTCGCCCAACATTCGTATTCCTTTTCGTATATTCTACCGACGCGACGATATTCAAGTAGTATCTTATTATACTTACCTCGCGTTTTCGAAAGTTGCTGAAGCACTGCTTCCCACCGCAGCGAAACCAACTCCAACCGCCAGTCCTTCGGGTATATTGTGAACCTATACAAACGATAAAGATATATGAGAAAAAAAACTTCATTTCTAACTGAATCGTGCTGGATAAAAGGATACATACGGTAATAGCAACAACGAGCAGCAGGATCCTTCTCCATTGACTATTCTTTTGCTCGGTATTAAGGTCCTCGTAAATCGCTTCGAGCTCGCCTTGATCAGCGGGGGCGCTTATGTGCGCGATTTGGCGCCTTCTGGTATTTTGTTCGTTGAATCCTGAAAACGGGATGTTAATTCGGACATTAGTGTGCAAGGTCATGCCTTGGGTTGCGTTAAAAAAATATCATTCGTAGGAATGGAGGAACCCCGACGTTTCCAAACCCAAGGCATTTCTGTTTGCCTCGTTAGTCTTGTTTTTTTTTTCTCTTACGGAAGGAAGCACAGTGAAGCTTAGAAGTGTTTTTGAACCCGGTAATCTCTTTCACATCTTTTTGTTTCGTTAGGTCCACAGGCAGGATTAATAAGATCAGTTTCTGAGTATTGTGGAACTCTTTTTAAACACAAACCGATAATTAATCGCCTTTAGTCCGCGTCTATTCGTTAATTGGCTCGATTGTTCTGCTGTAACGACTAAATCGAATTTCGTGCCTTCGCAAATAACTAATCGTGTGCGTGTGTATGTAAGTGCCGCCTCGGCCCGTGTGATTTGTGCTTTCCCAAGTCTGTGTTTCTGCAAGTTCCACGCGCTGTTGCACGAACACATTTGTGCATGCGCTACCAAAACTTTTGCCAAACGTTCATTTTTACGTGCGAAGCGGCAAACATAAGACAAAACTCTTCAACCTGTTAACCGGAAAGGTTTTTCTCTACCACTTTTCCTCGTGCCAATTCGTTCGGCGATACGCCGTAAGGCGTATCTTTCAATTTAGCCATTTGGTTACGAAAATACGGAGATACGGCTGCAGTCATTAGCAAAAATTAACCGATAAGCAAACAAAAAGCAGCCGGAAACTACTAATATTGACAGGTAAACACGTAACTCCGGTTCACAGGTTTACCATTATCCATAAAACACAAAGAAATTAGACACGATACGAAAGATTGTGCTAACCCTAGGAACAAGCAGATCATTCATCGATCAGGCAAATGAAAAATTCAAGGGAAATATCAATTGTACGGTGTTAAACGTCGAACTGCTTATTCCTGGGAACAGCTGATCATTTGCTATGTACGAAAGAAGCGAAGAGGGGCGTGACATTTACATATAGACAGTAATGTACACGTGTGTGTCGTGAACTGATCCCATTTTCCAAGCCTACAGAGAGAATTGGAGGTTACAAGAAGAAAATGAGATACCATCGATGGTGGTTGACTCAATATGAGTATATACTTTTCCATTGGAAATCTGTACGTCGTTACAAGGATCATAATCGTTTAAATCCTCGTCACTCTTTAGTTTTGCAAGGATCTTGCGTCTTTGTTTCGTACCGACTGACTGCATAGCTAAAAGCACATTAGGGGACTGAATGCCGAAGGAAGATATCAACGCGTCCGTCCCGAAAACGAATGCCGCGCCTATGAGAAATCCAACTCCGACCGGTACGAACGCATATTCGCCGTTCCGTCCATAAATTTCGCTCTTTGACGCCATTTCGATAGCAGGTGCCAGTAGCGACCAGTAACTAGCCGCTATCATTACGCCCGCCGCAAATCCTAGGCTGATGTCCAACAGTTTGCGCTGAAACAGAATCGTTTCGACCATTTTTTTTTCTCTCCATCCGATTAGCTTCGCGAAGAGTTTCAATTCCTTTCTATTTCTAAGTTCTCATTGTTAGATCAGACATGAAAGTCAATTTAGAAATACAAAAATGTTGAAGTATAGAACTGAATTCAGTGTCTTTTCTTCTAATCGATCACAAAGGAATTTTACATTTAAATATTCTTCTTTCATTCAGCTTCGAGATTTTTCAGTTTTCTCTTACAAACGAAGTGACACGAAGTACCGGAGAATTTTGCGGGAATTTCTTTTGTAAATAGATATTAAATTTGCTTAGAGAAAACAACGAACTCATTTCGTTTAATATTGTTTTAACGATTACAACATTCGGATCGCGCGGCAGGAAGTTGAGCCGGTTCGAGACAACGAACTGCAGTTCGACCTCAACTTCCGGAAGATAAAGAGTAGACGCTGAGCTGAATTTGAAATTCCACGTTTCGGAAATTTGCCAAAAACAACTAAGAATTCTTTATGTTATAAACGAGGCGTAGATTCGAAAACTTCAAACGGAAGTGCTTGCATGAGCACAGACGCTCGGCGTCATCTAATCTTATCTAATAAAAACTTTGTAACCGTGTGTTGGTATTCTTTCGCCAAGACCAGAAGTGCAAATACGGAGCAACAGATAACAATGAACTTCATGATACATTGTAAATATTAAACAGTTTCGGGGGAAATGAATTGAAGTAGCAATGTATCGAGGAGCGGGCTATCGCCGACCGATTCAGATAGAAAAACATCAAGAACAACCAAAATGAATCGAATTTATCTGACGATAAATTAGTGAAATTTATTTGACGAACGGTCAGCGCAGAATGATAAAACGTGCTTATGAAACAAGTTTCAATAAAGCAGCCATGCGACCCAATATCATTAATTATTTTGTAATTAACAATTAGTCTTTACATTTTTTTTCTTTAATATTGCAATTGTTATTCCCAGCAATGTATTTTCAAAATCTCTATTCCAAACGATATTTGCTAGTGTACGAGACTAAAAGAGAAATCATTGTGAATTGAAACCGATGGAAATAATGAAAAGGATAAATGTCATGGTCAATGGTCAACTCCTTCCAAGGACATACCTTTTAAGATTTCAGTTATACCGCCTCGAACGAGTGGAATTTTTAAACGAATATATATCTAGAACGTAGCATTGCACGTACACCGCGAAAGATATAGGAAAAAATCGACGGTTGAGATATATAAATTTTTTAAAAGGGTGGCAGTACGCGCGATGAAAGATAAAACCGGGTAAGGTTAGAATGCTTTCGCGTAGAAGGTTAGAATCATGTGTACGCTTTGCGTCGATAAACTATCAACCGATACGTAACGAGAAGCTTACGGTTTTTATAAATGTCCCATCGAGCTTTCACGAGGAATAAATGTAAATTAGTTTACCTGTTTCCCTCGAATCACGATTACGAGTGCGGCACCCGCTGCGGTGAGAGCCCACGTAAATAAGGTTCCCAGCAACGCCTGAGTGATCCGCGAATAATCCTTTATCATCGTACCGATCTTTCAGACCTCGGACACTTTAAACTCTACAACGCATCCTTCGTAACGTGAACAGTTCGCGGCAAACTGTTTCGTTGGACAGAAAATCTCGTTGACGTGCACTCAATCCCCCGTACTTATCTGAACTACCACCACCATCGCCGCGACTAACACTACCTCCTCCGCTCTTACTATCACAGGCTCAGCGGTCAGCGCGCATCAAGGCGCCGCCGCTTTATCGCTACCAACACACGCGATAGTCACACGGCATGATCTTGTTTCAACGCGGGCACTGTTAATAGTTATCGGCTAGGGTACGGCGAAATGCTTACGCAAGACTGGACGAGCATAAACAGGTAAAACTATCTTTAACACGTGACTATCACTTCTCACCCTCCTCATTCAAATGGGGTTACTTGCTGCTAGTTTGGCGCTGCTTTCTCCAGCAGTTCGCGTCGCTGGCCAGCAGGGCGCGCGCGCAGATCAACCAATCAGAGGCACGCTCCGTTCTCCATGTCGCGCCATTCAAATTGGTGAACTTCAATCGAGTGTTTCGTTCGTCGATTAATTGTGTCTTTAATTTGTGCCGGAGACAGGGTTAACGATAGAGCGATTAGAAATGTGTGACCGAGAACAATTGTCCAGTTGTCAGCGCCGGTTTTGGTAAGTGGTTTTTTGATAAATATGTAAAATATCTTGGGATTTGATTGTTTTAATGCTGATGGTAGAAGTTGGAGGTTGTCTGTGTCAGACTATTTCAAACACTTTGGTAAAGTACGCGACGATGAAATTACTGTTAGGAGTGTATAAAATGAAACTGTATTATTAGATTATTGGCAACATTGTTTATGTTGCTGCTCATTTGTGCAGAACCCTGCCACTAGATATGGTTAATATTTATTATTTCTTAATCTTGGTCTATGATTTTTAAGGCCAATATGACTTAAGGTAACCGATATAATTTTAGTGGAGGATTAACAGAATTTTAATAAAATATAAATATGGTAACTTACAATGGAACCGTATTAAAAACACTGCACGATCAGTAATTGTTAATACATAATATTGATCGCGGGAATTTACAATCAATTCTATATCATGAGTATAAGAGTGGGGAGGGCAAACTATTTTAACCATCGGTGTAGAAGAGATGACGTCTGTTGCCATCCCGTCAACGTGCTAACATGGCGTCTGCATCGGTAGGTGCACGGAACATTTCAATATACACGTTTTCAGTACATTGACGCCAAGTTTTTATTTAACTTCGCTGATTTCAATTGACCGTATCGGTTCATATAAAAGCTTATTAAAAGCGTTATCGTTTAAACTGCAAGAAGTTGATGTTCTTTCATTGCTCGTGTCGGAAGAGTTGTTATTGACATTTGTTCGTGAATTTCCGTACGTATATTTGCAATTTCAAATATGTCTGACATTAAGATGTACTTCGAATGTTTCCTAGACGTATTCGTAGAGAAATTGTTTCATTAATTATCAGTTTTTTCATTCGGCACCGATTCATTATTTTGCTGTTTGGTTATAATCTTCTTTCTTTGTTTATTTAGATTGTATACTAGGAAGGTAGACTATACATATTCTAGTTAAGTTAGATAGCGCAAGTTTTAGAGCAGTTTCTTGTTGCTCTTTAAACATTTCCATCGTTTTATTATTAGGTCCCTTTACTAATGGATGACGATACCATTGCTTTTGGGGAGGAGGATGAGGCTAGCCAAAATGCCAACAAACTCAAGTATATAGATTATAAGTTAGACGCATAAGATTACTCATAGCTTAGGTGTTATAATGTGAATTCATTAAATTTTTTAGACATCCATATGTCACCTTATTTCATTTAGCCTTCAGAATCGCTGCGATCGTAGTTTATATGTTGTGTGGCTGGTTCTCAAATAGTTTTATAGCTAGCTTCGTAACAGTCATATTACTGTTATCAATGGATTTCTGGACAGTTAAAAATATCACCGGAAGGTTAATGGTTGGCCTTAGGTGGTGGAATTATGTGGATGATAATGGAAAAAGTCATTGGGTGTTTGAATCCAAAAAGGTTTGTCTTATTACGTAAGAGATTTAGCGCTAAATAACTTAAGGTCACTTTCATTTTTTAAGAATAATTCCTTCACATTTTATTAAATAGTTCAAGGACTATTTAAGCTTTTACATTTTACGTTCTCAACACATTTCGCTCTGAACTCTTTCTAATTACACAAGAATGTAGAATTACACCATTATATGCAACACAGTACCAAGATTATTTTAAGTGCCAGTTATAAACTACAAGGTCTACTATGTACCCTGTTTTTCAGGGTGTTCAACAGAACCGCATTAATGCAGCTGAAGCTCGTATTTTTTGGTTGGCATTAATTCTTTGTCCATTATTGTGGTCAATATTTTTCATGGTGGCTTTGTTTGGTCTGAAATTTAAATGGTTGCTGCTTGTCTGTATCGCAATTGCCTTGAACGGCGCGAATCTCTATGGATACGTGAAATGCAAAATGGGAAATGACCGAAATATATCCGCGGCGACAAGCGACTTTCTCAGAAAACAGGTCATACAAAATGTATGTAAATTGAATGTACGATTATGGTATTAGGTGAAATAAGAAACTGGTACGATCCGTGACCATTGATTTTATCGTAGGTTGCATCGATGATGTCTAGAAGTCCACCAACGAATAATCCAAATCAACCAACTAATGTGATATAAAACTGCGATCCCGCGGCCCTTATTTAAGAGAAATGTTGCCATATCAGGCAGTGAAACGCGTGATCTTCGGCATTAGAAATAAACATTTGTACATAACGATAATTGTCCAATAGAATAAGTCCTAACGACATAATATAATAATAAACTGCTATCATAAATATGTCTCGACCTTTGTTTTCTTCACGATCATTTTAGGATAAAAATGAAAGGTACCCAGTCTGCCTTACGTTAGTTATTAGTTTATTGATGCCGCAAGGCAATATATAATGTACACGTTATTTCTCCTTGTCAACAGACTTCCTATTACACAATATTTAATTTGCATAGGTGTTAATTAGTAACATTACATTTATCATATTCACTTTAGCCTGTTGTATTCTTTCTGGCAAGAAAGTATCACAAAATAATTTCCCATTCTTTCAACGATATTTAGATTCGACTTATTTCTTTGTCTTTTCTCATTTTTTTTCCCCTTAAATTCACCGTTTCTTCCCGGAAATGAACGGCCGTGATCGCTCATGGTCACCGAGCGAGGATGAATTCGAGACGATCTTCACGCACAGTAACAATCTCGACGTAAATATTGCGCGGAGCATTGACGGCCGATTGTAATTTGTTACATTTATTAGAGACTGCTCCGGGAACGCTCGAGTTGCATGCATTATTATTCCGTTTCTCTTTTTTTTTGTTTAAGAAGAAGAATACAACAAACCACGTATTGCTATACAGTTTGGGATATAAAAAAATTATAAACATTAACAATAGACACGCAGCTAAGGTACAACATACACAAAAAAGTCTCGGAATGATACAAAAAAACGTAATCACGTTACGATCCGGTATCTTATAAATATACGAATATCGTGGACTTCTTCGTATTAGTAAATTCATCGAATACAATTTAACGCTACCAACTTATAACTAGTTAATATGTTTTATACAATCGTTTTAATTTCGTTTCGCGCGAACGTATTGTGTAGGTTTTTTTCTCTCTCTTTTTTTTTTGTTTTCTTTTTCCCGTTTACTTTAGTCTGGAACTTTAAACACGAAGTTGTCGACCATGTTGGCGATACCGCACTTTGTGCGGGATAACGTGACTTTATTTGTTCTTGTCGCAATTCTTTCTTCTTCTTCTTTTTCTTTTTTTGTGTGTTCTTTTTGCCAGTGTGTTTAAAAGTGTACGATTAAAAATCGAATGATCGAGTTTAGCTACCGCCGAAAGGGCAAAAGTCTATGGGCAAAGAATACGTTCCTAGTGCGTAAAACATCAATGAACAGCTTTCGTAGCTTATTATCGTTTCGAAGGAATGTCATTATTTTTTCTCAGTGAATGTTTCCCATTTGTTAGTCAGCCTTTTTAACGACTAAAGAAAGTCCGTAGTAAAACGTTACGAAGTCTTGAACGACGTGTAACAATATCATCGATATCTTAAAAAAATGTATTTCGAGTTGCCTTCTGGTAAGTTTCTACACCAATTGTACTCTTCGATAATAGCACGTTTCTATTTCTCTCTTTCTCTCTTTCTTTCTCTCACTCTTTCTCTTTCTCTCTGGCTGTAAAGAAATTCTCGTTATCATAGTGACTGCGTTTAATTTACGAGGAACAGTTCATTCATCGTCGTTGCCAATGTAACAATATCAAATTCGTATTACTGACAGAAGCACGATATCGCTAAGATAACGCCAACGCAAAGATGAGCAAGATAAGGTAAGGTGTACATGTGCATACGAGACAAGATGATAATACGGAAATCATCATTGAAAAAGAATGATATCTTTTCGAGATTAACGAGAGATGCGGTCCTAATGGCTAGTTTATCTCGTAAAAAGATCCTTAGAAATTAATTTCGTTCCCTTCGACGGGAAATACGAGTAAAAATCAACGCGATGCCAACTAGATTAATAGACGATGCGATGGTAAATCAACGTAACTTGAAAATTATGTCACGTAGTTCGAATAGACAATGAGAGATACGATGATTAGGTAATTTCCCTTTGAACGATGTCCAAGCCATTTAAGTACTTTAGCAAGTACTGGAAAAATACGTAGTAATGAATTAGACGCTACGGCCCTCAGTCTTACAACAATGAAATAAAATGATCGAATATAACAACAATAAATGCACATTCTGAAGTAATGGAGCATGTACATACAGAGTATTCGATAGAAATCTCGTGTAAAAACTATCTGTGTACGTAGGACTTTGTAAAAAAAAACTTATAGAAAAGTTAAAAAAGACAATATCAAAAAATATGTTCGAAATGAAAAGTGCTCAAATGAAATTCTCGTAAATATGTAACAACGCGCTTGTTCGGATAAAACCATTTCAATCCCGATAGTCTGTAAAATATCCACAGCTTTCTTATTTTACTCTCTCTCTCTCTTCTCTCTCTCTCTCTCTCTCTCTCTCTCTCTCTCTCTCTCTCTCTCTCTCTCTCTCTCTCTCTCTCTCTCTCTCTCTCTCTCTCTCTCTCTCTCTCTCTCTCTCTCTCTCTCTCTCTCTCTCTCTCTCTCTCTCTCTCTCTCTCTCTCTCTCTCTCTCTCTCTCTCTCTCTCTCTCTCTCTCTCTCTCTCTCTCTCTCTCTCTCTCTCTCTCTCTCTCTCTCTCCCTCTCTCTCTCTCTCTCTCTCTCTCTCCCTCTCTCTCTCTCTCTTTCTCTCTCTCTCTCTTTCTCTCTCTCTCTTTCTCTCTTCAATGCGTACTCTCTTCATTTGTGATATTTATAATATATATATCTATATACTTATATAGATATCTATATATATATATATATATATATATATATATATATATATTATTGATCATCTTATTTATATATATTTATATATATTTATATTCATTCATTTATTTATATTTATATATTTATATAATGTTGCTAATGACAGACGGTGCATTTATGTACACTTAGTCACAATTCCTTACCCTCGAACCACTATCAAACGAAAAAATGTTAAACGCTCGATTCAACGGCTCGAAATCGAATCTAGAAAAAGTAATACTGACTTTCTCTCGTTGCTGGACGAGCGACGTCTTATTGTACGATCGAACGATCGGAGCCAAACGAATGCCAAAAACTGAAAAAAGATCCGTTCCCCCTCTTATCGGGGGGTTGGGCGGGGGGTGTACTCGTAATTGTATATATACTTACATACTTTAGTAAATAGAATTTCGCGTTCCTGTCCTATCAAACGCGGATAGAACGCCTCTATACCGAACAATCCGTTGAAGATCCTCGAAATACAGGAGATATACAAACGAGCGCATACTTTATTGTCTTCATAGACTACGAACCGTTCTGTAACTCTTCGAATTACAATTGTACAATCAATACACGTCGAAAGTTTCTATCGTTTATCAAAAAGGATGCGATGGCGCGTTGGGATCGGTCGCGTGTTCCTCGATACACGTTTTTGGCATTGATTTGGCGCGTCCGGGTTTTGTGCCTGATGATGGAATGATCTTGGTGCATTTAGTTAGCGAGATTCGTTGATTCTAAGGGCTTCACGGGTTTCTCCGATTGTGAAACTACGCTCCGGAATTGTAGAATTGTATCGCAAACAAGTTTAATATCCAGCACGAAAAAGTAAACGAAGTGGTTGCGGCGTGAATCGAGCCAGGAATGATCGAAGTTTCAGGGGCGAGCCGGTCTCAGTTTGAACATCAGTCCAGGTAAAATCGTAAAAGTCGTCGAGGTAGAAGCCTACGGTGGAACTTTGTACACGAGGGGTGTCGAGGGCTCGGGGGAACAGTACGCAAATCCGACATACAGTGCTTCTAGTTAAATTAGTTTTCATAGAAACTTGCACAACACCTTTTGTGCAATTTTAATTGAATATAGGCACCGTTTCCTTTCACTCTTCCATCATTCAAACCGAGTTCCTTTTTATTCCTCATCTTCTAATGGCATCGCTTATAACCCTAATCTTAAAACAATCGCTTACGATCTACTTAAAATTACAGTAGGTAATGAGAAGATCCCTATCGTGCGTAATGGGCTCAGCATGAATAATTGTCGATTTGGCAGTACGGTAATTTTCTTGTCAGTGAGCGGAAATTTACGTTCTCTTTCTGGTTTTCTTCGATACTCGTTACGGAGATACCTGCAATATTCTCGATCCTGAATAGCCTTTTGTCGCGTCGATAAGTACTTTTACACGAACGTGCCACGCGGCTGTCTGCCCTCGATTTCTCTTCCCGTTGATTCCCGACGAAGCGCGGCTGTCGACCGCGCGCGCTTTTCTCTCTCTTTTTCTTTTCCCACAAAAATGGAAGCACTTTTTATTCCAACGTAGGGGGTGTATAGGAAAGTTTGAACTTTTTGATGTGTTTCTTTTCGTAAATTGTCACGAAGCGTCGCGCGTGTTAAAACGGTTCGATTGCGTGGCAGACGATCGCGGCGACGATCCTCGTCAGACTTTAGCTCCGCTGAGCAACCATAGTTTTCGAGCGACTCGGAAAAAGCCGAGTAATCGCAAGTTGGCTCGTGCAACGGCGAGTCGGATATGTTTCAACGATCGAACTCTTCGATTACGATTATTCGTTTTCGTTTTGCCTCTTTCCATTGATCCTCGTTGAATCACGATCGATCTTCACGTTCGAAAACGCGCTTGCTCTGTCTTCACTCTCTCTCTTTTTTTTCATCTGGTTTTCTGTTCGCATCTCCGTGGAATTTTTGCTTCGCAACCGGTAAAAAGGAAACTCCAGGAAAGAATATTTCTAAGGATATGATTGTTTCTACGTTTACGAGCCGTACATTCTAAACGGCAGTCTTGTCCCGGCTAATTCGATCGGGAGCTCTGGACAAAATCGTGTCCGGCACACGACTGTGCCGTGAGAGAAAATGAAAAAAAAAATATATATACGTCCTCCGCATGCCCGAGACTTCTGCAACACCATTGACTAAGATACTTTGCTGCTACGTTAGTTGCCCAAGAAGATAGTAAGTTATCGCCTTTCTACTTGTATTTGTCCTTGGAAGGTAGGAGTATGGTACGTTATGCCCCGGAATCATTTGTATAGACTACACACTCCCGGCCTCGCTTTACATACTTCTCGAGTACTTCATTGTACTAGACGCGTCGTATTTTCGCCCTTTCACCCATCTCTCTCTCGTTCCTCTGTCGATCCCTGCGGTCTCTCGTCGATTCCCTCTCCTCGCGTGTATCGGCTTGTCAGTTGGCGTAGTGATCGAACGAACCTAAGTATTCCAAACTGGCACGATAGCAGAACTGATACTGGTCCTAGAAAACAAACGAACAATATCAAACCTCAAAAAGATACCATTAACCCCCTACTTCTATTTTCACTCCTCAAGTTATTCAAAAGATTCACACGTCTCCCAAACAGCTAGAAAACTGAATAATTAAACCCCAGAATTATTCTCAACTCTACGTCTCGCAGTCTCCTCGAAAGGAGATTGACATCCCCAGAAATACACCTAGAACTAACGATTAAACGTCTAAACGGATTTAAACACGTCAATCTCTGATCCCATCAAGAATCTGCACCCAGCAAGCGTGAACGCTGTCACAAACCTCGGTCTGGACCATCGCAGGGCGTTGCGTCCGCAATATTCTGACCGTCTGGAAGATGTCGACGACTCCTTCGTACTGCATGCGCTCCAGCACGATGCTGAGGGTGATGAAGACACCCGTCCGACCTACGCCAGCGCTGCAGTGCACCGTGATGGGCCCGTCTTGTCCGAACTGCTCCTTAGTTTTGTGCACCTGCCCGATGAAGTCGATGAACCCGTCGCCGGACTTCGGCACGCCTTGCTCCGGCCAATCAATAAACTGGAACTGCCTAACAGTGCGACTGGCTCCGTCGCGAGCGTCCGTCACTTTGAACTCTCGCAGGATGTACTGCGGCATGTTGTACTCCGCGATGGGATCGACGACGAAGCACTGATAACGGATCGATCTGTCGGACGGCCAGTACTGATGGCACTTCTCCCTGCCCATCTCCTTCAGTTTCGTCAGCATCACCACGATCGTGGAGTTGTGCTCCCACAGCATCCGCCAGAAGTCGTCCGTGGTATCGCAGAGCGGGCCTTGGGTCGCTATGTAAGCACCTCGGTAGCGGTATCCGTCGATCAAGCTGGCGTTTATGTAGTCGGATCCCTCGATGTTGCGCTGAGGTTGCAGGCAGACTCTGGTGCACTCGTAGGGCAGTATGTGCACCAGCCTGTTCTTGTGTTTGTTGCACGGCAGGTTCGCCGATATGAACCGCGACGAGTCCACCTTGATGTTGGAAAGTTTCTTGAACTCCAGTTCCATGCCGGTTATGTTATCGATCTCCGGCTGCATGAGCTTTTGGATGTGAGAGTGGAGGTTCCTGGCAGGCACTTCGGTGTTGCCGCAGATGACTGCCTCGTAGAGAGCGTCGTGTATGAATATGTACTGATCCTCGGTCTGCACCATGTAGTTCCTCTGTGCGCGTAGACAGGTCACGTGGCCGTAGATATCGATCATCTTCTCGTGTTTGATCCTCTCCAGCATCGAGTCGATCACGATGAAGCAACCGGTTCTACCGACGCCGGCACTGCAGTGGACGATCAGGGGGCCGCTGTCGGAGGGATTCAAGGATTTCACGCGACGGAGGAATTGCAGGAACGGTGCCGGGTGCTCGGGTACGCCATGATCGGGCCAGGCAGTGAACTGGAGCTGCTTGATCTCGCGTCTGTCGGAGTATCCGGCTCGAGACACTTGGAACGATCGGATGCAATAGGTGGCTAGTTCTTGGACGTCGGTGATGGTCACTGTCATTAGACCGTATGTCTCCGATCCTCTGCTCGGCCAGTACTGGTCGCACTTTATTCTGGTCCTTTCCTCGAGCTTGGTCATCATCACGATCGTGCAGGACCTTAGTTCCCAGCACATTCGCCAGAAATCGCCGAAAGTCTCCTGGAGCGGGCCCTGTGTCGCTACGTAGGCGTTCTGTTTCCTGTAACCGTCGCAGTAGTTCGCGTTTATGTAGTCCGTGCCCGACATTCCGTCGATCGTTTGAAGTATCACTCTGGAGTGGTCGTAGGCGATCACGTTCGCGTAACGATTCTTCGATACGTTCACCTCCATGTTCGAGTGGTCCCATGTGAACTGTTGGCCGGGCTCTATCGATTCGTATTCCTGGCTGAACTTCAGATTGTCGTTCGCTTTTAGTGACTCGATGTGATTGCCCAGGTCGCTGATGTCGATCGGCGGGTGCGAGATCATCGCGGGCGTCTTGAAGATCAAACGTCGCATCTCGACCGGGTCGGACGGCGCGTGGTTCGAGCTGATGTCCGCGGCCATTAACGGTCTCGTCACTGCCGCTTGATCGGGTGCTTTGCACGGCTGCCTTCGCCTGCAACGAGAAAATCAATGATGCATCGGTTTTACTTGAAGTTTGATGGTATCTTCGATGAACTATAGAAATATATATATATATTTTTTTTTTCTGCGATACTGGGTCGAGAGATCGATTCACCGAGATACCATCGTTTCAAGCGAATCACAGTTTTTAACGCTCAACTATATCTATATCGCTCCGGCTCGCACGTTTCCTTCACTGGCCTGTTCAGCGCTGACAACTGTACACTGGTCAGTGACAGCTGCTGAGTCATCTACTTTTTACTATCTCCGTCCAGAGCCACGCATATCCGCGAAAAATATCTAGGTCGATCACTCATATCCGCACACTTTTCGACAGTAACCCCGAAACGTGTCTCGTAAAACAATCGAGCTACCGATCTCGAACGAAATGTAACTTCAAGAGCGTATCTTCTATCCGCTCCAGTGTATTCGCTCATTGAACTTTCTTTTTCCTTGTTACCGATGAAACGTTAATCTTACTTACTTCTTAATAACAAACAGGAGAATGAGGAACACGCTGACCATCAACACCGCTATCGTTGGTCCAACTATCCACACCATACCGGACTCCTGGCCGCTCGTTTTCACCGAAACCTCCGGATTTCCGTCCACCGGAGTGTTGGGGTTTGGTCGTCGGGGTGGCTCTCCGGGAGGAACTTCCCTCATATCGAGCGACAGATACTCCGAGAAAGGCGACGAAGTGTACAGATGCTGCAAGTGAAATTATCATCGTGAGTTGCAATCCTATTTCTCATTTTTCCATCTTTTCTAAGCTTTAATTTGTTCCTATTTCCCTTTCGTCACAGCTAAAATTCATATCCGACTGCAACGAGTTTTAACGACGAAATCCCGTACAGTACTTAAGAATTTAAGTTCACCGGAGACTTACCTTCCGCGGCGTATCGACGACAGCACGCACGAAAATTCGGTACCGCTTGGTCTTCTCCAACTTCCGGTTCTCGTAGCCCTTGTATACATCTCCGCTACCCAATAGGAACGTGTACGGTATATCTCTATGCGGGAATTTAGCTGCGATATACGGAGCATTCTCTCTCTCCTCCTTAGCGCCCTTATCTGTGATCATGTCCTCCGTCAGCTCATCCGGTTGCTTGTCAGCCGTCGACTTGTCTTCGGGCACGACGATCAAATAATAATGCGAGATCGGTCCATACTCCTCGGAGGCTTGCGGCAGGATCACCTGAATCTCTTCCCCGTTCACCACTCCATAGAAATCCGGCTTCACCATAGGCTTGGGCGCAGCCATCTGCGTGGTCACGGTGATTTTAGTAGGCGGCCTGTACTGTCCGTCACGCGGAATCGCGCTGACATTCACATTGTACGTGGTGAAAGGTTGCAATTCGTTGATCGTGGTAGTTGTCACCGAAGGTTCCAACCGAATCTCTCGGCGAGGGACAACCTGGGTCTGCGTGATGCCCTGCGAATCGACGAACTCCTTGATAGCGTCGAACGAAACCTTATACTTCATGGGGTTCAGCTTGATGGGCGGCGTCCAGGAGAGCGTCATGGAATGAGTGGACGAGTCAGCTGCTCTCAGGTTCAACGGCACGTCTTCAGGCTTCACTTTGACCGTCACCTTCTCGCTGAGTCGACCTAGACCTCCGGTTTTGTATCTAGCTGCCACCGTGATCGCGTATTGCGTGAACTTCTCTAGGTTCACCAGGTCCGTCGATTCCGTGAGTCCAACGCTCTTGTTCTTCCATTCGTCCAGGTCCTCCACAGCCGTCGTTGTGTAGAAAATTTCATAACCGAGGATCTTCCCGCGGTTAGGCACCGGTTCCCACCAGACCTCCACGCTCGTCTCCGACGTGGCCACCGCCTTTACGGACATCGGCGCGCGGCCGATGTCTTTCTCGGTGATTATCGTGATCTTCTCGGAATACGGGCCACTACCTCTAGACGTGTGCGCCCTGACGTGGAACACGTACTCCGTGTTCTCCTCCAGATTCGTGAAAACCGCTCTGGTCTTGGTGATGTTCCTGTCGATGGTCGTCGAGTGGTCGTTCTTCTTGTTGAACTGCACGTCGTAACCGATTATCCGGCCGTTCCTGTGCTGGCGGATCGGCATGTCCCACGTGACGCACACAGTGTCCGGGGTTTGAAAGAAGTAGGACAGATTCGTCGGTGGCCCGGTGGGTTCTCCTTCGGGACTGAACCAATACCGAACAGTCTCCTGCCCGTAGCCAATCTCGTTCTGCCCGGCGAGTCGGAACTCGTAGTCCACTCCTCGTTCCTCTGCGATTGAAACGCGACGGGTTTAACGTACAAGCCTCGCGCCGGCGACACGGTCACGGTTCGTAAGGATCGGAACGAAGACGAAAGAGGAATATTTAGACGGACTTACCCAGATTCGTGATCTTGTAGGTGCTTTGGCGAGTTCCTTCGATGTATTCCTCTTTGAGCGTTTGATTCTTAATTCCGTACCTTATCCTATACCCTAATAAACTGCCGTAGGTTTCCGTGGGTTGCGCCCAATCCAGCTCGAGCGTGACTGGATCTCTGGACAATACTCTGGGAAAACAGATGTCTGATGTAGCGAACGAACAAACGACGCCTCGTGATTCAATTCTAAATTAGTCTAAGTTAGTCTAAATTATTCTAGAACGCTACTCCTAGTCGTTATCGTAAGGTCTTTCTCAAAGCTAATGGTCTACTTCATATCTTGCCCTCGCACTGTGCCGTCTTCAGTGTTACTGTTCGTATAGTTACTTCCATTTATTTAATCGTGCATAGTGTAATATACCATTTACAATTACAATACAGGTGTGGTAGCTGTGTATGTTCATAACTGTTTCTCTGTTACATTTTTCTCGCCTACATTATTTTACTTTTAATTCTAGTCTCGGTTTTTGGGTCGGATTTAAGAACAGCCTCTAGCTGCACTGCAATGCATTTAAAAGGGTTGCGTCCGATTATTGCGTTATTAAGACGATGTAATTATGAATCGTGAGCATAAGTGGTTCGGCGTGGGTTACGTACTTTACGTTGACGTGAGGCCTGTTAGGCACACCCCCGGGTGTTCGGACGTGAACCGGTGTCGAACGGTCGCCGTCCCCTTTTCTCGTCAGCGCCGCCACTTGGACCGAGTACCTCGTGTCCGGTTGCAAACCGGTAATATTTACTTCGAGCACGCCGTCGTCGTGCACGTCGCGCCGTATCGGTTCGTTCAGGAGATCCTTCCCCTGCGAAGATGGAAACGCGATTAAATCACGATGCGGCCGGTTCTCACGAGCCGACTGAAACGGAATCGTGTCTCGATTCGACTGACCTCTTCCCTCACTTCCTGCACGTGTATATGATAACCGCGTATCACTCCGTTCTGTTCTTTCGATTTCGGCGGTTTCCATTCGACGTGTATCGCGGTCGAATTCAACGGCGATACTTTCACGTCTTGAGGATCTCCCGGAACTGGAACGCAACGTACAATTAACGCGTGCCCTTCAAGCCCAGACGGTCTTGCACGCTCTCAGTCACACTGCCATGTACACATAATGGGTGGTCGCAATCATACGTGAACGGGGATCGAACGAAACATTAAACGGGGTTCAATAAAACAATCCCTGGAAAATAAACGTGAAATTAAACGAGTGGAGAAACAGGTTTCCCAAAATAGATACCGTCTGAAAAATAAAGCGTGTCTGTTTTTCGAGATTAACGGAAACGTAAACGAGCGGGTTAAAGTAACGTTAACGTGCGGCGATTGACTTTTGTCGATGGATCGTCCAGTCAGTCGGTGTTCGGTCTTCGAGGGGAAAATAAGAATATTAATATGAAGGGAGCCCGAGAAATCAAAGCGTCGCGGGATCGATGAAAAATTAACGCAAGAAGGGGAACATAATGGACGCGAAACAAATACGGTGGAGGGACAGTTGAAATGTAAACGGCGGGTCGAATGGAACCGGGAATAAATAAAGAAAAAGTAAATGGTGAATATGTACATGCCACCAGTCACACACGGACAAAACGACGTACAAACAATATTACGAGGTACGTAGTACCTCATGCTCTACGTCCCTACGGCACGATAATCCTCCATTTGAATACCAATAATGCATGTTTTTATTCTGCATTCGGTTTGAGAACCGCGAATGTATGAACGCCCGTATAAATACGTCATCGAGATGCAAAGCGCGCGGTTACGTTGGACGATAATGCTACGGCAATATTGGAGAGTCCATGTTGAAACGAAGCAATTTTATACATATGTATAAAATATATATATATATATATATATATATATATATATATATATATATATTTATTATATATATATTTATATATATGTATATATGTATATATGTATGTATATATCAGCGATCTACGATCATTGGTGCTGGGTGCGGAATGAAAACTGTGCCAACAGAATCGTGCATTCGTGTTTTTTCGATAAACGTGCAAGGGTAACAAAACGTATCTTCGTGTATTTACAGTTACCCACATCGACAAGCCGCCTCGGATAATTTGTCGGGAACACCGTCCCCATCGACTCCCGTTGCCTTTATTTTCCCTCTTTTTTTTTTTTTATTCTCTTCAACGAGTTTCCGAAGCCTGGTGGCGGTGATTTTTTTAATCTTTCTTTTCTCTCATTTTTTTTTTCGTCCCGGGGTTGTTTTGCCGTTGTCAAAGCGACGCGTTTCACGCAGATTCTGATTGGCGATAAATGGCGCGTTTCATGGACGGTCCAGTATCCGGCGCCGGAAAATGTTGTCGGCATCACACAGAAAAATAAAAGAGTGGGGGAGGGGGTAGAACGAAAAACCAGTCGGGCGGGAGTTAAGAAAACGAGAAACTTCAGCGTCGTCTAAATGGTTACCTAGCTTCGTACGAGAGCAATTAATGAACTGCAAGTTTTCTACGGTAGACTGGCAAGAAAATAAAACAAGTGCGTTGCAAAGGGGGGTAAAAAAGGTATTTACGACAAAGAAAAGCCAAACGATCGCTGTTGAACGCGGTGATCTATTAATGTATGATATCGTTCGTTCGTTCGTCGGAGAGGCAGGACTTTTTGCTTCTAGACCTCTCGCGATTCACGTGATCGATAATTATCAAATTACAACCCACAGTCGTGGCGGGCTACGCAGCGCAAAAAACAAAATTTGGCGGGCGCGTAGCGTTTTGCCGGATACGCAAAACGTGGCCGCTAGCTCGCTTCCGATCGTTTTCCGCCTTGCCTTTAGCAGCAACAAAAAAACCACGAGGAAAAAAACGTGACATCTCCAAAATGGTCTCTTAGAAAAGGTGGAAAAAAAGTACAAAACGATATACGTATGTATACATAGTATATGCGAAAGAGACGGATAAAAAGGTGAAAAAATATAGATATAGAAAACGATTAAACAGGAAGAAAATTCATGGCACAACTCCAGACGAGCTAAGGGATACTCACTTTTTTCAGCTGCGCCCCAAAAGTCGCCAAAAAAGTGGGAAAAAAAACTCGTAAAAATTCGTGTCAAATTCGCACGTAATATTGAGTAGAATTATAAAATATTTAGTATGTTTAGGCATATCAGTGGGTAGCATACTACTGCTTATTATCAACGTGAAAAAAACGTGTGGTCTCTTTTCAACGGCCTATACGTTATATCTTTTTCTTTTGCTTTCTTACTTTCTTACTTTCTTTCTTTCTTTCTTTTCAATTATTTTCATTCTTTTATTTTTTTTTGGATCTTTCTTTTGCCTCGATTCGGAGATACGAGAAAAAAATAGATACATATATATATGTATGAATCTCTCTGTCTGTGCTTCTTGTAAAAACAGGCACACGCGCACTCGCTCGATCGTCCTTTCCCTCCCTCCCACGCGCTCGATTCCAATCGCACCCCTTTTTCTGCACTGTTCGTAATATTTTTTATCGCTCTGCCGAGAAAATGGTCGGTGGACAAAATTCTCTTTCGAATTCGATCGTTAATATAGAAAAATATCGCTTGGTCCTCGGTTGCAGTTGGTCGCAGAGAGGCGGGAGATGTGAGAATATCTTTCTTTTTTTTCTTTTCTTTTCTTTTTTTTTGGCATGCGCAATCACTACTCCAAATATGAAATAACTAAAGGCTCATGTCCACGCGCCCCCTGTCGTCGAGAGAGAGACGGTCCCGCTTCGGTTTCCCGCGCGCGTTCTCCAAGAAGAACGGATTCGTCGTTTCGAGAGGAAACAACCTGGAGAACGGTACCGAGAAAGACGCGGAAACGGAAATGGAAAGTGATGGTTTCGAAGTGAGAAACGAGAGACGCGACGCTGTCGGTCCCGTCGTTTCCCTCGCGGCACGGGGCGTCGAGAGGGAAGACCTATGATAAAATGTCTACTGAAAAGAAAGCTGGGAAGGAGAAACCATAAGTCGTAAGAAGAGGGGAGACTTCGGACACGTGTGGTTCGGGACGTATCAACCGTGAGGATCTTCTTCTGTTTGGCTACGTTTGTCGTATGTACGAATGGACACCAGTGACAGGGGGTTGAAGAAGAAAGAAAAAAAAGAGACAGTTCGAGATAGATAGATAGAGAGAGAGAGAAAGAGACAGAGAGGGGGAGGAAAAAAACGCACGCGATGCGCCTCGTAGTCGCACGTAAAAAATTCACGAATAGAAGATGAGGATATAAGTGCGGTAAAAAGGTGGAAAGTATGTGTTTCGGGGGGAAAAAATTGTTCTCTCTTTGGGTGTTCTTTCGTTCCATTTTGTTCCCCATTGTTTCCTTTTCTGTTTTCGCAACTCCAAAAAGTCACCCGCAAAAAACATTAGCTCGATACAAAAATCTGTATTATTTCCTGACAGAGATTCGTCGAGAGAGAGAGAGAGAGAGAGAGAGAGAGAGAGAGAGAGTAAAAAAGAGAAAGAGAGAGAAAGAAAGAGAGAGAGAGAGAGAGAGAGAAAGAGAGAGAGAGAGAGAGAGAGAGAGAGAGAGAGAGAGAGAGAGAGAGAGAGAGAGAGAGAGAGAGAGAGAGAGAGAGAGAGAGAGAGAGAGAGAGAGAGAGAGAGAGAGAGAGAGAGAGGAGAGAGAGAGAGAGAGGAGAGAGAGAGAGAGAGAGGAGAGAGAGAGAGAGAGAGAGAGAGAGAGAGAGAGAGAGAGAGAGAGAGAGAGAGAGAGAGAGAGAGAGAGAGAGAGAGAGAGAGTGAGTGAGAGGGGCGTGGGTCGGGGGCAGAGAGACGGATTTTTTCGGACCGCGGCAAAAAATATTTCCGTCGCTCTTTCTGCTCCCTTTTGTTTCTCGCCAGCAGCATCCACCCGCGCATTCACCCACGCAAAAATCACAAAATTCTTCGCAAAATGATGCACGTAGATGCGGTCGCGAAATAAAGCGTGTCGTTTTAATCGGCGGCCGGATACATGTACCGAAAAGAGAGAAAGAGAGAGAGAGAGGGGCCGGTGTGTGCCGCGATACGTGGAACAATCGGATTCCTGGATTGGTTTTTCATATTTGTTGGTTTTCACCGTCGGCGCGGTTTGCCGGGTCGAACCAAAGGAATCTAGGATACGGGCCGTTGCGGGGGGAGGAGAGGGGCGGCGGGAGCGGCATGCGTTCCTGAGGAAATCGGAAACGGCGATTCGGCGTGATCGATAGAAAAGAAACAAACGTGGGTGTTGGGGGGGTGGCGGGTGGTGGGTGGGGTTGAGGTTTCAAGGGGTTCGTTAATGATCGCAATCGTCGATATTCTGACGTTACAAGCTACGTAAAAAAGTTACGAGTTTCACCGCAGGTCGTTAAAGATTCCAGTACAAACGTAAAAAAAAAATATACATACACATACAAGTGTAATATACTTTTTCTAGATACCTAGGAGAACATGTATATATATGTAATATATAATAATAATGATAATAATAATAATAATAATAATAATAATAATATGTATAATATATAATAAGTGTCAATACACGATACGAAGAAACAGGATATAATACGTATAGATAATATATATGATACGTGGTACGTTTATATATATATATATATGTATGTATGTAATATGTAAAGAACGTATTATATAATACATATCGAGTAAAATAGTAATTCAATATCAAAGATACGATGTAACTTACAGAGGCAGAAGATTGGAGAAATAGGTCGGTTTTTTCTTGCATGCAGAGAACGAAGGTGCACGTATAGACAATATAGAGAAGGGCTGGTATGGTGATATCATTCCAACGAGCGTGGTGAGTGTAAAAGAAAAAGAATATTAACGAAAATACCGCAGTAATGAATCTATCGGTGCTCGACGCGAGACCGGAGAACGCCGACGGTTTTCGCTCGATCGTAAATAGAACTTGAAACGATCGAGTCAACACTCTGTAAAGCGAATCGCGTCGAGGCTTCTCCGCGTCGTTATCGACGCACCGTTGCCAGTCGCCACGAGAAACTCGTGGCCATCGAGTGAATGGATGAAGACAATGAAGAAAATCGTATGGATATTGGTATTCAAATGTTTCGAACCTCTTCCCTTCCCTGCCCTCGCGGCTCACGATTCCGCAGTTCGTCACCCGAATTGTTCACCGATCCGACCGACGTATTCACGCGATAGTGTCGCCCGCGAACGTTCCGCGCCTCCGTAGCGTCTCGTTCTTCTGTTCTCCTCGTGTTTATCACCCACGACACGTGTCGTCGTCGTCGTCGTTGCCGTCTCTCGCATCCCCGTATACTCTTTCTACGCACTCGCTCACGCATTCACGCACGCACCCTTGTTCGTCGTGATCTCGTCGCGCATCGAGCCGATGCACGCCGATAAACCATTTACCGGGAGCCTGCCGACGACACGGGGATGCTCGCGTTTCCGGGGTACGTGGGGGTGTTGTTGGGAGGCTCTCGAGATCACCCCGAGAAAGGTGCGAATGCAAGGTCGCACGACGATCGACAGTTTGGGGGTGGTTTTGCGAGGGTGACTTTTGCTTCTGTACACAGGCACGGTGTACGGGGTGCGTTGTAATCACGCGAGGGAGCGTAAATTGATTCCTCGTGAGAAGAGTCGACAGAAATATAGACTGACGGTCATTAATTCTCTTCGTCTTCGAGAAAATTAAGATTGACCTTTCGCCTTCGTCTACAGAGTCGCGCGTGAGAAAAGTATTTCCATGTTCCGCTAGATCCGAATATTACCTTATCAGAATTCTATAAATCGTTAATCAGAATTCTCTGAAAACTGAAGTGCTGAATCAAGGAACTTTATCGTACATCTCTCCCGTCTTATTCCACGAGGAACCACACTTCGCTCGCGTATGTTATTCCGACGCACCCGGTGCATCAGCTGCGTATCAGCTACAATTGACAGTTAGTCGCGTGTTGTACCGACGAAACGTACCGGCCGCTTCCCGATGTACACGCGGCGAACGTCGGGGCCGAGTAAATACGCGTCGGATGTGTCGCGCGTATTAGCAGTCGTTCGCGCGCTTACGCGCGGGTATGTTCCCTCACGGCTCGCGTAAACACGCGCGGCGCAACACACACATTCTCACCCACGCACACGACCTATACGTGCATGTAGATATATATATATATACGCGTGCACGCGTGTGCTTTTAGGCTGTCGGCTGTTTATCCGAGAAGCGAAGGGTGCTTTTCAAGTGGGTGCGTGGTTAAACAGTGGCGGTGATATTCTACGAAGGGTTTTCGGGGGGCTTGCGGTCGAAAAGGGGTGTGTGTTGAAGAGGACGTGTGACGGTGGCGGAGGCGTGCGTCTGCCCGAGTGTGATCTCTGTGCGTAGGTGCGTAAATACTTGGTCCTCCTCATCCTCCTCTACATCCTCCTCTTTGCTACTCTTTTCGTTCGTGCGCGACACGCGTGTGCGAGACTCTCTTACATGCGTGCGTTGGTGGGTGCGAATCGAAAGAGGAAACGTGGTGCCCGCGTTCGGTGAGAGAAAAATAGCGAAAACTCAGCGGTACTCGGGCGTACAGTCGCGACGATGCTCTTTTCTTTTCTTTTCTTTTTTTTTGTCTGTGTCTTTTAAACCGGTGCCCCGTGCACACACACCTAAGTACTTAGTGCCGACGGTGAATCAAACGACCATACACGTTGTGCAAATACACGTAATTTATCTATATATATATATATAATATGTGGGTGAGAGATAGATAGACAGAGATAGATAGAGAGAGATCGATAATATATACGTTCAGAATGATTTAATTGCGAGTTAGAACAGTGGTGGTACTAGGCGGCGACAATAACATTAACGAACGAGTATATATACGAGTATATACGACGGTGAACTTTTGTGCTTGACAATGTGCGAGCTTACACGGCAGGGTGCTTTCAGCAGTGCTTTTTATCGTTCCGCCTCGCTTTGCCGAGTCTGCTCTTAGAGGGTGGACGGCTGGATCGGTCGGTCCGTAAACGGGACAATGCGCGGGAGGAACTGTGGGAGTCGGGTGGATGTACGAGGGAGGTGGGTAGGGACGTGTGGCGGTCGGTGACGGTGAAACGAAAGAGGATCCTGGGCATACCGGTGGTGCCGAGTGCAAAAGGTTCGGTGGGAACGTCGTTAGAGACGCGTTCGTACGACTTTTTCCGCGACAATGACGCCCTCACAATGCTCCTCGCAACAAATGATTCCGATTTCGCGTCCGACCAAGGTCTTCGATTATTTTTCCAAGACAAAAGAGCTGCCGTTGCAAGTCCGCCCTACCCACCGCGGCCCGATCCTGCACGCTCATTTTTCTCCGAGTGAAAACGACCGCCTGTACCACTAGACGCTTGTCGTACGACGCGTCCGCGGACCACCGAGAGAGAGAGAGAGAGAGAGAGAGAGAGAGAGAGAGAGAGAGAGAGAAAGAGAGAGAGAGAGAGAGAGAGAGAGAGAGAGAGAGAGAGAGAGAGAGAGAGAGAGAGAGAGAGAAAGAGAGAGAGAGAGAGAAAGAGAGAAAGAGAGAAAGAGAGAGAAAACGGTAGAGAGAAAGAAAGAGAGACAGAAACAGAGATAGAGCAAATAAAGGAACAAAAGTGTCCCGCGTCGATCGTTTCTCATCGATACCCATTGATTCCGTATCGTTACACGTTCGAGGCGAGAACTTTTTCTCTCGGGGGCCTGTTCGTTGCGTGTGCTTCCGTTAAGCCGATTAGTCGAGAGTGGCCGGTCTGGTTTACGGTAGAGGGCTGGCGGAGTGGTTGTTGGGGCGTGGAGGTGTGATTCAGGGGGGCTGGGGTTGAAAAAACTGTGACCATGCAGGCTGTTGGACGGCGTCGACGCATACGACGGCGTGTGCGCGCACCGAAAACGGGACGAGGAGTACCGGACGGTGGAGTCGAAACGAAAAGCAAAATTTCTTCATGCATCTGCATGCCATTCATTTCGGATAACTCAGTGGAAAGTAAGTATCGTATACTTGTCGGTTAGTTCAGGAGGCCGGTTTAGGCAGACTCGACGTAGCTCGACGTTTTTGTTTGTTTCTCTTTTCTTTTTTTTCTTTTTTTTTCTTTTTTTTTTTTTAGGGTGACGGGAAATCAGTCTTTGGATCGGTACGGTTGAGAGACGATCGGTGGTTGAGAGGGTGTGGGTGGATCATGAGAGATAATGATCGATTTGGGAGAATTTTTCTTCTTTTCTTTTTGGTGAAATCGAGGAGTCGTTAAACAAACGAAGGCATGCTCTAAACATGTGCAAACAATAGGTAGAACTAAATCTTAACTAAAGACAGAAGAGCCTTATATATCAGAGATATGTAGAAATATATATGCATAGATATATATGCGCACGTGTACGTGCACGTCTGCGTGTCACGTACACGTGCGTGCATATGTATACACGCATATATGTATATATGTTTATAGTGAAAAAAGTGCGTTTTATATATATTTTTTGTGTGTGATATACATACGCTATAGTTTTTATATATATACGTAAGCGTTTTATTGGCAAGCTGCCGTCCTCGTTCTCGCAGTCATTATTTCCGACCGATAAACTTTCTCGCGATCGATCAAAGCCCGCGATCTCATTGCTTTGTTCGTTCCTTTTTCTTTCCCCCTACGGGTTTTGTACGGGTTCTTTTTTGGTTTGTTCTCTTTTTCTATTTTCTATTTTTTCTTTTTCTCTGTTTTTTTTTTTGGTTTTGTTTGATACGAATCACCTGCCGAAACGGCAGGAACAATGCTGCGAGAGTGCGTCGGGACGGACAGCTTGGTTTTCTATCTTCATTACACGTGGCAAGAGTGAGTCAACGAACTAAAAGAGAGAAACGAAACATCTTTACAGACGTAACCACGGTAACCACCAGAAAGAACATTGAGTGTGAATGAGTACATATCATTAGACAGTCGATATAATACGTTAGTGCGAATAAATCTTAAAAACTAGCTGTTCAAAACCTGGATCATCCTCCTGCAAATGCTTTAAGGAAAGACAAAAACACGTGAGTGAGTATAATTAGAGTATTAGTTAGCGTGTTAAAATGGGTATCCAAGTTTTTTTCAAAAGTGGGGCTTTTCAAATCCGGGGGTACAAAAAACCAACGGCAACGGGCAAAGGGGAGTGTTGCGATTAAGGCCCTGTAAAAAGTTGTTAGAAAACACGCATATCTCGGTTGACTGCAAAATTTTTCATCTCTTTTCTCTTTTTTTTTTCTTTTTTGTCGTCGAATCTTTTCAGGGCAGTGGGGGCGGGTGGGCGAGGGGGCGATTAGTTTGGTCGGGGGGCAAATACTGTTATAGCTGAGTTCAAAAATTGGTTATCAGCTTCTGAAAAATCCGTGGCTGCGTGCACCTGGAAAAAATTTTCTGGGACACACTAATGGGGGGCTTCGGGTATTCCGGGGGCATCTGGGTGCATAGAATAATGCGTGGAGATTCGTTGTAGCAAAAATTCCAAAAATATAAAATCTCGCCAGCCAAAAAAAGTAAGGCCAACATGGTTCCGCGTCTCGTCCGCGTGGGGATACCGCGCGTCCCGTCCAAAAAAATGGGATGTATCGTGGGGGTGGGGGAGCAGTTTTTTTTTATTACTCTTTTTTCTCTTTTTTTTTTGTTTCTTTTTGTCAGAGAGTACGCGATAGGAGAGCGATGGACCAGCTTTGAAGGAGAGACGTGGAAAAAAAGTGCGCGCGTTCAAAAGTTGCGTTCGCGCGGCAAAAATCAATATTTCCCGCGTACGATCGAAAAAAAGGCACGCGGTGTCTGTGTCTATGCGTGTACATATTTGCGTGTATCTGTATGCATGTGTACACGTTTTCCGTTAGCCGTGTCGTTTCCTCCGTTTGTCGCGGCGGGGGTGACTTGACAGTTCGTTTCTCGAAAGCGTCAACTGAAACGTAAAAGTGGCTTCTCTCAGCGAAAAAACGCTATGGATACTGATTATCTTTGTACAATATACAAATTACAAATATACGAATACAACAATAGAATAATTAATCAAGATACGACTGAGAACGAAAGAAAGATCGAAAATGGTACGGAGTAACAGCGATGTAATAATGTGAACGGGGAACGCAAGGTGAACAAAGAAACGAAACTAAACGAAAGTAAGAACTGATCATCGTTCGTCGATGTGAAAATACAGAGCACAAGAGAGAAAAAGAGGAAACACAAAAATGAACGAAAAGGAAACCAGAACCAGTGAAAACGAAAAGGAAACTCGTAGAGTGGGGATATTCAGAGTATTTGAGTGTCAGTATCGGGAAGAGACAGGTATCGTAGAGACGTTAGCGGAATCTGAAATCGAAAATACATTTAGATATACGTGTACGTAGGAATTTTTCTATTTTCTTTCATTTTCATTTAAAATGGCAGACCGAACGAGATTGTATTATCGGCACGGAGAGAAAACAGGGCGTGTCATCGCAACCCGCGTACTGGATTCGCGCGATCATCTTCGGAACTGATTTTTGGCGGGCTTTTATATTTTTGGCTCTTGCGCGACGAACTTGTTAGTTCCGCGTGATTACGTCGCCTTCGCAAGAGTAGAAATGTGTTTGATACACGCGAAGCGTGGCGCTCGAAATTTCACACGACCCATCGAAACGTTTTAACACGACAAAACGCGAAAATCATCTTATCTCTCTCTCTGTGATATAATAGATCGATGCACACGCGACAGATTAACGACGACAGTGTGTTGTCTTCGATGAAAATTTTCGGGGTGTCAAATGTTGAAGCTTCTCGCGCCACTCTTCGGCAGCCTGACGTAAACGTAGAAGGATCGTTAAAAATGAACGTCAGTGATACATACCGTCCTCGTGGGTTCTGACTGAGATAGGATAACTCGGGGGTCCGTCACCTACGGTGGTCCCGGCCAATACCCAAATCCGGTACTCGGTCCATTTTTTCAGTTCGTCCAACACGAATTGCGTGTCATTCAGTCTGATAACCTTCGCCTCCGAGTCGGAGCGTCCGCTCTCGACGACTTGCAGCTTGTAGTACACGATCTTCCCGTTCGATTGACCGGCAGGCGGGGGTTCCCATGTTACCAATATGGACGTCGGGCTGATCGCTTGTCCGCTTACATTGCGAGGCGGAGCCCCGGGGACTGTATAACACTCAGTTATAGGGGGAGGAGAAACAAAACGAAAACGTGGCAGGGAAATCAATCCGTCGGTCATCGATCGATCGGTGCCCGTCGATCGAGCGTCGGGTCCCGAGACGAAGACTGCACCGGGAATTCGTCAAATACTCCGGATCTTTTGGAACCTTTCGTTTACCGTGCTCGTTATGGTCTAATATAACACGGATTAGATCTAATCTTTATTAAGTAGGTCTAATAACTGACTAGATCTAATCTAATTTGAACAGTGGAAAATTCGACCGCGTGAAACCTTGCCGTAGCTAAACGGTTAAAGTTCGAACGAACGTTGATTCATTCTTCGGCAATGATGCTTTATTCTAGAAAGAAAACTTGCTGAATATTACTGAATGACGAATACTGGAATTGAACAATATCGATAAAGAATTTATTGGTGGAATTCCTTTGGTACGAGGGACACGATCGAAAGGAAGCTGAGACGAACGCAGAAAAAATGGATGTAACGAAAGCAATGAAACAACTCGATAATAAACGTTCAAACGTCGAAGCGTTCACGCCAAACAAACACAAACTGTTGAGCAATGCGGTCGAACGATTCCGTCGGTTGGCGTGAAAAAAGCATAAAATATTCAATCGGTGAACGACGAATTTTCGGCGAGATTCGACTCGAAGGAGCCCGACGATGCTCGAAGCCCGTTGGTCACCGTTCGCTCCGGTGACCGACAGTCGTGGGGGATCGAACTGAAAACATTACGGTGACGATTGGTCAAGGTTCAGAGAGGTATCGATCACTCGAGGAAAAATACATTCTACGAGTCGATCCTTGAACAGTCGAAAAATTACGTGATTAGAGAAAACAAAACATGTTCGCCCGGGGACGAGCGGTTAACCCAGGAGCCGGTGTTGCTCGCGAGTCAACTTGTCCCGTGCCCCGTGTCTCGTTTCGTGAGTTGGTTCGAACGAAACAACGTGACGAGAGAGAGAAAAAAAAAGATAAATAAAAAACAATCGAAGAACGGACGTGTAAACCATACGTTATCGAGAATGAAAAGAGGTGCCCAAAATGCACACATATATCGATGCAGTGCTTAGTGCAATTTATATGTATGATATGTACGTATATATATATAGATATATATATAAAGTGGCATCCAAAACGGCTTTCTTATTTGCAACGCATGCAATCATTCTCACTCTCCCACACTTTTCACGGTTTCAACGATACTCTCTAATCTTCCGTCTTTCTCTTCTGGCGTGATCCCCGTTTACCCGCCCAGGAATCGCGTTCAATGACGGATTCACGTGATCATTGGCCATCGAGAGCTTGCCTATCAAAACATGGCCTCTTCTCAAGGTTGTGACGCGCGCGTCTCATAGCTTACGTTACTTGCAGGAGCGTCTAGCGCTACAGCACCTCCTACCTGCTGTGCCAGGAGGATTCGCGATCGTGACCGTGCAGATGGACCGCGGAGAAACGCGATCCTCCCGCGTCATTCAGACGTCCTCTTCATCGGCACAATCGCGAATCGACCTTTGTTCGGCACTCCTCGCTGCGTGAACTCCTTCCCCATTTCACTTTTCCGCTGGTTCTTTGCTGTTCTGCTTACCGTACTGTTTCGTGCGGACCGGACACGGCATCGTCGTTGCTCCCTCGCCCCTCTGGCTCCTCGCCGCCAGCCACACGTAGTACAGCGTGTTAGGGTACAGACCCGTCAGCGTGTAGTTCTCCGTCACCGGTATTCGCCGATGATGCTTTTCCTGTACGAATTACAAGACGACATCGTCAGAATCACGCGTGCCGGGAATGAAACGGGTTCCGTTTTCCTTTCCCACGATGCTGCGTGTTCGTTCGCCGGTTCGGTAAATAATCGAACACTGTCTATACTGAGCGTGGAGATAACTTAAGTGGAGGGATCGTTTGTTCGGGAACAAACTCGTGTGTGCGTTGCGTTTTCGGTTCTAATTGGACGGTTCGAAGAGTGTGACACCTACCTGAGCGTAAGTATCGTTCCAATACAGTTCATAGCTGAGGATATTCTCCGCGCTATGAACAGGTTTACTCCATTGGAGCGTTATTTTGGTCTCCCCGGTTTCGATCGCCGTCAACATCTCCGGCTGGCTCGGCACCCCTTGCTGCGTTTTTATTTGCACGGGAGAACTCAGCGGGCCAGGTCCGACGCTGGTCAGCGCCTGCACGCGGATCGTGTAGATCGCGTGCGCCGTCAGATCGCCGACGGTGGTCAGCTGGTTGTTGTCCACTGTCTGGTAATGCCAGGACGCCATCGGCTCGTTCGGATTCGTCGTGTAGTACACTTTGTAACCCTGTTCGGAACGGAGGCAGTTTCTTTTAAAGACGTCGTTCAATGAAACTATCGAACTTTCATCTGCCAGTCGTTTCGCGTTTACTGGGTTTGATTCGGACTTTGCGTAACTCGGAAACGAAACTTGTAACAAACACGGGGAATGTTTCTATTTCTCTTGTATATAGTTTGAGTAGAGTAACGGAACATTATGTAACGAGCATAATGAACACACGCCACTTCGTAAAGCGAAAGAATCGTTAAATTGTTATGGAGAAATAGCCGATGTTTCAATTCCTGTAACACTGCGGTGAAAGGTTGTAGGAGACTCTGGCCGGGCACATTATCAAGAGTGAAGTTCTTAGTCTTGTGCTATACGAGCCATTTTTTCCCTAGGTTGTTTCTGGTTTAATGTAACGACTGGCAAAGTGAATGTACTTTCTCGTGTCTAAAACGTTGCGCCCGGCACCGAAAGTGTTAGACGAAAGCGAAATAAACAATCGAGAGAACCAACCGTGACTTGACCGTTCGGTGTCTCCGGCTCGTCCCATTGTATGACCATCGTGGTGGAGCTTAATGGTCGGACCTGGACCTTCCTCGGCGCAGTACCGGGTTCTAGAACGAAGAAACAGCCGTTGGTATATCCGCGCGAAAACGCGTCCGGACAGGGCAAGCCACTCTAGTTAGTCACGGGACAGAACAATACGAGAGTAAAAACCCCCAGGAAAAGGACACCATAAGAACCAAAACAAAAATAAATAAAAAAAAATACACACGTTTCAGGGCAGGAAGTAGAACGGAGTGAATAAATCGTATTTGTCTGTACGAGGTCCCGCGGTGTCTCGTGACTACGGTTGTAATTCAGCGGAAAGCGGTAGACTAGAAAGTACAGGGTGTGTATCGCATTGCAGTCGATTAGCTACGAACACATATATGTGTATTTAATCCTATGTGTGCATACTTGTGTTGTGAACGGCACGCATAAGTGTGAACAGATGCTCGGCTGTGTGTATGTATGTGTATGTAAACTCGTGTACTGTGCGGGTGAACGATGAATGTGTAGATGAACGATGAATGTGCGCGCGTGCTTTGATGAGTGTTCAAAATACCCGAATTCGAAAACCAATAACAACAACAAGACAACGACAGGTGAAAAATAAAAAATTCAACTAAAGAGAAGTGAGAGAGAGAGAAAGAAAGAGAGAGAAACAGAAAGAGAGAGAGAGAGAGAGAGAGAGAGGGAGAAAGAGAGACACAACAGGTAAAAACGAGGGGAGAGATAAAAAAAATATACTAAAGAACAACACGAGAGAGAATAGGTAACGGAAGGGTGAGATATACATTGCTACAACACTCTTAATATGTGTGGTTCAACTTACTGGCACCTCCATTTGTCGATTCCGCTATCGAAAAAAAGGATCAACGATTATTTTCAATGGACCATCAATGGGTTAAACGGCGTATTATGCGCGGTGAAAATACGAATCGCGTTCGCCTGCGGTCTACGCGGCCTGTTATCGTTCGTATTTTCACGAGGTGTGAAGAGTGCGCTACATTGTATACACATATACGTATGTATATATGTATATGTCTATTTTATACGTACATATATGTACATGCAGAGATATGTATATATATATTTCTGTAAATATATAGATATATACATATTTATATACATATATGTATGTATACATAATATATAATATATATATATCGAGGAAAGGTGCAATTTCGCGTGCTGTCTCCCCGCGTATATTGGTTTTTCTCTTTTCCGAAAAAAAGAGACGGAGAGACGTTGGTGGGCGATAGAGTGTGTGTTGTGTGGCGGGGGGAAACAGTCGGACGGCTGTGTGGGTTCAGAGACAGAGACGGAAAAAATGCAGAGCGAAACGAGACGTCGAAGCCGCGCCGCGGAGCGCCCGCGCCGCGCCGAACACGCTCCGACAAAAAAACACTAACACACAGGTTTGTGCAACACAGAGAGATATATAGAGAGAGAGAATAGGGGGGATTTCTGGTGATAGGTGGAAAAAAAATTTTCTTTGTCACTTACATGAATCAAATCGTGCGTCCACGGCGGACAGCATGGAAAAAAAGGTAGAGTTTCCCTCAAAAACACGTGTCAAAACTTGTTCCTCCTTTCGTGGTGCAAAAAACATTTTATCTACGTGCAAAAATCTTACGCGCTCGCTCGCTCGTCGTTCGCGCGTGTTTCATCGTTAAGCTCTCGTCATCTCGGTCTACCGTTGCCAAGATAGTCGGACGAAAAGCGAGAGACCAGAGTCAGAGAGAGTGAGAGAAAGATAGAGAGACAGTAAGAGAGAGAGAGAGAGAGAGAGAGAGAGAGAGAGAGAGAGAGAGAGAGGGAGAGAAAGAGAGAGAGAGAGAGAGAGAGAGAGAGAGAGAGAGAGAGAGAGAGAGAGAGAGAGAGAGAGAGAGAGAGAGAGAGAGAGAGAGAGAGAGAGAGAGAGAGAGAGAGAGAGAGAGAGAGAGAGAGAGAGAGAGAGAGAGAGAGAGAGAGAGAGAGAGAGAGAAAGAGAGAGACAGAAAGAGAGAGAGAAAGAAAGAGAGAGAGAGAGAAAGAAAGAGAGAGACAGAAAGAAAGAGAGAGACAGAAAGAGAGAGAGAGAGAGAGAGATAAAAAAAGTAGGAGATCAACGAGATCGTCCTTCGCCGCGCCACTTTCCCTCCTTTTCATCTTTCCGAGAAAGATGTCCGGCGGGAGCGTTTCGAGACCGGGCATTTCCGTTACTCTCGTGTTTCCCGCGCGAGAGAAAACTGTGTGAACGAACAATGATGAAAAGTTCGCGCGCCGAGGATCCGCCCGGCTCGAGTAATCCCCAGCGGATCCGTCGACTCGAACGACGCTGCATGGTGTTTCCCAGCGTGCACGTCCCGTCGACGCGCGACGAGCCGGATTTCTCTCGATAAAATTCGAGTAGGCGCGTCGCGACGCGTCGTCGTGCCGACGGGACGCCGACGATGGCCCGTGTTAACGTGCTACGGCGATGAAAGAGAAGCGAACACACGGTCCGCGTAAAGTATACTGACTTGTCTCGCCAGTGGTGACTGTCACCGGGGCGCTCGGCGGGCTACGCCCAATCACGTTGACGGCGATCACGTAGAGCTCGTACTCCGTGTAAGGGCTCAGATTCCGAACATGATAGTACATGGTCGTGATTCCGGATATCTCGGCGTACGCCTGGTTCACGTGCTTCGGCTTGTGCTGGATCACATAGTACTGCAACTCGTCGGACCCTTTGTACGACCAGGTAAGCTTCACGGAAGTCGCGGTGATGTCCGAAACTTGAACGTTTTCCGGCGGACTCGGCAGAGCTGGAATTAGATCGCGTCAAAGTAAATGCTTTTCGGCGAGGCGTCTCTGCTCGGGAGTGTCGGGGAACCCCGGAAATTTTGGGTACCGGGTATATACTCGGGTCGCGTCGGGATTTTTTAGATCTGCTCGGGGTTTACGAGATCTCGGGAACCATGTCTCGGGGCAGAAGCAATACGAAGATTAAACTCTGTCTTTGGTATCCTTACTGTACCAAGTTCGTTTGTCAATTACATAATGTGAAATTTCTGTTATAGTCGAATTAGTGAGATAAGTTGGAAACGGAATATCTCGTAAGAAAAATGTTATTCTATACTTTCTACTTATCTTTTCACATAGAATCCGCCCCTATCCGGTTGTACCAGTTACGCATCGCCCCGTATAACACACAACATGATACTCGCATAACTACAATGCATCTCAAATAAAATTCCAAGTGCTTAACCCCTTGACTATTCGCCCCGAAGCGCCGTAAAATGTTACTGACAATAAGCAGCAAATCTCGCTTAGGTCAGACGTAACAGGATTCTAATTCAACAATTCCATCTTCCGTTAGTCATACATTATATACAGAAAAATATTTCAGATTAGTTTAATCTACTTGAATCCAGTGTTCCCATAGTTTCAATACAAGATTCATTAAAATATCTAATATTATAACTGGTGCAATATTGGAGCCTACAGAGTTCAAAGGGTTAAATGCCTCTTAAGTCGGCGCTCAATGCATTAAGAAAAAAACGACTAGATCTCTGAAATGCTTAGATTCCCATGCGATCTTCCTCTCGACGACCCGACACGACCCGAATTCCCGCGCATCTCCAGTGTCTATTCCGTTGAAACGGCAAACAGAGTTACGCGAGGCAGACGGTGGATACGGTTCGATCAGCGTAGCGAGCGCATCGGCACACGTTTTACGCGGTGCACAACAAATGGAGCAAGGAACTTGGGCAAAATGCATTGTCCGCGGTGTGTGTCTGCGCGACGGGCATAAGCCGATTGATTAGTCATCGGAACGGCGCCCGGCCACGGTCCCGTTCCGCGTGGGACGCGCGACGACCGCGTGATTGATCGTCCCACGTTACACAGTCCGTGCGCCCGCTAATGCGATCTCTGTGGATTTACGCGGGGCCCCTCCGATCCATCTCGATACGAACATTGAACTTTCACCAACGAGGTGACTTCTATCACCCCGAGGTCACTGGCTGCGGTGCAGGTGTAGTTCGCCGACTCCTGGATGTCCGTGAGCATCAACACGTTCTTCCCCACCGGGAGATCGTCGTCGGGCGTCAGATCGGTGGCGGGGTCTTTCTTCCACTTGACGAAGGGCATCGGCGAGCCAGCCGCCACGCAGGTCAGGTTCAGAGACGCGCCCAACACCACTTCGCTGACAGCGGGGGGTGGTATGGAGAATGCCGGTGGCACGCGGCGAACTGCGTGAAAAATGATTCCTCCGTTAATCGGGTGTCCGGTGGTTAAACCCTTGCCCTGCGACCTTTGACACTAAACCTACCGGACGGGCCGTAACGACTTATTCCCGATTTGTTCTTCTCGGAGTTATTAGAAAGATGTTTCTTTGAGATATTATTATGGAAATTGATTCAGCGGTACGCAAAGTGAATTGTGAATCAAGTAAAGCCTTGGATAGATGCACTCTTGGAGTTTCTATAGAGAATTTTCAAGAATTGCTTGGTAGTTTTAGTGTTAAGATCTGCGATGGACTTGTTAATCGTTTAATAGAGAAACAGGAGAATTCTCTGTTGATTTTGTGTATAGGTTTGTTTGAAAGTATACCAATTAATGACAAAGAAATGATATTGAATTTGATATTTATGAAATGTTTAGCTAACCGAAACATTTGCTGCGTGTCTTATGGTCCCCGTTAATCGAGATAAAGCGTATTAATCTCTCGCTCGCCAGCGTTTGGGAAGAGAATGCTTCGATTTCACGTGACGCGAATTTCGGGGCAGTCGACGCTAGTCCCGCGTCACCGCAAGAAATGTCGTGTCCCCGGTGTAACGTTTGCAATGCGATTCCACGCGCGCGTATCCTTTGTGCCCCGTCAACTCCGTTTAATTACGTTGCATTAATTTTAATTACAAACAGGAAAACGACTGACTTTGCCGGACCAAGCCGGCGGGACTAGCGTTCCCTTCCCGTAATGAATTTGTTAAAGCGTCCGCGACAGCGATAAGAATCCCAGAGACTCCTGTGTGTCCCGTACCTTTCACGTATAACATGGCCGACTTGGAATACTCGGTGCCGACGGAGTTATTCGCCACGCATTCGTACGTCCCTTGATCCCTCTCCTCGGATCTGGTGATTTGCAGCGCTCCTGTAACAGAAAACCGAGAATCCTCTGAAAATCAGGCAGTCGCAGCTCATAAACGGCTTTCATAATAGATCGACAAGCGAACGTACACCGAGAGAAACGAATTCTATCCCCGAGAATCGTTTCGCGAACGGCCTCGTTGCATTTTAATTCGATCGTTCCCTCTGAAATTCGCCCAGGAAACCGTCTCGACGTACTCCTGGTGCCGTCGATGAAACTTTGAAACCCCCGGGGGGAGGGGCCGCCGGCCTCCGCGTTTCAACCTCATCGACGGAATCGTCCGCGATAAACACGAACATCTAGAATTCGACGGAGCGCGACCGCGCGGAAGCGTTACGCGGTCTTCGCCGTTCTTTCGTTTCGTTTTTCCATCGCTAATTGAGTTGGTAACGGGTCGAGGAACGCGGCGGGTGAAGTGGCGCGGAAGCACCCCGTCCAGAGAGAGAGGGTTGGGAATCCGTTTCAAAGCCCCGTTGCGAGCCCCCGTCTATTCCACTTTCAGTTTGACCCGGCCGGTTCCGTGCGCGATTTCCATGATGCATCAAGCCCCTTAGCACGATACCACGATGATGAACTGGCTGTTACGAGGCGTGTGATTATCTCCGTAGACGTCACTCCTTCGGTATAATTCAGCCCCCTCGGATCTCCGCCTCCCGTATCTTCCCCCCGCGCGCCCAGTTTCACGACTTCCGACTTCGGTTTACCGCCCCCTAAGGTTCGCTAAGTAAACACGACGGATCGACGGGGATGGTTTTCCGTCGATCGCTCTTCAGACTCGCCGCCGAACGATAATTAATAAGGATAATTAATGGCCGGGGAGGGCGAGCCGGTTCTCCTCGAACGGGAGATCGAATCGGGCGAGGTTTTTCGCCCGAATTCTCGTTATTCGTTGCTGCTGGAAGCCGGTTTAAATATTTCCCTACTAGTCCGGCTACCCTATGGATTTATACGGTTTCGTAGTGAACGTGACTTCGACGGGAGCGCGAGAGAGAGAGAGAGAGAGAGTGAGGCGGAGTGGAAGAGGGTGGACCTAGGAGGACGGGCGAAGGGGTCGAGGGCAGAAAACACTCCATCACGAGCGAGAAGCCGAGGTGGTTTGATATCACGTACGATCGGAATACATAATCGAGCCTCATCTACAATTTCCAGTAAGCTGACCAGGAAGGAACGCGTGGTCATATTGTTATCCCATCCAGTCACGTGCACGTTGTTAGCGTGGCTGTGAAAAACTCGGATTGCCGTGAACGGCCGGCCGCCCGGAAACCGTTGCTCATCCTTTCCTTGCGCTCTGCCCTTCCCTCTCGTCTCGATACCGAAACGAGGATCGAATCGAGCGTTCCGCTCCGAGGGGGAGGAACACCTTTGATTATTCACCGCGCGTTCGCCGATCGGTCGCGCGTTCCGGCGAGCCGCCAGCGGCTAGAACGTGGCGAAAAACGCGCGAGAGAGAGAGGGAGAGCGAGAGAGGGAGCGAGCGGGCAACGCGTGCGTTTAATGCATCGCTCGACGTATCGGTAATGAAAGCAGAAAACGCAAGATCGTGGGACCACGGCAGCAAGGGCAATTAGATGCCCGACGCGGCCGATTAGAAAGGTTCTTTATGAATTCAGAATAATCATCGTCGCACGCGAGCCTCACTCTCGCCGTTGTTGTCGGCAGTTCCCTGGGCGAATTTTATCGCGTCTTCACGGCTTCGACTCGGAACAACGACGTTCCACCTGTGTACCCGGTCTATCTAAGCCGCCGACGATAACGGAGCTGCGCGCGAGGGGCTTTCCTCGCGTGGACATTGGAAATTGAATGAAGATGAGTATCTACTGCGCGGTCGTTTCATCGTGCTGAACTTGCGATGGAACGACGGACTATATTATCAATGGAAGGAGAATATTCTTTCAAGTTTCATCTCAATACAGCACTTAACTCTGGGTTCACTGACATTTTTATATACCTATCTCTACCGACACGGGTCAATCTGAGTTACGAACGGAATCACACGTTTCCTTTGAGAAACAATTTCAAAAACGAAATCGTTATACACAATGATCTTATAAATGAAACTACGAGATGTATGGATAAAAGTCAGTACAATTGATTACAAAGTGATACGGTAAACCTAGTGTTAAAGACTTTAAATCAGCATCCAAGCGAATTCCCAAGATCGATTCTACTCGAATGAAATAAGGATACTCCTCCAAGTTTCATCTCAACGATTAGATCTTTCAAAAAGGTGAACCCTAGAAGGTGGTCCCCGACAGTTAGCAAACATCCAAGGTAAATTTCAGTGTACGGAAAATCGGCTGCTTTGCCGCGACAATAACGGGGAGCGTTTTTTTATCAAGACCGCGTTTCAGCTGTCAGAAGGCAAGAAGGGAATGTTCGGAGTCCCTCCTCACGAGGACAGGCTGGCGAACGGGTGCGTTTCGCCTGCATAAATATGTACAAAGATATCGAGCTCCTCGCGTAGGAGACAGAGCGTGGGAGGAGGGACAGGGAGCAACGAACGCGCAGGCGGGAAGCGCCGAAACTATTTGTGTGTTTACCCGTCGATATTGAAATATCTTTCCTTATATTTAATATTACGAGTGGTAAACGCGAAATGTACACGCGCGGTGTGCAGCGACTCGTACTTTATTCACTATCGCCTATTTCCCCTGCCATTCGTTTCCCTTTGCCCCCGTCGAGCGCTCGCACTCGCGCGCGCGCGCGCCGCGGCGAGATACAGCAGGAAGGGAATACAGATAGAAACCGATGTGGGCGATGACTTCGAAAGACGGGGCCGCGCATCGTTCGTTCGATTCGATTGAGATAGAATGCAAACAGAAAATATGTTTACCCCGAGGCTACAGTCTGCCGCCCAGCTTTCTCCCGAGGTCCTCTATCCAGCGCTTTTCTTTCCCCGTTATTTCCGCAGCATCGTTGAAAACGGAGACAAGATTTTGTTACGACCGGCCGCGCGCACGCGTTCCCCGTAATTAATACACGGACTACAGCGAAGTAGACATATCGACCGCGGTACAAAAGTCAATTATAATTATCGGGAAGTTATTCACGCGCGGCGGGGCTCGAACCGCGCGTAAAGAGGCGAAAGAGAAGCGAGAAAGAGAGCGAGAGTTGGCCGGCGCGGTTCGTGTACCGTTGCATTCCCAGCGGGCTACGTTCGATTCAGTCAAAATACAAACGGAAAATATGTTTACGTTGGACCCCGTACTTGCGCCGACCACTTCTGGCCGCGTCGTTTCGTCCCGGGAACGGTGCTCTGCATGGAAATGCTGGAATACCGCGCTCGCTACCGCGTTTCACTCGGTAAGTGATTTCGCGAATGACGGAGCACACTCGACCCGGCCGATACTAATTTCTTTCGACGGCCCGGGAACGGTTTCGAGTGTCGCGCCGGTTAATTCCGCCGGGTATTCGCGTGCCTCTTCTCATCCCGCCATTCGCGGAGAGACGGAACGACTCGATCGGCCCCGTTTCTCCGCGGAAAACGAAGGAAATTTCCGGGCGCTGCGACAAACGTTTGCGTTTCGGTTCGTCGAGAGGCTGCGGGGGAGGAACGGGGGCCCGGGCAGGGCGCATTAACGTCAGATGCGTCCCGGTTCGCTGATATAAGAGAGAATGGCGGGAGAGACGGGAAGATTATGCGGGCATGAAACGTCTTTCGCGAGGATTCGAAGCAGTCGCGTCGGTTCCCGAATGCGTTCCGCCAGAAAGGAAATCGAATTACCCGTTGACGTTCCCACACCGCCCTGTCGTTCCTATTCGCGAGCAATGAAACGAGCCGTTAATTGTATGCATACGTAGCTTGCGCGTTGCTTTCCGTCGCGCCATGGTACGCGGGCCGAATTCCAATGAAAATTTCTCGACGAATCCTCTGACAGCCTCGACAGACGGTTTTTCTCCAAGGTTTTGTAACGTTACATATGTTAGAAAATTACGAAGCGTAGATGGAAATCCTCGATACGAGCGTGCGTTGCGGGAGTTCCGAGTGCACGAGCGTTTGTGCATTGCCAAGAGATTGCTCGGAGTTGAGCGAACAAGGCAGTTTGCCTTCAATCAGCGAGAGAGCATTGTGAGAGCTAGATGACTAATTTATTCAATGAATCGTACAATATATCGAATATCAAACTGCACAAGTTCGCTGCAAAGGAAGTGGCTCTCGGTCGGCTCTCGACCCGCAAACAATCAAAACCCCTGTTTCTCGGTGATCGAAGCATCGCGCGGAATTCACGAAAAAAATACCTCCAACGGTAAACTCTTGATACTCCTCTCTCCGTGCAGAATCGTCCGGATGAATTTCCATCGAGGTTGTCGCGCGCGGCGATCTTCCTCTCGGCTCGATCCCCGCGAAAAGGCAAGAATATAAGCGGGCGAGCAAGGTAACTTACTCAATCCCCCTTCGTGCGGAGCCCGGCGGCGTCATAAGTCAACCCCCGCGGGTAAAGGGTGGTCTAATGTGCCGTGGGGTGGTTCACCGGAGGGACAGGGGAACGGGAAACACGGCGGAAAAGGAGATCGCGAGTCTCTATAGCAGCGTAACGTGTCGGGCAAAGGAACGAGCGGCGGGTCGTCGCTATAAGAGTGGACGGCGCTGTCGGGAATTTCAGTGCGCACAGGTGTTAAGACGTGCTCGTTTCACCTCGGGCTTGTTTCGAACTTTGCCCTTCTTCTCCGCGACCGGGGGTGAAACTTTGGCCGAGGATATTTTACGAATGTCGGTGGAAGGGGGCTGGTTGAAACGTTAAACATCCGGGAGAGAGCTAGCGCTGCTTAAAAAGCATCGGGCAGCTCCGTTTTAGCCCGGACGAGTTCTCGCAGGGCGTAACACGATTTTACGATCCGTGTGCCGGATTAGAGGCGGCCGTGTCGTACGATTATCGAGGAGGGCCGGCACGGAGGGACGAGAGACATCGTAAATAACGCGTTTCGCGATTTCGTAGCTCTCGTTCCGTTCGCCGGGCGGGCGGTAAGCTGCGTACCGGGCCACGGTTATTACGACGATTTCCGAGGTTCCCGCGTTTCCCTTCTCTCGTGCATTCCTGCATTATCGTTACGGACAATTACAGAAGTTTCGAAACGATCGGGATATTATGCTGGAATTAAGAGGGGAATAGGCGCGCGCGCGCAGCGTGGCTGCAGCGAAGAAACGGGCGATAAGAGGCCAGTCTAAAAGAACGAACGAACGAACGAAACCCCGTGAATCCCAGGGCAGGTGTTAAGCACCGGTGGGTAGTACCTCCGGGCTTGTTTCGAAGTTCCAGCCCTGCTCATCAAGCCTCGCAGCTTTAATGCTGGAAATTTTATGAGTGTTGACGAAGCGTTAACTGCCCTCCCACGCTTTTACTTTATCCACCGTATCCCGTTTTCCCTCGCTTTCGCTGGCAGCCCTCCGCCTTTCCCGCCTTCCTCCGTTCCTCCCCGCGGCTTTACGGTCGAGAAGCGCAAAATATAATTTAATGATTCTCGATGCGTTAAGCCTTCGCCGGGTCGGTTTACCGCGTAATTACGCGAGTCGCGGTCCTTTGTGCCGGTTTTCGGGCGGTTTCTCGGTTCTCGAACGCGACGTAACTCGACGCTCGATAGGTGGTTTAGGTTGCGCTGTCTTCTCGTAAACGTTACCAAAGGACTAATGAAACGTTAAATTGGTTTATTTCGCGTGCCGGGGAATCCGCGGGAGTTTAATTCTCTTCAATTATCGTAAAGTGCTCGACGCCGAGCAAAGCGGCCGTTATTTTAATACGCCGCGCCGTGTCGCCGCGCGACCTCTCGCTGCCCGGTTGCCCGGCAGGCCGCGCTGCCTGTGTCTAACTTTAATTAATTTGTCTCGTTTGCGCGATAAACGGAAATGGAGATTCGCGACCGCATTGTCCGGCCGCGTAACGCCGCCTATCCTCTTTTCCGTTTCCCGCCGCCTTTTGTTCCCAACGCGCCGCAAAGAATTTCGGAATTACATTTCCCTCGGCACCGGCGCCGCGCGTCCCGCCGAAAACCGTGCTTTCACCTCCGCGCCGACCCTATGTTTTCGTTGATTTTCGATGCGACCGTTCCTCTCTGCCGAGAACAATATGCGCGCGCGTGGCCGCACGCCGTCGAAACTTTTCATCGGGGCAGCTCCCCTTTCCATTGACTCTGGATGGCGTTTCGCGAAATTTAACAACAATAACGCGAACCCGGCACGGTTTAACACGGTTCCGGGCGCCGGTTCGCAGTAACCGGATACACACGCGGCGTGTCTCACTTAAACCGAGCGTATTAATCATTTCGATTGTCCTCGAAGACACAAAAACGCTTCGAACTGGCGTTCAGAGTTGATCAAAGAGAGAAATACGGATAACGACGCGTCGACGGCACTGGAATTGTGTTCCTCGGTTACTCCTTCGATGCGTCATTGTCTCATTATTCACCCCGTACATTTTTCCTCGACATCGATCATCCTATTCTAATTTCCCTCTAACAATTCAGAAAGCGGCAGTCGTGTACCGCAGCAGTCGCCGCGTCAAGATACTCTAATTCAAACGCGACCGTACACGCTCTCGCATTACCGATGTAAATTGCCGGTACGCGTAAGTACTTTCCCGAATGAACGCAAACAATGACTGCTGCCGCTTGTAACAATAACCCTGTAGATAATGCAGCAGCCCCATGAAAATTTCAACCTTCGAGCCAACACCCCGTCGCAATGGGAAAGCCGGAGCAGTTGTCGGCGAATTTAATTTCTCGAGAATTTGAATAACGCGTACGTCGTCGACGGACTGGTTTTTCCTTGGCCCGACAACCTCCGCCGCCGCCGTCGCCGCTGCGCCTCCTCAAATGCCGGCTTCGCAAAAACCTTGGACGGAGGCGAACAGGCGGGCTAGCTTCGTTAACGCGCGAGCTGCCTTACGACTTTTAGTCGTTAAACGTGTTACTATCCGTGACGCTTGGCAACACTTTGTCTCTCTCTCTCTCATTCTCTCTCCTTTCTTCATCCTGCTAGCTACTACACCCCCGCTGTTTCTCGTACCATCCATTTTCTTTTCGCGGAAGTTAGTACGCGGGATACACGCGCTCGCGCGGGGAGGAAGTACATTGCCCCTCGTCGTGTACTTTTTGCGATACATTAAGCCGTATATTTTATGGGATATACGTAGCTCGAGCGCGGTGCCGTATGGCGGCGGCATACGCCTTCTAACGGTATTGACGGGGGCGGCGAGGGTCGCGGGAAGCGAGGAGTCGAGGGCGGGCTGCCGCGAAGACACGCGAATAACGTTAAGGGAGCGAGCGAGTGACTGATGCGACTAGAGGGGAATGCTTTCCGCTTCGAGCTTGTCATTCTGCCCACCCCTCGGGCCCTTATTCCCATCCCCCAGTCTTCGCCGACGCATATACCTGGGTCACGATTCCATGCCGACGCATCTGTTGCGACGCAGGAACGCCGTGGCCACGTAATGCCGGAGCAGGATGTTAACGACACTTTGAACGCGTTGTCGCGGGATTTTTGGCTTGTTCTTTGACCACCACGATATTGGGCGGTTTCGGTAGTTAGTATAGATGTTGCTAGTGTTGTTTAGTAAATCGGACGTTTCTGTTTCGTCAGATGTTCCGAGATGCAACCGTGTGAGCCCTGGATTTCAAGGTTTTCGTAGTTAATACTTAGCAGGTTGCTGTAAGTTAAAAACGTTTCAAATCTGTACCGTTTAAAGCAAGTAAGGTTGAAAATCTGTTAGAAGAAAGAATAGAATTCATTATTCTAGGATGATAAATTGCATAAATCGTCTCGGATGTGTCAGTTTTGTCAATTAATTTCGTTTCACGGGTTACAGATTCATACTTCGTGAACATCCTCTTTCTTTCGATGTTCTCGCGATTCTAGGAGGATTTTTATTACTCCCACTCATCGAACATATGGGGTTGGAGGTCCGCTGACGGTATAAGATCGAATTTCCGGGAAGAGTGCCGCTTTTGGCAAGGTTCCCCTCGCGAGAATCCTCGATAAGATGGCTGCGAACGCGGCGTAGACGACGACGGACCCGAGACGCGGCGACACGGCGACGAGCACGCACGCGATATCCCCGTTTATACGTGCGATGCATACGGCAGCAGTTGCTCGGGCGGTAAGATCGACGAACGTGCGACTACTATGCTATAGTCGGGCACACGTGGCGGTCTGCACCGGGTACACAGGTGAAACCCGGTTCAGCCGCGTGTATGAGTTCGGGTCGCATGTGTGCGACGGCTCGAAGAAAAGCGGCGACTGGCTCCGTTTAAGAGAGAACGTTCGATTGAACCCTTTTGTTTTCTATTTTTCGATCAGCCGAGGGTCTGCGATATTGGTAAGGATTTTATTTGATGGTTCCCTCGAGGACAGACCTTTCCATGCGATGCAATAAACGATGCAAAACTAGATAACGCTCGGATATGCGTCGGGTGAAAGGTAATACCGAATAAAAAACACGCGCCGGTAAACGTATCTTATAATCCTTTTATCGCGTGCATTCGTAATCTCCAAAATTCAGCAGCACCGAGTGGTACAAACGACATAAAGTACCGTGACAAACGCGTGCTCTAGTTTTATCACTGCAGCGACTCGGCTCTTCAAATTTTTGCCCGCTATGAACATTTCAAGGCAGATCTGAGTTAAGTCTGATTTAGCGATAAACTCGGCTGGCAAAAAGGAACTGCGACGATAGAGTCTACAATCGGGAAAAACCGTTAACTCATTCCGTCCGGCGAGCAATTTCTCTTGGAAAAAGTTCCCCTTTTATCGACGACATCTTCAAAGAATAATGTAATTAAGTTTCTCAGAAACATCGTTGAATTATCTAAGAAATATACATGCTCGCACGGGTGCAACGTTAACATATCCGTTAAAGGAAGTACCGCTAGTAAACCGTTTCATTCGGGAGATCCCCGTGAAACAAGCACGCCGGGGCGAAACGGGTTGAACTGCACATTTGCCCGGAACGCTCAGCATCGGATCGTTCCGTCGGCGAACGGTTAATCGGTGCAAGGTTGTCTTTCAATGTCTGGCTCCGTGGGCGTCGGGAATCGGTCCGTCGAGCCGTCGTCGCCGGCGAGTGCGCGGGTCATAACGAATTTTATGGGGAACTCTGTACTCGGAATACGCGCGGATGTATGCATAACGCATGCACGTACACGTAACCGGGTGTACGATACAGGCGAACGATACCGGCGGTGTATGCAGCCGGCTTTCCTGCATCTAATGTACACTTTTCACGTCGCGGCAAACTGCGCCGGCCGCCGTAAAGATAGTCGGGCAAGTGCACGCCGGTATTACGTGACGTGCCGCTCGATAATGATACCGCCATTGCGATAAAAACAAAGTGAACGTTCTACATACACGTACTTACACGCACGCGCACGTACACCGGTGGCGTGAGCAGTGTGGGAGCACAGCGCGGCGAGCTAGCCGCCACGGAAAAATAATGATAATAGGTTACATCGTGCGTTAGCGAAACAACTTTCGCTATATAGAAAACCGTGCCCGTCCGCGCCGCTCGTTCGTTTGCGCCGTTATCGCGAATTATATTTCGCGAATCGCGACTCCTCATTAACGTCCAGATCTGTCGCCGGCATTTTATTTTTTCATTCTGCGCGGTGAAACACACTCGCGACGCGGTACGGCGCGGCGTAGCGCGCGGAGCAAGAATTCAGCCGGGCGCTCTCGTCTCCGGCTTCCTCGCTCTTTTTTCTGCCCCCCATTGTTTCGTTTCTCCATGCAGCACGCGTTCTCGAGTGCGCCCGATGAAACGGCGCTCGAATTTACCGGGAGTTCGTTCGTGCTTTCGCGGTCGATCGGAAGATCGTTTCATCGGGTTCGTTAAACCTGGGCTGCGTGGGGTCGATCAGGAACGCGTCGGTCACGCGTCGCGTGCCGGTACACGCGGCGAATAACGCCGGGGACCGTTTGCCGGTATCAGAGGAACGGGTGTTCGAGGCGGATTTTATCGGTTCCCGATCGATCCGCGGACGTCGCTCACGGATCGGGACTGAAACGGAGTTAGTTGGCAGGATCTTCGAACGGTTTTTCGGTGGGAAGCGTCGATGATATCGATCCTCGCGCGCGGCCAGACACGCGGTGCTCGTTCCGCGAGCAGACCAGGTGCGCCTCTCGGCAAACGAGATGAATGTGCTGGATGTTCCCGTATCGCGTGACCACTCGATCAACGCTGCCGCGGGTTGACAGTGACTTACGCACTCTGGCACTCGACGAGATATGACACGCGCCACCGGGCTTCACCCTATTGTTACCTAGCCCACCCGCCGCCCACCCATCGCCATCGTTCCCTTCTACTTCCACCCCCGTGTACCCTGGCCAAACATCTTCGATCTATCCGGCCATCCATATTTTTCTACCCCTCGACCTTTACGCAGTCTCGCGTATCCACTTTAGCCCCGGGACCTCTTTCACTCCTTATAACCGTGCCTTTAATCTTCGTTAATAGACTTTATCTCACGGTGATTTACGCGGTTATTCGCGACTCTTCGAGGAGCCCGGCCGTAGCACACCCTCGAGGAACACTGGGAACAAGGAAGATAATTGGAGGAGGGTGAACGGAGGGCTGATTTACTTACCGGTGTCCAAAACCGTGTAGCGCGGGTTCGCAGTATCGATAGGCAGCATGTCTCGTACCCAGGATATAATGGGGGTCGGCGAACCGAACGCCGTGCAGAGGAGGACCGCGTTGTGACCGGTTTCTACCACCTTGGTTATCGGCGCTTGGGATATCAGTGGGAATCCGTTTGGTAGTTTGTCTCCTGTAACAGAAAGATCAATGCTCGTATTACTGATTAGTCCACAACGGTTGGAACACCGGAATGCTGAGAGGCTCGATGAAAACAAAATTCATACAGGTGAACGCATTAAAAATTGCAATAAGCAATACCCTAAGTCAAACTTCCACGAAGATACTAATCACCAGAAATTTACCAGTTTATGAAACATCAGTGCGCAATCCAGCACAACGCCCGTTCCACTTATAGAAATAATCTGCACCGCCTTAACACTAGAACTACCGAGCATTTAATACGATTAATATGCTAGTCCTGTAAAAATTGTAACAATAGATTACTTTCAGTTTCTTCAGGCATTCATTATAGTACTCAAATGAAACTATTCTTTTTCAAAATAATTTTGAATATTCAATTGCTTAACAAAAAAATCGAAACCAGTCATTTTGATGACTGGTACGGTAGTTCTAGTGTTAACCCTTCACGAGGGTTCTTCGCAATATACAAAACTTCGAACAGATGAAGCTAAATTATATATCAATCGCTTAAATAATTAAAAAACAGAAACTACGCGGTGATCTCTCGCTGTCCAAGTAATTGAATCATCCGTTCGTGACTCAGTCTCGGAAACACGAAAATTTCATCTGGCCGGAACGTCGACATCCGACCGCAAAGGGTTGACAGCACTTAAACCAAAAACAATTAAAAATCACTCAGGGTTTCGACAAATCCCCGACCGCTCGAACGATTCGGCCGGGTTATTCGGGAGCGCGAGGTATGCGGCGTTCGAGGGTCCGGTCGCATGGAAATCGGAGTCCCGATTCGTCGATTACAGGTGATATCTCGGCGCGGCATAGGGGCGCGTCGGGTTTGAAAGTAGCGAGCGGCGCGTGGTTCGCATGGAATCGAGGCCAGGGGTCCGTAGCGCGGACATACCGCGGTCAGTCCCGCGGGATCGAAAGTTAGGAAAAGCCATTGGAACTGGCGAGGATATCCCATTCCCGTTCCCATCTCCCCGGACGAGAAACAGAGGCTCGGCCATCCGGGAAGACGGTTCGCTGATACTGGTAGATGCGACCGGATATACCGGTGTCCGAGCGCTCGAGAATGGAATCAGAATTCAATATACCGGAAAAAGTTCGTAAAACGGTTTATGGAGGCGGGACGGAGGGGGTGGGGGAGGGGGAGGGAGCCGGCCGTGGAAATACCGGGTACGCTCGATACCTCGAAATTTCTATTCTCGGACGCCGGACAAGAAGTCGATCGATTTATCCCCCTTTCTCGCGTATCCCGGCGAGAGTAGGCAACGGCAACTATTCGGGAAGCTGATCAAAAAAATCGCGGGAGCAGAAACGCCGTCCGTTACCCGTTCCGCTCGTTTTTTACTCGCCGCCTTTTATTTCTGCTTTTCTAGAATAATCTTGATTCGGTTCGGGCGGCCGTCGCTCCCGCGGAAAGAAGGATTAATTCGAGTTGTTTTGAGGGGAGAGAGCTCGCTCGCGGAGCTGGATCCGTATTGCCCTTGTTCTTCGCGTAATTACAGCGATACTGCGTTAATCCTTAGGGCGAGCTCGTAGTTAAATTTAAGTTGGAGGATGCCGCACTCGAAGTTCCCGGGGAACTTCGCGCAGTCCTGGTTCCATTTCAATGGGGCTTGTGCGCCGCAAGCCAACTCCCCTCGACAATTTTTCTCTTTTTTTTTCGATAATTAAATCTACCGATAATTGCGTCACGTGGGATTAATTAAAGAGACGTCCCATTTTCGAGGGAAGCACTCCGGGTTCGTCGTTACGCCGGGGAATCTTCGATGGCCACGATAATTGCGAGCTACCGCGGAAAGTGTGTCTATCCGGAGAGCAGGCGCCGGCGTTCCCGACGCCCGTTGCGCCTCGAACGTTATCCGAAATCTGGGAATTGGCTTCGGCGTCGTCCGCGGAATAATTCCAAGGGCCCGCGAACTGGGTGAAAGTTGCCCGAAGACCGGCGATCAAACTGCAATTACCATCGACAGCGGCCGGCGCCGCTCGTGGCGCCCCGTAAATCGCTCTTTTATAATCTCGTCAATTAAAAGAGCAATCGGAACTCGGCCCAGAACTTGGCCCGCCGTCACGACTTTCGCCAAACTTTGATCTAGCCGTCTCTCCTCCCGGCTTGTAAATACATTTTAAGTCAGACGAACCCGCGGGGGTGGACGGGGCGCGAGAGGACGGGAACCTGTTGGATAGCTTTCGGGATCCATCGCGTGTCAGTGAATCGAGCACGGTGAACTTTTCGAATAAACGAGGCTTCGAGTGGTCTACGCAACGACTCCGGCTCGTGATTTTTATCGGGCTTATTCGAACCTCGACGACTCTATGGTTTCTGGCACGAACGATGTGTTTCCTGCTCAAGTGTACATACATACATACATACGCGCGCGCGCGGAGCGCGTCAATAAACCGTGCCACCTAAATTCGCTTGTAAACCGTGTGTCCTATGAAAAATTGTTTCCAACGAAGTTACTCGCTGCTCCGGGAGCTTGATATTCGAACGACTATTCCCCGAAACACTTTTTGCGCGCAACAAACGATTCGCAAATTCAATTTGCCTGGTGCAATTAAATGATTCGCACTGTACAGGGTAAAGGGTAGAAAAATCGCGAGACAGAGGAGACGATAGGAGAGGAGAAAGGAGTATCCGTTTCAATTAAAACGATATCGTTGACCCATAAAAATTGAAAACAGGAGCGCTTGCTGCTCGAACTCGGAAGAAAACGTTGACCCACATAAATTCCACAAAATACGCCGAAAGAAAACCAGCGGAGTGGGAAGGGGGCGAGAGAGAGAGAGAGAGAGAGAGAGAGAGAGAGAGAGAGAGAGAGAGAGAGAGAGAGAGAGAGAGAGAGAGAGAGAGAGAGAGAGAGAGAGAGATCCATCGGGGAGAAACGTCCGCCATAAATCTCTGCATAACTTTAAACACGCGCAAAACGATGTTTCCGCTTTCTTGCTTCGGGATAGCTTGTTGCATTTCACCGACGTCGGACCGGTAACGCGACCGTCGTCTTCCTCTAGGTTTTACAAATTATTCAGAGGCAGGCCTGCAACGAGACTCGAATGAAAGGCGGCGTTTGAATCGGTTTCCGTGAAGACTCACCCCTTCCTCTTTGCCCCTCTGCCGGCATTTCGTAAGGGAAAAGCGGAGGAATCGCAGGAAGATAAGATCGTTTTTCGTTCCGCGACAATGGGACGAGCGAAACCGGCAATTGAGGGAAGCAACGCGAGCGCGCGAGCGAGCGTTCGTCTTTTCCCGATTTTTCCTTCTGCCCTCGTTAACGAGCACAATTAACGCGGCGAAATCGTTGGCGTTTTCGTCGAAAGGTTGCTCGCTCGGCATGGCTCGGCAGCCGGGGAAGCGACGAAGCTCGGTAAACCCGTTGAATTCTGTCAGATTCAGCCGAGAGACCGGCGCAACTGCAGCTTCGTCGTCGTCGTCGTCGTCGTCGTCGTCGTCGTCGTGTCATCGCGCCCCGAAGAACTCGCCTCGGTCGTTCTTCGCCCGGTACTTTCAGCCGGATCCTTCTTCCATTGTTTTCTTCTACGGCGTGGCTTCTTTTGTCCTCGTTATCGTTCGAGTTATCCGGCAGGGCGGCGCCAATTATATCGGCGACCGTGAGCGTTCACGGGCGACAATAGAAATCGCCCACAGACTTTCCTGCCGCCCTTTCCCCCGGGTTCCCTCCGCGCCCTAACCCTTCTTACTCGCGACAAACAATTCCTACCCTCGCCCGCTGCTTTTACCAACCACCACCGGTGACAATACAACCGCCGGCGACCAGGAATCTACCATCTACCCCCGTAAACCCATTGTCCCTGTCGATTCCCGGATCGCTTCTCTTTGCCTCGCCGCGTTCTTCCGGCTGGAACCGTTCGCGTTTCTCTAGATTTTCGGCGCTCACGGATTCGCTGATACCGCAGGAATGCGTCGTTGCACGTTGGCATTCCCGGTTTTAATCGGTTCTCGCTCATGTTGTTGTTGTCTGATGGAGATACGGGGTCGACAGCTTGGTCTACGGTTTCTTTTACGACTGCGTTAACATGGCTTTGTCGTTAAGACTTTAGTGATGTTTAGCTTATACTGAAAGTAAACAAATAACATTTACCTCGGTCGAATTCGGTTTTAAACTTTCATCGTCCGATAGGATATTATACAGCGAGCGAATCGTGACGCAGCTACATGGCACAGCTTAAAAACGGATCATCTTATCTGCCAAAGTTTTAATTCGATTAGGTAGAATTACTGAAAGTTCCTCTATCCGCTCCATCGCAGATATACCAGTTGCCTGTTAGGCTTTTGACTAGAATCACTCGAGTTCCTTCAGATTTCAGGGACTTCGGTGTTCACCGATTCTACGATCCTGGAATTCGCCCTTCTAAGACGGCATTTCTGGTTTCGACTGGGTCTTGCTCGATAGTCCCACGTAGACTTCGATCGAGCCGTTCGCGAACCGCGTCACGGAAATTCGCGCAGCCCCGAAGACGACTGGAACGACTTCGCAGACTGTTGGTCCATAGACCGTCGCCGAAGAACACGATAACGAGGATGCGATTACATCGGGGGACTCGTTTGTGCGTCGCTTTCACGGCGACTTTCGTTCGCTTTCGGAGTCACGTCCCAGTCCAGTGACGCTTAACCGACCGGCAATTCGCGACCAGGAATCACCCGAGACAAATTATCGATTCCCTTTCTCCTTTTTCGCATCGTGATTCCCTCAACTTTCCTTTTTGCTTCATTTTCGCTTCCGAAAAGGTTCAACCCTTTGCTATCGAAACCTCGTTCGCTGTGAACGTTCATCGTTTTATAATAACAAATGGATGGCGTTCCTCAAGTTCAATAAGGAATAGGACAATTTCACTTGAATATTTCATTAAAGCAATACACAATACGTACTTCATGAATATCACACTTCACGCTTCTCCAGCGTCGAACAAAACGTCTAACAATTCTTCGTTGAATAGTCAAAACCAGAGTAGCAACTCAGTTCTAATAAAAACGTCTTGATTAGATTGAATGAAGAACGTCATCGCAAAGAGAGAGAGAGAGAGGGGGGGGGGGGGGAGGGGACGAGCATCGATGAAAATTTATCCCCGCTTTTGTTTCTCTCGTTTCGGCTGCTCTCGAACGACTCGAAGCGGCGCGATGGCCACGAATGAATCGCGATCTTCGCGAGACGGCGCGAGCATTATTAAGCAACAGGTGATCGCTTCGCTTCGTTTCGTTTCGGCTCGCCGAGCGTAACACGTATTTTTCGTCGTTCCGAGAGACGCGCGCGGATTTCCCCGGGATTCGAGCTCGAATGAAAAACCGCCGGGGCGTCGGCGGAGGGGCTCGCCGAGCTGCCGCCCCCGCGATCAAAGTTAATGCGAAACGATTCCGAGTCGTCGATCTCCAGAATCCACGGATTTCGGGGATCGGACGGGGGAGCCGGGACGAGTTCCCTAAAATATCGGCGTCGTCGGAACGGAACGGGTCGCGTCCCTGATTCCGGGATCCGTCCCACCCCCGACGTGATACGGAAATAATAACGATCCGACGGCGGCCGTCCGCCTGCCCCCGCGCGCCCCGGCTGCCGGGAATTTAAAAATTGCCGGGCCGCGCATAAATAACGCTTAGGGATCGGGCGGGAAAAAAATAATATACGTCCGCCGGGTGTCCGCGCAACATCTACATTTTGATGGGAAAACGTGACTGGCAGGACGCGCGGTCGAATATTCGAACGTCGAGCAAGAAAGGGAAACGAGGAGAACTGGCAAGAGCGCAAGGGCGGCGGGGCACGGGGAACGGAGGGACGGATAGATTGGCGGCAGAGGAAACGGAAAAAAAGAGAAGAAGAAGAGAAAAATAGAAGTGAAGAGATCGGACGACCTAATTAGAAAAATTTCGCACCCGGTCCGAAATCGATTAAGAGTTCGCCGTGGCTGGCCGAAAGTTGGATCGTTCGCCGCGCGGATATTTCACGGTGAAATATTCCCCGGTAACTTCGCCGGGAAACAAGGAAAGGTTTATGCGGTACCTCGCGGGAGCTTATCCCCGAGGAACTTATCGAGGCGAAAGCGGGCTACGGGCGAACCGCGTCCCGCGTTCGTTGGCTTCGCGACAGACAGCGGCGGCGGCAGCCCCCCGAAGATGTTTCCGCGCGATGAAAATCTTTCCAGAAGCTTTCCAGAGAAAACACCGTCCCCGTGACAAGCACGCACTCTGATAAATCGCAATTTTCTCTTGCTGCCGGTGGCATCGTGCCCGGACAAAGCCTTTTTACCTTTCGTCGCAGCCAGAAAAAGAGCAAGGCGGACCAAAGGAGAGACTGCGAGAGAGAAAGAGAGAGAGAGATAGGCAGCGGAACAGCTCGAGGAACCTTTCGCCGGGACCATTCTGCCAATTTCCTTCGGAGTCTGTTCACCTTAACCGAGCTCTCTCCTCTCTCTCTCTCTGTTCCGAGGTCTGCAGTTCTTTTTTCTCCGGGTTCTCAGGGATCTTTGACGATGGGGCAGCGACCAGGCGGCTGGGTTTCAACTTCCAATCCCCACGGAGACGCGAACGGCCGAGCAGGCCGGCCACTCGGCCGTGGCGAAACACTTGAAAAGTTTCATTCAGAAAAGACGGCCCGGTCGGAGCGACGAAACTGTCTCACGGATCTACGTGGATGGAACGGAGCGAGGAGCACGGAAGAGCAATGTCGACGGAAGTAGAGGAAGCGTCGCGAAAATTTGCGTGGAAGACGTCGAATCGTGGAGTTTGCCGACGTTCCCTCGGCTACGGCCCCGAGGCGAACGGTAGTTCAATTTACGAAGTATTGGCACGGCAGCGGCTGGCTTGCGGTTCGCAACCGATGTTTCTCTACATCGAGAATGGCAGCAGGGGGTGCCGCAACCGTAATTACGTTCGATACGAAACGCCGCGGCATCCAACGCCATTTCCCCGTAGGCCGACCGTCCGCCGCGCTTCCTTTTTTCCTTGCAGCGCGTGCTTCTCCTTCGCGAGATACCGGCGCCCGTAAAACCGGAAGGAATTAAACTCGCATTTTTCACCGTGCCGGGCATTCCGACCACTCGGCGAAATTTCGCTCGTCCCACTCGCCCCGGCCGGCTAAGCGGGCATTAAAAGGTTTCGCGGCGCGGTGACCGGCTTCGACCCACGTCGCGCCGCGAAATTTGTGGCCGGCTGACGACGCGGAAGCGGGAATTAATTCGTCCCTGTCGGTGGCGCGCGGGAGACGGCCCGATAAGGAACGACGCCGATAAACTACACTGGTTAAAATTCCGCGTAAAAGTCCCGTGCAAACGGCCCGTCATAATTCAAGCGTACGGCGGCCGGCGAGGCTTTCCTTCTCGCCGCGTGTGCATAGCAGGAGACGCGCGTGCACGCCGCGTCTTCGAGGGAAATCGATCCGAGGCGGATTGGCTGAGTCCGCGGGAAAATCGCTTCCCCGGTAGACCGGCGTCGAATCCAGACCGGCGAAATAAGCGGCGACGAAATCAGTAAATTGAATCCACGGACGAAAGGAAAAGCGCGCGGAGTTTTCCTTTGACGGGCACGGCGAACACCGCCGCGCCTAATGGATGGACGGATGGATGGTTGGATGGATGGATGGATGGATGGATGAATTTCCCGCGAGTTCACGGGGTGGCAAGGCAACGGGCAGGGAGAAACAGGGCCGCGGAATCGAGCAATTAAAGTTATAAAAGACTGAAAGAAAAGTTGCCTCCCTTCGCTGTCTCGCGCGAGCGTTCGCCGGCAATTTCTGCTCGCAGCGAAGTTTCGCGGCGGCCGTCGTCAATGTGGAAGTCGAATTTTTGCTGTATCCGCGGGAAATAATTAAACTCGTGTCTTCGGTTGCTCGTCAAACTTTCCGCCGGCGGCTTTCTTTTTTTCAACTTTATCGGAGTTTTAATTAACAGATAGGTAACCGGGAAACTTCCTACGGGATGGTCCGCAGCGCAGCGCAGCCTCGAAGGTACCATCCGCGCGCTTCGACGGTCCGTCGTAACGTCGACATTCGGTTAGATCGCGTAACCGTCAATTCTCGATCGTCAGACGAGCCGCGAAAGTCGAGGAACTGAACGCGAATACGGAACGCTGGAAGTTGGAATAACGGTATGGTAACGGAAGCGACGCCGGCAGCAGCAGGTGGTGTAATAGCGAGCGGAGAGGGTCTCGTAATATTCAAGCCACCCCTTCAGGAACGATTCAAGCCAACTCATCTTAACGAGGCCTTGCATCAAGTGGCTCGGTTTCGAGTACCGGCTCTAGGGGATTAGGCTCTAAAGACCAAACTCGTCTCGAATGAGGGACGGAGAGCGGCCGGGCGAGGGTGGGGGGCAGCCCTAAATCGTCTTTTGATCTTGTAATTAATTCCGCACGCGTCACGATTGTCCGGAAGAAGACGCGACCGGTGCCGCGTCCGGTCGATAAAAGAAATAGCCGCGCGCGTGGAGGAGGAAACGGGTGAAACGGGAAGAAAGCTAGCGAGGGCAGGAATGCCGGCCGGTAACGAGGAGAAAATAAAGTGCGCGAGCCCGATGGAGCTTTTCATTTCGACCCGGGTAGTCGATAGCTCTCTTTATACCTCTTAGTTCTTATCAATTGAATCGAAGTCGTGCCTTTATGCATGTTTGATGGAACGACTTACAGGCGGCGTTTGTATTTATTCATCCGATTACAATATCGTGAATATAAAGTACTGTCGGAGATTTATCAACGGAGAATTGATATCGGGAGCCGCGTAAGAGAGCGGCCGGCGAAGGGAGAACGACGCTGGGGGGGATGAAGGGAGGAACGAAGGCTCGTCTGATCGGAAACTCAAAGTTTACCGATGCTTTTTTTTCGCCTCGCTCCCCGCCCCGACTTCGCGGAGCGCGTTTCAATCGCGCTCGCTTTTCAGGAACGCGGTATTCCCGTACCAAGCATTTCCATCAATTAATTATTTCGCCGAGGCTTCGAGGAGATCGTTCAGCACACCCCTCCCCGTTCGGTTCCGCGGGGCAACAGGAATAGAGAGGCGGGCGTATTATGCCGGCGAGCGATCGCTTTAAATTGAAACGGCCATTACTCGCATCACGCTCGCATCGCGGTCGGCATACTTCTCGCTCGAAAATAAATGCGCGTGCCGGGAATGTTTTTATTCGGCCGCGTTCGGCCGGGGGTGTCGGTGTTTTCGAAAGAACCGGCGGACTTCCGAGAGACGTCGGAATACATTACCGCGGGTCACCGTTAAGTGCATTATGCGCTTAATCCGCGGGAACGTGGTCGGAAAGGGAACGAGGCTGAGAGAAAAGATGCTCCGGAGAGTTTCGTTTCCGCGAGAAATGCGGAAACTTTGCGGCCCCCGTCGGGTTTTCCGCGTTCCTGCGCGCGAGACGGGCTACCGGCCGCGCGACGCGTGGCCGGAAGTTCCCTATTGAAAGCCCTTGGCAGCTTTATTTGTCGTGGCCGCTCGAGAAAACCGTACGAGAACCTTTGAGAACGCTCCCCTGTGCTCGGTAGATTTCCCGAGACCCGGGAAATCCCACGAAAATCGCCCAAAGGGTGGCCGGTAACGATTTGCAAACAAGCCGGGAGTCGGTAATACTCGTGTTTGCGTTACGACGTTTTCTTTTCGCGGCGAGACCGGGACCGGTCTGGCCGGTCGCGCGGCCGCTTTGAGCTTTCCTTCAACCGGGACGAAAACAACGCGAAGAAACACGACCGGGACGTCGACGGTGTTTGGCAAAGCGACCGTATAAACGACGCGGACAACGGTTCGACGCGAATTCTTTCCGCGTCCGATAGCGGAATAACGATTTTTCCGAATTCCCATGGAAAAAGGTATAGAGAGAGAGAGAGAGAGAGAGAGAGAGAGGGAGAGAGTGTGTGTGGTAGCCGTGGTTCTAACCAGCGCGAAATTCGAGCGTCAAACATTTCGGCCGACGGATACACGCTCGTAGCGGTGACTCGCGCCATTTATAAACGCGTCTGGCAGAGGCAGCTCGGATTTTCGGAAACACATTTCCCCGGGACGGGGGAAAAAGCGAAAGTGACGGGGAATCCGCGTTATCGATGGCAAGGTAAATGGAGGGCTTCGCGGAACATCGATGATTAAAGTGCAAAACCTCGTACGTTGATATTCGATGATTCAACGGCGGCTCGGATGAAAGAACGCGGACTTTTGATCACGCGTGGAAAAGCGCGTTCGTTGTTTATTCGAAGGAGCGAATCTAATTTTATTGCAAAACGCGCGCCGCGGGAACGCGCTCGTTTCGTTTTGATACGTTCGCTGTTCGCTTGACGCGTTCATTGAAGCATTGCCAATATATCATTCGATGTTTTATACATGAAGCGTCGTTCTAGATTTCTTTTATTATTATATGAAAAACCGAAGCTTTTCTTCTATCGAATAAATTGATTTTAGAATATTCAAACTATAATATAAAGATGAAAAAGACTAACTTGCTCGCTAGTCGTAGTTTTAACATCCACCACGCTTCTTCGATCACTATCTATCGAACAAGGCAATGAGGAAAGCTGCCCATTCCACCTCGAATTGTTCTGTAAGATTAGCAATCGCTGGTACACAGCATGCCATTAACGTTTTCCCCATGACGACGAATGCAGCGGAGCAAAACTGCTGTAACTGCGATCGAACGACGTCTACTATATCGCGAGTGTGCGTATCAGACCGACCAATTTGCCAATGGCGAACGCGATATCCGACGTCTCGGAGGTGCTGGTAAATCATCGATGTATCTCGATATGCGGTCGACGGAACGACCCGAATCAATTACCAGACGAGCGATAGCGGCGCTTGCCACCTTCGCAAGTCGGCCCGCGATCGAACTCCGCGACACTCGGCGAACTCTCGGTGAAACACGAATAGCGGAGACTGTAGAATTGCGTCTTAGGCGAGAACGCTAGTGAAACGAATGTGCGTCTAATTGATCATTCATCTCGTCTTATCTTCGACACTGGTCTTCTGTTCGTTGCTACGATTATACGTAATCAGTGAACACTATAAACAGAATATCCAGAGTATTCTGTGTTGGAAAAGGTCAAAAAATTCCAAAATGCACACGACTTGCAGAGTAACTCGTAAACAGATGAGGAGGCACAGCTTATTGTTAACTTAATTTATGCTTTCCTGGTACTGGCAGTTGTAGCTGCTCATTACTGCATCGCGATATTTTCTATATTTGTTCGACAACCTAGTTTACATCAAACACAGTCTACAACGAAGACCGCAAATGTTTCAAGTTGACCAAAAAATATCGTAACATAGGTAACAAGCGGAAAGCAATTGACAGAAGTGATCTAGCACAGTAGTTAACGCGTTAATTGTAAACACTGTAACAGTAACAGCTGTTACTGCTATATATTCGACATTGGACTAGGCAAAAGTGCCATGCTTATATGGCATCATTGGTCCATTAAGGGTTAATGATCCTTAACACTTTAATCAGTCTTAACCCTTTGCGGACGAAAACTCTTCGAAACATACAAAACCTTCAATATATAAAGCTAAATCACGTCAATTGCTTAATTAATAGAAGAGAAAACTACGGTCTGATCTCTTGCCATTCGACTAATTAAATCATTTGTTCGCGAGTTATTCTTGGAAATATGAATATTTTATCTTATCGAAATGCGGACATCCCTCCGCAAAGGGTTAAACAACGTCAGAGCACAGACTCCTCTCGCTCCTCCGCGGCTCCACTAATATTCCTATCTGAGAAGCGCGACAAACCGTCAGCGATCGGTCGAATCAATACCGTCAACAGTATTTTTTGCGGCGGCCCGGCCAACGTAACCGGCACGCAGGGCAAATTTGAATTACACCGCAAATTGGATTCAAATTACAAACTGATTGGCGACGCATATTAATGTTACCACGAATTCACGTACGAACACGAGACGCTCGCGAAATAAATGTAAATATCGGAGGCGCGCGATATCAAATATTCGTTGGTCCATTAGCTAATTAATCCAATGCATTAGAGAAAATATATCGAATGGGTTAGCGGCGGCGGCGGCCGAGTGTTCGCAGTGAAATTGCGAAAAATTGGAGCGGTACGCGCGCCGAAGAGAGAGAGAGAGAGAGAGAGAGAGAGAGAGAGAGAGAGAGAGAGAGAGAGAGAGAGAGAGAGGGGAGAGTTCGGTTTCGGATGATCGCGATTGAAACAGGCTGGCCCGACTAATGGACATCCGGCATTTCTCCGGCGAGCTTAAGCGGCGAACGAACGGCCCGAATCCCCGCGTGCATCGCTCGGCTAGGAACTTTCTCTTCTTACGATCCGCGCTTTCCGATCGCTTTCCTCCGGGAACACTTGGTCGTCTGGTCGGCGATCAAGGGAAAATTGCCGAGACGGCAATTACGGCGGCCATTTCGTCGAACGAATTTCCATTCTGCTCTCTCTCTCTCCCTCTCCCTCTCTCTTTCTCTTTCTCTCTCCGTTCCTCGGCTAGTTATTAAGTCGGTCGCGCTCGCAATCGGTCGTGCGCCGATATTTAACTGCCGCAAATAGAAGCGTAACTCTTCGTCCGTCTGATATACAGCGATCATAAACTAACGAATATTAAAAAACGCGGGAGAGGGAAAACACAGGTGGCCGGCTCTGATTATATTCCCGCGGCGCGCATTCTTGGCCGGCTCTTAAATTGTTCGGCGCGAGAAAACGGGTCTCCTCCGTACGTTTAACGGGTGTCTACAATTGGGTCATCGAGCGCGGGAGTCGCAGCAGGTTGATATCGGTTTTTCAATGTAGTCGGTGGTTCGATTAAAAAGTCTGGGTCGCGAACCGTCTGGTGAAACCCGTTTTCGAACTATAAGTCCCGATGTGCTATTTTCGATGATCAATTCACCGAATAACACGTTCCAGACGCGTTAAATACTTAGGGAACTAGATTAATCATCGAACTATTCGATACTAGAGAATAGAAAACCGTTGATCCTATTATTCAATTCTCTGACTGCAACTCGCGATTCTATGCGAAATTAGTCATCGAGACGCTCGTGTTCAAAGGGTCAACGCTTGACTGTACAAGCGAGCTGTATCTTAACCCCTTGGCGTACTATTTACTTGCGTTACTAAGCTCGTGTAATATTTTACTATCGACACTTTGTAAGAAATACAAAAAAATATTCCATTCTACTTCAGGTGGAAATTTCATTTGAAGATAGTACATTGATAATAGTAAAATAGTTGTTTGCTTTGATCCGTGGGTAATGAACAACATTCTTGTCAAATTAGTTTAGAAATTTTCATCACAGGTCTCACTCGCCATTGTACGGCAAGGGGTTAACGAGCACGCACGTCTCCAGGAAGAAGTGGCGATTTCGTTACGTTTCGAGTGGCAGCATCGCGAGATTCGGCGAATTCTCGGTTTCTCCCTCGGGAAAGTTTCCATGGCCGGTCGCCGGCCGCTCGTGAAAGTTCGCCTCCGCAACGGAACGAAAGAATGTAGCCACTTTCGGCGAGCGAGGAGCCGTAGCTTGGGCGAAAGCATTTTCTCTCCGGCGGGGCGGCTTTCAGAAAAATTCGCCCGCGGAAGAAGCGAGCCCCCGTAAATACGTCGATTCAGCCCACGCTCCGTATTCTTAAGTAATTCATAAGTAGCCGGCAGCCCCGGGAATGGTTTTATTTTCTCTTCCCTTTCCTATCCGCGGGACGACCCACTGCACATTCGACCGTTTTTCGAGCGTTTCATTTAAAGGGGGCAAAAATTTCCGGTGAATGCCGGCTTCCAGGCACGGTTTGGAATTGCCGCGGGCTACGGAGGTTCTCGCGGGTTCCGCCGGCCACCGTTTCCCAAGGACGAAACTTTTACCGGCCACGGACCCGATGATGCCGGTTACGCGCGGATGGATCCGCGGAATAGAGTCGGCCGCGGGTTCTTTCCGTGGCGGGTTCGTTCTCCTCGGATCGGTTGATCATCTTAAATACTTCATTCCTGGAGGGAACTATCGATGGATCGAGTGATGGTTCGGTAGTTCGGACGGTATTCGATGATTCTGTTGTATATGGTTCACGCATCGATTTTCCTCGCGTTATCTTTTGAACGTCTTTTTTACCAAATGTCGGCATTTTGTTGAGATAACTTCTATATTTGGAATATGAAGTTGCGAATGAGTGGTTTAATTATTCGAACAGCAAGAAGTCAGTATGGGTTGATTACTCTTTATAATTTAAGCATTCAGTGCTTAATTTAGAAGATTCTGCAAAAGGTTTTGTATACTTTCAAGAATGTTCGTCCGAAAAGGGTTAATATTGATGGTGTCGATCACAGATAACTTGTTCGAAATAAAGAATCGTCACTGTTAAATTATTATTCAGTGTTGAATATGTTGTACTCTTTCTAAGAATTTTTGATTTGAAAAGATCATTTGCTAAGCACACGACTAGCGACGCGCGAAGAGTAAACCACAGGTTCCATGGTTTCCGTCGTCGGTAATGGCTCTTGGCGAACCCGTTCGGTTTCGTTCCCCTTCCCCGTTCGGCGCACTATTCTTCTTTTTCGTTAATATGGAAAAGTTGCCGAATAGCCTGTAGCGGGGCTTTCGATCGTGAGAAATTGGGGCCAGAACGTCGCCGGCGGTGCCGCGAACAGGAAAGAAAAAAGTGCAGGAAGAAGGAAGCTCCAGACAAGCGTGGCAAAGCGCGGAATCTCTCCATCAAAAGCTCAACAAAAGCTTGTTCAGGGCTTCGGCTTGCCGGGTAGGAAGGAAAAGGGGATGAGACGGCGAAAGAAGGGGATGTGCCAGAGAATGCCAGCTAATGTCTGAGACGCGTCAGCGAATGGGAGGCCAAGGGAGTGGCGTAAGCAACAGAAAACGCGGAAAAAGGCAGCGAGTAGAAACACAGAGAAAGAGAGAGAGAGAAAGAAAGAGACGGAGGGAGAATGATAGAACAAGAAAAAAAAAGTATCCGGAGAAAACGCGGAATGCGCCGCGGATAAAGCGGACCCGTCTGAATGCCTTTAAAACATTCGCGAGCAGACTGCGCCGCGTTAAACACTTGGCCCAAAGACAGAAGAAACGGGATTGCCATTCGCCTAATCGAGTAAAAGTCTCGTCGAGCTGGATATTCAACACCGACACTATCAAACGAATAAAAACGACCCATTCCCGATTCCTTTCACAATTATTCAAAAGACAACGGACGCTTTTCTCCCGAGACGTTACTATAGAAATCGGTTCGGTGATACGCAAGCCGGCTAGAATCAATTGAAATCTCGGCAGCAGTGATTTCATAGTTCCCATAGAAAAATTGAGTAAAGTCAATTGGACCAGATAGTGCCGGCGTTAATCGATCCCGTCGATTCCACGCGACGAAAGTTGGAATCATTCGAGGAACGATGGACAATTTCGAGTTGCCGGCAGTTCCGTGGACGGCGGAATCGTGTGAGATACTGTTATCGGGGATTCGGAGGGGCCGCCGGAAAGAAACTGCGGGCATTACGTGCAGAAAGAATGGGACGACGTACGGAAGACGTCTTCTTCCACGTTGCGCGGTCAATCAGGGCTCGTTAAGTCTCAGGCGTAATAAGCTCGTTCGCTCGCCGGGGCGTTTCGGGGGGGGGGGGGGGGGGGGTTATGAAGCAATAGTTCGCAGACGTTGCGGTAACTTCCGTGGGATCCGGCCGCCGGGAAAAAGTCCGAGCCACGGAGGATACTTGGAAACTTCTTTAACGACCCCTTAATTTTCGATCGGGGAAATCGATTGAAAAACTATTAGCGAGGTAGATGAGTCGGACGATAGAGGCCGGGGGAGAGGATTTCGTGTAGCCGGTCTGGCTGCAGCGCGATTACCTTCGCTCCTCCCATTTCATTCTTTTCGGTTTGGATTCCCGTCCCTCGCCTGGGGAACGAGCACTCTTTAAATCCGGGATTGTTCGGCTACGTACTCGACGGAGCAACACGGAGGAACTTCGTCTTGCCCCTTGTTGACGTGGGTTTTAAGACATCGCCGGGACGTAATCCGAGAAGTATTCGACTTCGGCTTTACCCGCGAGTCTACATTTGTCGCTGGCAATGGAATCGTTATGAAATTCGACGAAACGAACATCGTCGTTGAAGACGTAACTGCGCTTTTCAGCTGTCTCGCAGATTACTTTGAGAAACGATCGCGTCACGGAATGTATCGCGCGTATTTTTTCCCTTCGACACCGCTCGATCCTCGAGCGACGCCGTATATACACGGGGAATAGAAAAAAATATGGGGAATCTTGAAAAATCGCTTCCTCGTACATACAGTAGGGTGTCCCGCAGGCGCGGAGCGACATCGAGAGCCTGAGGCTAGCATATTTTGAGGAGACTGAAAAAACATTGTTCCCTCTCAGGGAAGCGATAGATAGATCGCGGGGTCGTGCCGGAAACGGGAGGGGCGGTTCGCGTCGAGTCGGCCGGGCGCGGGCCAACGAGAGTCAGCTCTCGAGCACTTCGTCCTTTTTATTATTCATGAAAATCGTGCTGTCGCTGCTTTCTCGTGGCTGTATACCGACCGGAGCTTAGAGAAAACTCACCTCGAATTAAAGCGCGGCCGTGTATCGAGCAGGCTATTTTCTGAAGGGGCCGGGCACGGGGGGCGTTGGGGGCGTGTTTGTTCGATCTCGCGTCACCGGACATTTTTCGATTGTTTTTACAACGTTGCGCTCGCGAGCTCGTTGTTTCCGTTGCGTAACGCAACGTTCCTTTGCGCGGGCAAATATTTGGCTCGATGGAGCCCACGGGTAAAATCGACGGAAAAGATCGCCACCGGCTGTGTGTTTTTATTGGCCGACAAAGGGACAAAGGAGCGGCGACATCGAACGGTACGGTATCGAAGCAGGGCGGGGTGGTTCGGTGACGCCGCAATTTCACCCTCGATTCGATACAATCCACGGTTGCCGAACGCGCGTATCCTTAACGAGCCGGCAAGGACAGAAGAGGTTTCTGACTGGGGTCGGCCCGGGTCTGGCGCGACGAGGAAACGAAGATATAAAAGACAGGAGGTTGGCCGTCGGAAAAGGACGCGGTTTACGAGATTGAAAAAAAGGACCGGTGAATGGGCGACGGGGCGGGTAGAGACGGGCGGGGACGGGGCGGAGGCGGGCAGAGTGAAAGAGAATGAAAGGAAAGGAAAAAAAGAAGGCGAAGGAAGCGGGGGAGGGTAAGGGAGCAGGTTGCGGGCAACCAGTCGTGAAGGCTAGGAAGAAAACGAGTAACGTCGAAACTACTTGACGGTGGGTCGCAGTTTGTACGGCTGGTAGAGGATGTTTATTTGCGCTTCCTACACCCGGATGTCCGTCCTCACGGATCGTAGAAAATGGCTGGCGGAGGATAGTTTCATCTTCCTTCGCGGCACGGTCGTTCTTGCCATCGCCGCGGAGGTTTGGCCTCTCCTCTAGCCGGCGCGCTGCCTCGTTTTGTTCGACCTGACATATTTTTCGAAGGCTTTTGTGCCGGCTGTAAGGACGCTAGGCGGCGGAGGCGGAGGAGGAGCGCGGTCTCTCTCGCGGCGGAGATAGAACGCGCGCGCGAGTATGGCCGGGCGGGACGGGGTGAAAAAAGGAGGGACGGCGGGAGAAAAAGTGGAGCGAACCGAAAGACCGTGAAAAGGGCATCGCCGCGCGCTCTCTTGTGCCGGCGACGCCGACAATGGAGGAATTCCAGCTGGTCGGGTGATTTGTTTCTTCGTTAAAAAGCAAAGCAACGCGCGGCGGTGATTCGCGGATCGGTTTCCCGGCGCGCGATCGATATTCATCGGTTTCTTGCCCCCGTTCCGGTGTCTGTTTTAATCATCAAAGGCTGCGAGGCGCCGGGATAAGCCCAGTTTCCCGTTCGACGCCGCTGCCGCTGACGCCGCTCGGCGTACTAGCAGCTTTTTATTATGATCGCGTACCGTTGGATACGGGGGAACGGCTCGCCGGAACCGGCGAATTATTCACTGTCACCTCATACGCCGTCCGGCTCGAACGTCCGGCCAGGGTTTAAAAGCGAATCGCCGTCGATTCCGTTTTAACGGCGGTAACGATCGTTCGTGGCCGCGCGCGAAACGGCGATCCTTTGAAAGCGATTGGCGGAACCACTGACCATGGCCAGCCGGCTTGCCGGCTAGCTCTCGCTCGCCAGCTAGCCAGCCAGCAGGCGGCCCCTCTCTCTTTTAATTCGCTTTTTGCGCTCTCTTCTAACCCGTAGCCGGCCGAGTGCTTCAACTTGCCGTCCGCTCATGCCTGGAAATTACTACTTAATGCCTTCGCTTGCCCGACACTCCGGTAAAACTGCGCGAGAGAGCGAACGGGCGAGCGGGCGAAGCAGCCCTGTCCGGCTACGAAGATTGAAAAGCATTACCACCGTGCCGCGCCGCGCCGCTCCCCCGCCTCGCCTCGCCCCCCGCGCGGAAATTTTCAAATTTATCAAACTCCGCCGGAACGCTCTCTCCACCCATCGAAAGTACTTTGCGCGCGTTTTGTCTCGCAGTTTTCTACGTGCTTTTGATAGAACGCGCCGCTTGTGCTGCCGCGCCGACGGGAAACTCTTGTGCAGCTGCGCGCTCCTCGGAACGCTTTTTCTTTCACGATCGACGGCGAACTTCGAAGACGCGATTTTGAAAATGCAGGCTGTTATCTTGGAAACCGTTGTTCTCTTGGAACGAGCGTCCCAGGGGGTGTACGAAATTTATGGGACCATAGCCTCGGGATCTTGAGATCTCGAATCAATCTTCGATGGAAAATCGTATCTTCGATCGAATATTCGGTTCCGGGAGGCTTTCTGGAATTACCAGTACCCTGACGTATTATATTTCTATTGAATTTTCTTCCATATATTGATAACCGACAACAATCGTGACTGAAGGATATTTCAAGTACACGTAATAAGTGTGCAATATTATATTTAAGTGGCTCGAAAATCGCTTAATTCGAGCAGAAAATTTGTCCAGACCGATCTAACCCGAATTCCTCGAGTGCCCACTCACTTCTAGCATATTCAGTTTTCATGGACGACGATACTGAGACCGAGGTAATGGCCGAGCAGCGGCGCGACGTGACCCTTTCGCCTTTAAATCGTTTTTTCTAGTCGCTTTTATCGGCCGGCAGAACGCAGTCCGATCATGCCTGGAGATTACTACTTAATACCTTCGGCCGAGCGTGGCCGTCGAGTGGAACAGCCCCGCGTACGGGTCGGACACGGCGACTGAAACCCGTTAGCGCGGGTTACCGGTTTAATGGACTTTAATATCGATCGCGGTCCGATGTTGAAATTGTGCCACGAACGAATTTTAGATTATATCCCTCGGAAGAGGCACGATGCGTTATATTGGCTGCTTGAATAGCGGCTGTCCATAAACGGTGTTTACTACTTCCTCCTGTTATAAGAGCGATCGCGCCGATAAATCTGAAAATCCAGCAATTTATTCCACCTCCTCGCCCGCGAGGATTTTTCTCCTTGCTCTTTTCCTTTTTCATTCTATCCCCCTCCCTTCCTCTCTTACTCAAACTCTCTCTCTCTCCATCTCTCTCTCTTTCTTCTCCACCTTCGCGTTTTACGACCCAAAATTACAGTCACGCTTTTCGTTTAGCCGCGATCCCGCGACGAGCGATAATAAAAAAATTACCAGGATATCAAGGCCGGCCAGGGAAGGGGAACCATTCGGCAATGTCTTTCTCCTCAGCGGATTGTAAATTTCATTCCACACCTTCCGGTCGACGGAGAACAGCAAAGCGATCGGTAACGGCAGGAAAATTGAGTCGTTCTTGTGTCGAAGTAGAACTTCTAGTAGAATTCAGACAAACCGATGAATTCCTTTACACGAGTTATCCTTCTATATATTTGTACATTTCGAATGATCAAGAGGATTCACGTTGCGTCTATTTATCAACGAAACTCGAACACGATTTTACGAAATTGTCTTCCTTCGCGTTCTCGTTATTTCGTTGTATTCTGTATATCGAGAACTCCGTCTTCAGAGTTCACCCGACAAGTGCGTAAGATCGGTTAAGTCGATATGCTAGGCATTATTCCACTTCAATTCGAAAAGAGCTCGATCGTCGTAATTCCACCGAAAGCTCTTTGATTTCCGCGCAAAAATCGCGGGATTTTCGTGAGCCGTAGTGCGAGCCGGACGCGTATCAGCTTTCCCGCGTCAGATGTAAGCGGAGCGTTATAAAAGGTGTTGCCGGCGAACGCAGGACGCCGGATCGAAGTCGGAAACCGGGGAACGACGTATCGATTCGGGAAAGGAGCTTCACGGATAAGATTTCCCCGAACGGAACGATACGAGGACACAGCGTGCGCGGCGTGAGTCCGTCGGAAACGCTGAAACGTCGTAACGTCGGCAATTTTCCGAACTTCCGTCGGATTTTCGGCGACGAAACGCGCCGCGCCGGGGCCCGGTAATTGGATGTATCACTTCGGGGACGGGCTCGATCCCGAACAGCGGAACGGAACGGAACGGAACGGAGCCGTTCCCGGCTGACTCTTAAACGAGAGAGAAACGAAGAACGAGCGTCATGAATCCGGAACGATTCACCGATTTGCCGTCCCGGAAGAAAAGGGGGTCGGACTCATATAACCCGGCGGAACTGGTTACCCCAGCAATTTCCTGGCGTGCGGGAACTGTCCTACGTGTTTGCGTCATTAGTCTAAAACCGCCGGTAAAATTCGAGCGTGGCTGCCGTCACTGGTGACACGTCGACGTTGGGAAGCGGGAAGCCGGCGCAGCCAGTGAAGCCGGTCGTTCAGCCGCGAGCCCAGCCGGCTAGAATTTCTGCCACCTTGCGCCAGACCGAGCGGAACCGCTATCTGGGCCGCGGTTGTTGTCGTCGATGTCGTTCCGGATCCGTCGACGGATTCTGCAGCGGCCGCGCCGCCAGCCCTCTTTCTTTCGACCCCGCCTCGCGCCCCGATAATTAATTTTACGTATCAAGCGGCCGGAGCGGCCGCGTAATCGGATTTCGCGGAGTTGCCGGGGATTGTTCGGAAAGCCTCTCTTCATCAACGACGTTTGCTCTTTACAGGGAGCGGCGGTATTTTCGGTGACGCTGTTTCCGTCTGAAATCGAATAGACGTGTTCGTGTAGGAGAGACATCGGTGGATCGTTCTTTCGAAAAAGTTCAGGCATTCGAACGATTGGGCGATGGGTAAATTCGAAATTTCCGGGACGAAAGGCGCCGGGCAATTAAGAGTGACCGGACCCGCGGACGAATGTAATTAATGTACCGGTAACCGGCGCGGATCTTGATAGGAAAGTTCCGTAAGTGACAAAGTTTTCGGCCGACCGGGATACGACGAGCAGAAATACGCGCGTACTTTTCGCGTTCTATTCCGGGGCAGAACGGGCGGCTTAATTACCAGATTCTCTAATCTCGGCCGTCGATCGGCGGGAGAAGGGAATTTTTAATGCGCCTCAAAAATAATAGTGATTTAGTAAGGGTGTCGAGAAACATGCCGCCGGTCGATAGCTGGATTTTCCTTTTTTTCGGCACGCGAGGAACGTTTTCGAGCCGTGAATCGAGCCGGGCTAAATTAAGAACTCGCCGGGGTCATGAATCTTTCATTAAACCGCACCGGCTCGAAAGCTCGGGAGGTCGAACACGTTAATCGAAATATCTTGTTTGCAGCGAGCGCGCTCGCGCCTCACACGTAGCGTGTTCTTCGTTTCGGAGTTTCGCGTCTCGCAAGCTGGTGCCCTTTTGTAAGACCCGATCTCCACTGTGGCGTCCAATCATTCGGTTGAAGAAGCTCGAGTCATGACCGATTGTAATCGTCGTATTAATGACATAAATGAATTCTAGTACAATCAGGAACATATTCCAATCCTAAAGACTCAATTACAACTTATGGTAAAATAAAGATAACTGTAACAAACGAGACACTTTCGATCAACTTAAAACAATCATTTCACTCCCTCAGTAATAACGAAAACTATTGAACCCGTGACTTACGTGACGAACCAATAATACCACGTAATTCGACGAAAGCATTCGCAATCGATACTCCGGAGTCGGATCGAAACGACGTTTACCGTGAACCGAGCCTAAATGTTTTCCGGAAGCGTTTGATTCTGAAGAAAGGGGGATCGATCGGTGGTCGATCAAACGACCATTGGTATCCGCGAGCGCTATCCGATTCGTGGGAAGCGTTGTCGTAGCTGGGTCCACGGCGGAAGGGGGAGCAGAAAGAGAGAAGGACAGGCGGAGAGAGCAGAGCGAGAGAAAGGGGGAGACAGAACAGTGGTCGATCAAGAGCGGGGACAGGAGGCGGGGCGCTTTGTGAAGGATAACTGCGTTACCGTGCACTTTGCCGCGATAACTTGATTCCAGTGTTGGTTGCTTCCCACGGTGCTCGCTCCGAACGATCGCGTTTCGAGACTCGCCCGGTCGGCCACTTTGCGACCTCGAAGATATTGCTTGGCCATAGCGGCCAATGTGCTCCACGCGGCTCGAACCCACTCGTACCGTCTTGCGGCTTCCGCCATAACGCACACGCTCCACGAGTCCTTCTCCGGGCAGCCTTCGAGTTTCTCCCAAACTTCCAGTCGTAAACGAATCCAGCGTTATGATACGCGGGGATCGATATCACCGGTAGCTAGAGAACGTACCGGTGGAAAGGGGCCAAAGAGAAAGAGAGAAAGAGAGAAAGAGAGACAGAGAGGCAGAGAGAGAAAACGATCGCCGGACAGCAGAGAGTTTTCCCCAGAAGCGAAGCGCGTACGGAGCTCGCGTTCGTCGGAACGTTTAAGCGTAACGCGTGCCGGCCGATCCGATTCGATTCGATTTGCCCCGTCCCGGCTGGAATCATCTCGACGGGCAACCTCTATAGATCATATCGTTTCGTTTCCTGACTCCCTCATTGGTATCCCCGTCGCCGGCGACCGACGAACCGTAGATAGCGTCGGAGCGAGGATCCCTCTGTTCCTGTCTCTCCCTCTCTCTCTCTCTCTCTCTCTCTCGCACGTTATTCGCCGCACAGCCCCCTCGTCCTTCCACCCTGACGCCACCCGAACCGGACAACGAGCACCGAGTCCCGGATTGCCTCCCTTTCCTCTTCGACATCGTAGCAACACTGGTTAGCGGACAGGGTCTTCGGCTCTGGCAAGCAGCTCGGTCCGGTAGTTGCTTACATTACCATACGAATGGCCGATCGATCCAAGACCTCGACTACCTAGCCATCCGTGGCCAGGCACACACGTGCACACACGCGAGCGGCCCGTCGCGTTTCGGGGAGCACACGCAAACACAGCCGCGTACAAACACGAACGCAGACGTGGCCGCTCTGAGCGAGAGAGAGTGGCGAAGCCAGAGACGACCAACAGGCGTTCGCGCGTCTTCCCTATCGGTGTGCCGGTGGTCGGACACTCTCCGACACTCGCGGCCGCATTTGCCGCGTTTGCACAAACACGCTCGAAGCCCCGGCACACGGCCCGGACTCCTACCAACACCGCGGGTATACCGGCCGACGGACAGACGGATAGACGGATAGACAGACAGACAGACAGAGAGACGACTGGTCGAGTCATCGTCGCCCCCGCCGCTCCTTCCTGCCGGGCGAACGGTGAAACGGTTAGAGAGAGCCCCGAACTCGGCCGTTGCCCCGTTAATCATTATTATTGGCATTCTTCCCTGGGCCCTGACTCGTCCCGGATGAACTGGATTCCGGCGCGAGGCCGCTCGCGGGGATATTAGCCCTGGTAACCGTTGCACACGGTAATCCTCTCGTAGATCTCGATCCATCCGAGAACACCGTCCGAACCGATTCAACGACTTCGTGACAAACGACGAACGTCTCGAAACGGCGACGTAAAATATAGCGATAGATATACGGGCACGGCGATCGATGGGGCTTTCGGACGCCAGCTGAGTCGCGATGAAGGACGGATCGCTCGGTATCGACGCGAGCGCGCGCGCGGATACCAACAAATCTCCCCAGCGCGATCGGCGCCACGCTGCGCTGGAATTCTTCTGTGGATACGCGTACGCGTCATGTATTCCGCGAGCTTTGGCGTGCTGCGACCGACCAATCGTTCGTTTGGCTCGTCGTTCTTCAGTTTTTAATACAGCTGGGTGTCCTTGGTTTCACGATTTGGAAGTTGAGCATGCTCGGTACGCGAACGTTCTTTATTTGTTAGAGTAACCGGTTGAGTGGCAACCGATCGCATTTCTTCGGTATACTGGATAGACATGCCAGTTCGGATAATAGAATTAAATGGAGGCTGTTTGTTTTTCTTGGAATTATGTGTCCTTAGTTTTGTTGTTGACTAATTAGAAATGGAAGCGTAGAACGATCGTGTTTACAATGTTTTTTATGTGAAAATAAAGCGTCAGTTTTTGAGCTGACAGGAGAGAAGCGCGATCGCAGCGCGTGGCATTAACAACCCTAGAGTTAAGGGTGCTTTGATTGATGAATGATACTTTCAGGTGATTGTATGATTTGTATAAACTACGGTGTTAGAATGAGCGGTGAAAATACGCTGGAAATTATAAGTAGAAATGTGTTCGAGGTAGAATGTTAGAGGTTACGGATCGCTTGATTGTTGCACGTTCGCTGGGCATGCTTGTCTTGTTTCGTTGATTGCCTGGGAAGTCTTCTACAAAGTTGTAACTATTTGTCTATTTTCAGGTGCGAGCGCGATTGACGCGGGCTTCCCACCAGTGAGATTTCACGTGGCCGGATATTGTTACGCGACGTAACAGCGTCAACGTTGGATGATTCTATTGGAGGGTGAGGTGATATTTCGATGAATAATTTTACATGGTCTTGGAAGTACCGAAATAAACATTCCATGTCATTTCGATACTCTAAAATGAGGTTGGAGTAAAATGGAATGTAGTGTTTCCCGAGACGGGACAGCGAAGAGTTGATGTGTATGTGAATCAATAGCGACGACAATGATTTGAAAAAAGGACCGTCGATAGCTCGATCGGTTAGGGGAAAATCAAATCTGCCGACAGGCGAGGGAGAATCTGAATTCCCACTCGCGCTCTGGTAACCGAGCGAATTCTTTTCCTTGCACAATTCGCGGCGCACTCTTCGAGGTTCCGAACGCTCGACCCAGATCTCCCTCAGTCTCTTTCTAATCCGGCGCTCGACAATATCGAGGTTTAGTTTCTAAGAATCACGAACGCGGAGGAACAAAGACGGAGAGAGGAAGATATTTCCAGCGTTCGGCCATTCGGAGCACGCTCGGAGATTGATACGAATCCGTAAACGACCATCGATGGAAAGGAATCGTGTTCTTATGCGCGCAGATAAGGAGAATCCAGAGGGGAAAAAAAAAAGCGAAACTCGGTCGAAGGATCGTCGAGAATCTCCCCGTTCGCTGCTGCCAACGCATTAACCCCTATAGGATTCCGGCGTTCTCGCGCAGCTCGGGACGCCGGCTTTCAGATCGTATCGCGGGAACGTGATAAATGGTCGCGTTTCTTCGCGATCTTATCTCGGCCGACCACCGAAATTACATTTCGCCGAGTTTTCCTCGTTCCCATAGCGTCGCCGCTCCGAAAACTGCGGCTCTTTCATCGGTGCGCGATCAAATTCGCCGGCGGAACGTTCGGAAACATGTCGCGAGCAGGAGCGTTCGAATCAAAAACGTATTGCGGCTCGTTGACGGCTCTTCGCGACGTCGTTCCCCAAAAACCGTCGCGTTCCCATCACTTACCAATCAAATTAACTGCGGAAACATTCGAAAGCGCGTCGAGACTCGGAACATTCGAATCGGAAACGCGTCGCGGCTCGTCGATGGTATTCCACGGCGTTGTCCTTTCAAAAACCGCGGCTCTTTCATCGCCGAGCGGGCAAATTAGCCGCGAGAACGCTCGAAAACGCGCGGACGATCGAGTCGTTCGCATGGAAAACCCATCGACGCGTCGTCCTCTCGAAAGCCGCGGTTTTTCTATCGATGAAATTCTCCGGGAAATCGCTCGGAACGTGTCGCGAGTCGACTTGCTCGTGCGTTCCGGGTCGAAAGCGTGTCGCGGCTCTCCGCGGATCCTCGGGGCTTAGAATCTTGTAACCCGTTCTCCTCCTTCTGGCCCGCGAGAGAGCAGCCTCGGCGCAGGAAGTGCATTAGGCGGAGCGTTCCGCCTTGGCGAGGCTGCTCGAAGAGTTTGATATACCCCGCGAGAACGTCGGGGCTCGTGAGCGTACAGTCTTTGCCGTCGCTGCGCGTGTACACGACCGACGAAAGTGCACGTAAGGGATGCGGATGCACGGAATATCTCTCGAGGCTCGAACGCGCATTTGGGACGTCGCATTCGACGCGCGTCGGGAATAAACTTACATCGCGCGTCCCCCCGGCCCCCTTTGAACCGGAAGCAAACGGATATCCGCCGCGACGAACCGTCCTTCTCCACGGGAAAAACGAAAATTCGATTTTTCCGCGATCCGCGGCGCATCTTGATTCCGTCTGCAGCTGGATGTTAATCGTCTGCAGTCGATTGTTGCTCGATTCTTCCAATAAATCTCTGAAGTTGGATACCGAATATTAAATTCTGCACAGTAGATTAAAGCGAGAAGGAAACAAGATACTAACCCATTACTTAACAATGTTAGATGAGAACATGTAAAATGACTCTTTGCACATACATATGAAACATTGATCGCCGCAAATACGTCACTGGTAGCGAACCTGATGATCCTGTTCTTTCACTGCATCTCGTAACGTGCTCTAATTAGATGTCGACAATTCTTTTTTACTATAAATCATTTTTTCACTCTATTTCACACTAAACCTAGACGCGTCAGAATTTCCTGATTTCTTTCAATTATTAAAAGGATAACAGATATTTCTCTAAGAAACTATTCAAAAAATTAATTCATCAATTAAAGTCTCGATAGATACACCCCCAAAATTCCTATCAAGGAATTTCAATAAGTCAGTTCAACTATTCGTATGCTCAGCGTTAAATACGATGCGTCCGCGCAATTCTTTCATCCAATGACAAACATTTCCACCAAAAATGCATTCGACTGCAAAGGGTCGACAACGAGAAAGGAGCGAGTCGTGGCCGCGCGTTCCACTGTCCGCGCGGTCACGTCTGCCGGACAAAGCCGAGGATCACGGGCCCGGAGACATCCTAATGAACGGGCTTTCAAAATTTCTAATTGGTCGAGGGCGCGGGGCGCGCGCGACCGGGGATAGATAGAAGCGCAGATAGACGCGCGGACAACAGGGTAATAATCGACGAAGCGCGGCGGCGGCGGCGGTGGCAGCGGTGACGGCGGCGCGAACACTTTATCGATTTTTCGTTATCTAAACTGGCCCAGAGGTTCGGAATTACGTACGGTTACACGATACGCACGGCCGCTTTTATTTAGAGCCGCGTCCCCGAATTACCGCGGACTCGACGGGTCGGACGCGGCTCGAAGCGAAGCGGCGCGGCGCGACTCTTCCATCGTCTGGCCGTTCCCGGGGAAATAGGAATCTTGCGAGCAGTAACGTCCCGCGGGATTTCACTGAGGAGTTACTGGATAGAGGTACAATCTCCATTAGCGATTTCTCAGAACGCGCGCGCATAGTCATTTGCCGTACGTGTCCTTCCCGCGTTCGCGGCCGTGCACATTCCACCCTGCAACTCGGGGACGCGCTCGCCCCGTTGCCGGTGTTATCCCGAGGATCTCCGATCGCTATTTCCAAAGCCGCTCGGAATACGGGCAAGTTTGCCATTTCACGGGCATTAATGTAATTTGACCGTGACGCAGCTGGGAAACGTTCCACGTTGAACGGTAACGTTGTTCATTCGGCTGTTGCGTGGCGTCTTTAGTGACAGATTATGGGAACGAATCGTTTCGATTATTGGCTTTTTGCGGTTCAGCGGAACTCGGGCGCTGCTTGATTTCATACGAAATTATGGGGTTTGATGTGTAACCCTTTGCGGATAGATTCTTTGAGATACACTAGATCTTCGATGGAGCTGAATTGAATCGTTTAATGCTAAAACTACCGGACTAGTAAAATGAACTATTCCTGATTTATTTTATAATTGTTAGAAAGATGACAGGTTGAGATGGTTGTAGAGATTGATTTAGTAATACTCGAACTGAATTGTTCTATAGAGGAAATTCAAATTTAAGTAGTCAGTAGTTTCAGTATTAACTAGAAGAAAGGAGACCACGCGCTAATCTCTTTCTAGTAACTGAATAATTTTTTTCTCGAGTTAGTCTTCCAAACCTATTTCATCTTGCCGAAACGTCGTCATCCTTCTGCAAACGGTTAACACTAATAATAATATAAACCTGTCAGTAAAATGTTAAATGCTTCTAGCGAAGAGATTTCTCTGTACACATGGCTCAAGTGTCCTTAAAAAGAGGAGTAAACCTATAATTAAAAAATCTACAAAATTTGCGCAGTTCGCTGTATTTCACAGCGCCGCTTTCCAAAATTTCCTATCTACACATCGAATCTCGTTCGGAGTGGTTCGAACGTCGACGGTCAAAAACACCGAATCACTCCTAAACCGCGATTCGAGTAGCGATCACCGGGTGTCTCCGACGAAAGGGAGTCGGACGGGGATTAGGCTGGTTCCTCTCGTCGACGGCTAGCATCTCGATCGCTCCCAGGACCAATTAAGTAATGCGTTGTTACAGGCAAAAAATATCCGGCCCCGGGGCGCGTGCATTTCGTGGATTTTCATTAATGCTCTCGGTTTAATTACTTTGGTTTAGATCTCCCGCCCCCGTGTTCTCGCCGCCGCCCTCCGCCGCCTCACCCCTCTCGCGGGTTAATCCGACATCCCGTTTCATCCGAGCCTCCCGTCCCACCCCCGTCCCCTCCAGCGCGTTTCGATATTCGTCGGGAATTCGCGTTGGTTGTTATTTGCGGGAGACCGGGGCTTCGTCAACACGCGTTTTCCGGGGTCGATAAGGAAAAACCGTCGAAGCCCTTTTACACCGCGGGAGGGTCGTGATTATTTTTAACGGGCGAACGGGACGTCCCGGTGTACCGTGGAAGCTGATATAAATTATCGAGGAGTCCTATCGAGAAAGGAAGCGGGAACGGTTTTCGTTTACGGATCCGCGGGGTTGCCGATAATGCGTTCGGCAAACGAGCAACGAAGACTATCTATAACGCGGCCGGCGGCGGTAATAGCAATTTACGGTGCCGTTCGTTATACCGCGAGCGAGCGCGCGCGGCGGCGGCGGCGGCCAATAAAAACTACGGATTCGTTTTCGTCTGTAGGCGAAAATCGTATCGCGATTCGCCGAGTTTCTTCCCGTTGCCGGGGTTTCATCGGGCAAACCCGCCCGCAGCCCGGCGATACCCATCGGGGTGAACGAAGAAGAACTCCCGCCGCGGAAAGTTTCTCCTTGCTCGAATTTATTTTCAATTCGCTCCTCGTTTTTTCCTGTTCCGTCCTCGTGGTCGTTTTGTTGTTTCGTTTCGGTTCGCGGCGCCCCGTCCGTACGGGGCAACGGTTATTTGTTCGAGGAACATTCCGCGAACGATTTAATTAATCCGCGAAAAGCGCAGTCCTCGAGAGCGCGAGGCATGAGTGCCGCTACACCGGCGTAGCCGAGCAGTTACGGCCCGGGAAAGGAAAATAATTACCGTTACCATCGTTGCCTGCCTCCTTCCGCATTCTCTCGCCGCGTTTGGCCGCGATAGTCCCTCTCTCCCTACCCGCGGACCCGTTTACCCCGTTCTTTGTTCCTTCGCCGCCGGAAAATTCCGAGCACCGTCGGCACTTTCGCAGATTACGCGGCCAAATAACCGTCACGGGATCGCGGGAACTCGCCGAGAGGCTCGTAACGCTGCAACGGGGTTCCCGCTCGGGCGTCGACGCCCCAGTGCGACCGGAAACACCGTCGGACCGGCCGCCGCGCGCGCCGCGCAGCCCCCGCGCGGCCGCTATGTTTCACGGGAGGCGTATGGTTTTACCGGGCAGCCCGGTTAATTCGACTAAAATCGTAATCGTATCGATTCGATCGGCTTAAAACGCGTCGGACTCGTTTCCGTTGTAGTTTAATACGTTAATTCGCTGTTAGGCTTCCGCACGCGGCGTTAATTAGTTTCGCAATATTATCGCGCGTGTAAATCACTGGTAGCCGGGGCTCGACCCGATCTGACCCGTTGAAATTCCCGTGGCGCGAGCACATCGGGGTCGTGTCTCTTTTCATCGGCCGTTTGAAAAACCTCGATTATCCGGCGATAAACCGGTCGCGGGCGAACAACGGGGCGACGGAGGATCGTAAAATTGAATGGCGCGCGCGCGCGTTCCGCGGCTGCCAACGGACGCGTTCCCGCGCGTTTACGCGAACACAAGCCCTCGCCGCGGAATTCTTGGATGAGTAACGACGCCTCATTCGTACGTCTCGCGTTTGTATCGCGTTTCCCCGTCGACGGAGCCGCGCGCGCCCGTCGTAATAGAGGCTCTCTCCTCGGAAGCCCCGCCGGGAACGCAGCGACGCAGCCCCGTCGGATCCGCGTCACCCCGAAACACTTCCTGCCAACCGATTCCCCGGTAATGGATTACTTTTAATTAAGCACGCATCTGGATTACGTATCGTCGCCCACGTTCTCCGCGGCGCTACTCCATTACCGCGGGTTTTCCGCGTCGCTTTGTTCGCGCCCGACGCGGAACGGAAGGATTTTTTTAGTTAATTAACTGAACCGGTCACGGCTTTGGATTTTTTTAGTTAATTAACTGAAGAACCAAAGAGCTTGATTCGTTCTTTGGCTTCGAACGCGAATTTTGAATATTTCGATTATTCCGTGGACAGAGTTACATTGATTAACCTTTTGCACTCCAGAGGCGCCTCTCAGTCGCCAAATGATTTGACACAGCAAAACTGTAAAGTTTGATGTTTAATATTAAACTTTGCATAACGCATCAATGTTCGAAGTATTGAAAGAAAACAGTTATCTTTCTCAATGCATGTGAGATTTCTTAATTCAATCTAAGAAAATGTCATCTGTATCTCTTTAGAAAATATTGAATATTTCCGGTAAAAAGCTGGAGTGCTACAGGTTAAATTGCGATGGACGCGAACGTGGAAGTAATCGGAGTGCAATTAAATCTTAATATTCTTCGGTAACCAAGTAAAAAGCCGAAAAATGATTAAAGGATACCGAGGAATACTGTATCGTAATAATAAACGGTGACAAATCATTCGCAGTCATAGTTATCAAAGGCAGAACCACCTTTCACGCTCGCTAATAAAGAACAGGGAAGAAGCACAAAGCAATCGTTCCGCGACGAGAGTCGGCAAATTGCGGGAAGAGCGTAACGCGAAAAGTTTTTTGTTTCAGCGAGTCTCCGGCTTGATCTCGTTTCGCTGCAGGCGGACCCTCCGATATTAGGTTAAAATCAAGGCAGCGCGTCGGGGACGTAATAACGTAAGATCAAAGTTTTCCTACGTATTCTGGATGGTCGGTGCCACTCGTTTCGTTGCGCGAAACAATTGTTCCCTCGTTAGCCCGGGTCTCGCCGGGCCGCGAGCTCGCCCGTGAACGTCCGCTTCAAGTTTTCTTCGATTCTCCGGCCGGATAATTGTGCCGCGGTTAAGCGTTTTCGAATCGCGTCCGAGGGAACAATCTCGCGAGACTTCCTCCTCGCTTCTCTCCGTCTTTCCTCTTATTGAAACGTCCGTTCGCGATTATTCCACTTGCCACCGTCGCGAATCTCCACGGCCAAGCGTATTAAAAAAGACAATCGCGCTCAGAACGATTTCACAGCGCGAGTCGGCTTTTCCCAAATTAGCGAGCTAATACTTTTTAGGCGCTGGCTAAAGTTAGAGAACTTCCGCTCCTGCAAACTTACTAATTAACAATTGTACCGGAATTGAATGAACATCGAAATTCTATTCACGCGACGAGCAAGCGGGAGGAAATGATTTAATCCGCTTCTTTTCTCCCGAACGCGTGTGTCCTCCCTGTTGACCGCGGCCCTGTTTTTCCTCGGGCTACCAGCGCCGGAAAAAGAAACACAAAGGCAGAGGGAGGGACTCGACGAACTTGTAATCATAAATAATTCGCGCGCAGCTCCGCCCGGCTGGGCAGAGTCGCGTCATAAAACTACGCGGAATATATTCTCCGCGCGCCAAAACCACCGAGCCGGTGTCGCGCATTAGTCAAGATAAATCTGACCGTAGTTAATTGGACCTACGGACAAACGTTTTTTTAACGGGCCGGCGTAATGCCCGACGGTGCGGGGCCAACGGTGCCCGCGCGTTTTCCACTGTACACATTCAGAGGCAGGAGGACCGGACGGCCCTTGCGTCGTTAACGCCGCGTCCCAAGTGTACACCGGTAGCGTATTTCGCGCGATAGTTTTCAATTTATCGGACGAAGAAGCGGCTCGTAGAATCGACGAACGATCGATCGGTTTTCTAGCATCTGTGGAACCTAGCCGCACACCTTTAACCTTGATCCGTGCCAATTGGCAACGGTAGGATCGATAATTTCATCGAAACTCTTAAAAACAATTAAATTCGATCAGTATATCTATATCATTTCCATTAGTTTATTCGACAAAGAAGCAATGTTTCTTAAATATAACGACTGATCCAGCAAATCACATTTATGTTACATCCTTTCGATGAAGATATCAAACACGATAGAGTTACGATGATGATTGCTTGTATAATAAGCGATTGCAGTCTCTGGTATAGAAAAGGAAGAGACACCGAAGTTGTCGAGTTCCACAATGATCGGATCATGTTACACCCTTCAACAGCGATGGGTCGACGAGCGCTATGGTGTGTTAAAAGGGTCCCAGAGGGAATACGGTGTGGATGACGATGTTGCAACTATGAAGAGGTCCTCGACGTGACAATTATCCAATGTTCACCGTAGTCGACCGCCAGTGTGAATCAAGCCTTACATCGATTCCAAGCAAACCCGCCGGTTTTCCACGGTCGCCGCACGAATTCAGCTCTCCCGTTCGTTGTCCGCGGAGATCCCGAAAGCAGGTTCGAGCCACCTTTCCGTTTGCTTTCGGGGGTTCGGAATTCCCCGTGCTTCCTCCCTTTTCGGCTTGTCCGCGGCCGAGATGCCAGTCCGGGCCAGCGCCGCGACGCGACGCTTCCCGGACGCATTGTTCCGCCGCCGCGCGCGCACAGTGTGTGTTGCATCGATATCGGACCATTTAATGGCCGGACGTCTGCTCGAGCCGAACGGCAGTCCCGAAGTAATCCCGCGGGACGAGCTCGATTCCGCTTCGAACTCTATCTCCCGGCTGTTCCCCGTGTTTCAAACAGGAACGGAAGGCACTGTTCCACCAGGCTCGGAGAAATTTCCGATTATAAAGGCTATTACCGCGGCTCGTAATAGCGAGCAAAACGAAACGGCCGCGAGCGGGGGCGGAGGGTATCGGGAAGTAAAAACGCGTCGGATGGAGAGGAGCTCGCCAGAGATAGAAATCCGTCGGCGAGAGGAAGCCTGCGCGACATCCGCGACATCGACGGACGCTTTTATCTTGGCTTCCCTTGTTCTCTTAGGCTCCGTCCATTCTTCCTTTCTTCGCGAGGCTTTCTTCCCTTTCTCTTCCTTTCTATTTCGAGATCTCGATTCTGTATAGGGATTCAAATACACGAGAATTGTTTCTAGTTCTATGTTATACTATATACTTCGATCGAGATTCCTTTAGTTAGAGCGTATAAGAAATTTCCATCTGTTCAATGGCTCACTTACTCAATGAAATATCGATTCGTCTACGCTAGTTTTATAGTTCCTAGTATTTCTAGTTTCTAATTACAACGGAGAAACGAATCCAAAGCAGACACGCGAGAAGCATCTCATAAACAGCGCGAGGGGATGGTCGTTAATAAGTTCAGAAACCGGTGAAATGATTATTACGCTCCGCCGGCCGAAGCAACTATCTCCCGCATCCTCCGGCTCCATCGGCCGTCGGACTGTTCGCAAACAAAAGAACGCAAAGGTAGGCAGGGCGCGGGCGTTTCGCCCGCGGCGCACACCTGCCGTCGAGAATGATTTTTCCATTACAATAATGGGGTCGCCGGTGGCAGGATAATAACGGCCGGGTAGGGAAATGCAATTTTTAATCGCGCGCGGGTGTGTGCAAAATAATTTGAGCGGATCCGCGAGTCGTTATCGCGTGTTTGTTTAAGGAAATTACCGAGAGATTAAATACAAAATGTATATCGATGCCGGCGCGCCCGGCGAGATCGACGCTCTCACGCGCGCGTATTATAACAACGCTCGTTACCGACGTGCAAACACCTACCTTTATACGTGTTTCCTTTTTTTTTTGTTTCCCTTCGATTCAAACATTCTGCACCGCGTGAACAAATATTAACGCTTCGAATTGAATTCGCCCCGCGTTGCAATAAAGTTTAGCGAACGCGACGCGACGCGACGCGACGCGACGCGACGCCTCCGATCGGTTCGCCCTAGAATCGCCCGGCACCGCCCAACAGCTTTGAGATCGGAATCCGGTAAACGCGTTCTACGACGCGCAAACCTGTGTTTCTTCTCCGGTGTCGAAGGTGACGCGGAAAAGTCGATCGCGAGTGAGCCGTACTTCCGCCGGTATTAACACTGGAACTGCCAGACAGGTGGAAACCAGCCATTCGAAGATCACCGTTTTCCAATTATCGGGACTATAAAGGATCTCTTGGCATCTGCGTCTCAAGGAATATATTCCCTTAATTTTTCCAGTTTAATTTTGTCACTCTTCCCATCGGTCGAACGAGAATTTCAGAAATCCCGCGGGTCCAGAGATTAATTTCAACGTTTTGTTTCGACGCCGCGTTTCCATGTTAATTATTCGCGGCCGGATGCGGCCCAGAAGTAGCTAAAAAATTATGCAAATTTCGTGGGAATAAAGTTACAGCGCTGTTGGAGTACTGTAAATTATTAATACACTGCTGTACAGGCACAATCGATGAAAGATTTATGGTCGCACTCAAAATCGTTACAGACCCGAGACTCTTCATCCTTTGATTGCATTGTAATGCATCGTTGCTGGCGGGATAATGAAATTACACCGGTATTTTGTATAATTCGGATCGGTGGAGAATCGAGGCTAGGGGGGAATTTCCCCGACCCATTCCGTTCCGTTCCGTTTCGCGGACGCGTGTCCTAGTGATTTACCCTTTATCGCGCGCGTTTGCGCTGCGAACACGAGCTGCGCGTCGCGATTTCGACACCGGAACTGTTGAATGAGTCAAAATGTTCTATTCCTGAATTCTTCTTCCAACCTTTCAGCTACGGTACGTCTAATCGCTAAGCAGTACCTCTGCACAGTAAGATTTAACGAGGTGCACATCATAAATGTAAGGTTACTGCGATTTGAGACTCGTAGAATTTTCCTCTGTGCAATTATGTTAACTTAGACTATAATGTGCAAAACTATCGACGACAGAGAAAAAATTGTGCTATCGTTCAAAAAGATGATACACGAAAGGCACTAGACTACTTTTGCAATTATTTGATACTTTACTTAGTTTCTCTGAGCAATTATTAAAGCAATTGATTCAGCAAACTGAATTGTAAATCAATTGAAGTCTCGATAGATGCACTCTCGGAGTTTCTACAGAGAAATTTCAAGAAGTCAATTTAACTCGGTAGTTTCAGTATTGAAGAATATTAATACCTATCAAAAGGAAACATCATTAACCCTTTGTACTCGAAAGTTTTTTATTGGTATTCAAGATTTTCCGACGAGATACAGACGACATTTGAACTTAATCTAACGATACTTCACAGATAAATTAAGCAACAAAGATATTTTACTTAAATATTTCACGTAACAAGACATTAATTGAAAGCACTAGATATTCACTTTCATAGTTGTATCAAATCAAATGGTGACTGAGTCACCTCTCGAGTGCAAAGGGTTAAAAAAGCAAAGATACAAGATTATATACCACTGAACACAATTGAAAACGTATACACCCGACAATCTTAGTTAAACTAAACCCTAATCAACACCTCGATGCATCCTCAGAGTTTCCAAGAAAAATTAAAGCAAGACCGACTCGACTTCCCAGCAATTCCATCGTGAAACCGCGAGATTCGCCGGCGCATCGGCCGATTCAACGTGCCACTCGGCATGCTTCGATCCGGGGTTATCAGGCCGCCGACCGATCAAGCCCCGCCACGCGATACGTCTTGGTTCCCGTGGCACGATAAATCATGCTCTCTTTCCCGCGTGTTTTTCCTTTTCCCAGCCGCGCTGCGCCAACCTGGTTCGGTCGCGAAACCGAAAGGGAACCCGTCGGATAAGCCCAGACCCGAGAGGTAAAACTTTCCAGCTACTCTCCGACGTCCAGCGCGCGCTGAGCGGCGGACGTTAAGAGTTCTCCTCGGAGAGGCCGCGAAGAAGAAAAGGGAAGAAAATCAAGGCGGACGGGGAGAGCGAGGAGAGGCGAGGGAAGACCGTCGACTCCTGGAATAGCTCCAGAAAGAAAGAACTCGGACGATAGCTCGAAAGACGAGCGCGGCCCGGTCTTTCCTTCCTTCCTTCCTTCCTCCCTTTCCGCCGTTTCTATTTATTCCGGCGCTCGCCGTGTCTCCGCGCCGAGATATCGAAAATAATATCTGGAGGCTCCTGAGCGGGAAACTGAATTACGATACAAGCTCGATATCGACGAGATACGATTTAGGGAAGAACGACGAGGATAGTTGGTTCCTGTCACCCCTATCTTTCGACCCTTCTCTCGCCGCGGAACAGATAATACCATTTCTACCGTCGTTCGAGAATAAAGAGGAGAAACACGAGGAACAAACCAGACCGCGCAAGGAGCTCGAGGAAAAAAAAATCAGTTTGCCCGTAATTTTCTTTGGGTCGTCTGCGGCGCCGGTTGATCGCCGGTATTATTGCCGGAGGCGATCCCGACGAGCGATTCAATTTCCATCGATGCGTCCGGCCGTTTCCGACGCGGACTCCCCGCGGGATAATTTTTGCCACGGGAACTCGCTTTCTTTCTCCGTTCCAGAATTCCCGTCCTCCCGGCGCGGGTTTCGGCGGTGCCCGCGGCGTCGATAAACGAATCATTTGATAGGAACGCGCGAATCCACGGTTCATTCCGTCCGGTAATTACGGCCGGCTCCCGCGGAACAGGGATTCCGCCGTTGTAATTTGTAATTGCATTTTCTTGGGGAGGCTAATCTTTTTACGCGGCGTCCTCAGCTTTACGGGGCTGTTCCTCGCATAGGAAACAGAGGGCGGGCTTAGCGGCCGGCTGAGAGGGACACGCGGGAGGGCCGCTCTGGACAAAGAATCCGGGATTATAATTATCGAGGACGTTTGCAGCCGGAGCTCAGGGTTGACAGAGTTTTCATGGCTGATTCAGTTTTGTCAAACTTATTAACCCGTCGACTTGCAAAGGGTTCGGTGCTGCTTATCGTTCCTGTGACGTCGAAATGAAATAACTGTGTTCTTTAATTCGTGAGTTTTTGCCGAAGTATCGTCGATGTTCCAGTGACGAATATTTCTAGCGAGGAAACGTGGAACTCGTCGACTAAGCATTAGGCTTAGAGGAAGTTCCAACCGATGCAACGGCTGCAATTAACAGATCACGCGTCGATCTATAATCGTTATCCTCCAAACATCAGTTCGCGAAGCTTTTCAATAAGGAGTGCCAGTGGGAAGAGAAATCCTCTCTAAATCAAGGTATTTCCGGAATCGGAGTGCTCGAGGCAGCTCGCGTTCGCAGATAACAATATTAATAATGATAATAGTAAGCGCCGATGATAATAGTAACGACGCCGCGGCGTAAGATCGATCTTCGGCCTGACTCGCTCCGAGAGGTTCCCCGGACGACTGGCGAAATACATTGCCTATTCTACTTGCGAGTGGAAGAAACGACATCGGACGGGGGCGGGGTACGGTTGGAAGCGTGCAGCGAAACTTTTCTATCGACGTCGTATTAGTGTGCTATAAGATGGAAGATGCGAGCCGATGATCGCGTGTAAGCAAGGAAAATATTCGGTGGAGTTTTCCCGGCGACGAACTTTCTTTCGCGAACAGCGGACACCCGTGCGGGATAGCAGGGGCGAGAAAGAAAAAGAGAGAGAAAGAGAGAGAGAGAAAGGAAGAAAGAGCTCGAAGAGAGGACACGCTCGACTAGTGCTTCCTCGCGAGAATAGACGCCGCCGACGAGGATATACGGGAGAAGGAAGAACCGAAGTCCATTGGACCGAGGGGAAAGTTTACTGGAAGATGGAACTATTTCTTTGGAAAAGGGACGGATGGAGTTGGCATACTTCGACGGCGAAACGCCATACATAAAATTCTCGAGTTCCGCGAGCACGTAGTTTCATGCCGCGGCGGAAGAACCTTGCGGAGCCACTTCCGCAATCGTGTAACTTGTTACGCCGGCGACTCCGCTCGCCCTCCGCCCGCCGGTTTCTTGGTTCCCTCGGCCGGCAGACGGAAACGACGTTTCCGTCGCGCAACATTCCCGTTTGTCCTCGGCCACAGCCGGCCATTTAAATGCGGGGTCGTCGTACAAAGAGACGGATAGCTGGAGACCGAGTAGCTTGACGATACGTTGGCAGTTCGGATAGAGGATAAAGGAGACGCTGGGCTTTGTTTATCCTCATGCGATCGAGTCGGTACGGTTTGGCAAATAGGATAGAATTGAGAATGTTAGTGCGACCCTGTTGCTTCCAAGTGTCTTCCTCTTGACGGATAGAATTATACCGATCGGAGTGATCTTTATTAAGTTTCATGAAGTTGTGGTCTTCTCTTCGTAGCTTTCGTAGTTTCGATGCTTTTTCCTGGATTGTTGCGCCGAAACTTCGCTTCGGGCGAGAAGATTCTGCGCTTGAGAAGATTCTGAAGCTATGCTACATTGAAACTTGGCTTTCAAGTGAGAGCCGTGTCCCGTAGGAAAATGTTCCCAGCGTTCCCATCGTTGCAGCTGTCTTCAAGAGGCCAGTGTCTTAGATAATGGTGAAACGTTGCGAACATTTCCTACTGGACACGGATCTCTCTCGACAGTGAAGTTTCGAAGTAGCATAACGTCGGATTAGCTATTCGATTGTCCTGTCTTAACTCGCAGAAATCCGTGAGCAGAGAATCTTCCGTTGAAAAACGCGTAGCTCACGTTGGCGATTCAGCCGCTCCGAACAGAGCTCGACGACTCCGCGAGCGTTGAATCCATCACACTCTCCGGAGTCTAGTGACAGGGCGTGAACGCGGAAGCCAGACTCGCGCGAAATTCGAGCGGAAACAGCGGCAGCGATACTGGCTCCGAAAAAAGTACGTAACGCGACTCGACGCGACGCGCAGGCATTGTGCAGAGATAGGGGGAACGAGCTGCTCCAACAGCGGCAGGAAAAATAACAGCGGGCCGGGGACAAATGGTGAAACGAGAGGAGACACGGCGCGCAGGGGTGGGAAGAAAAGAAGTCGAGCCCGGGGGGTGGACGCGGAGCGTCGCATCGCGCGACGCCGGCAGACACACGCGAGCGGACCGACACGGAAACGGCCCTCGCAGCAGTTGCCTGACTCGCGACAACAATGCTCCCGAGGTTTCACCGTTCTTCGGCGAGCACACGCTCCACCGTCGTTGCCGCCGCCGCCGCCGCCGTTTGAATATCAGTGCGCCACGCGGAGACCGTGGCGGAAGACACGAGGGAAGATGAGAGGAGAGAGCGAGTCGTCGGGGAGGACGACGGGTCAGAGACGCGCGATCCGAGAAAATTTCGAAAGCGTTGCGCGACACCCTCCAGGGACAGGTAGCGAGGACTTTATCAAAATTGAAACGCGACACCTTTGTTGGAAAGTTCCTGCGTCTCGCGCGGCATCGCGCCGCGTCGCGTCGCGGAAGCGAGCGAGTGAGCGACGAACACGAGATACGCTCTCGAGTTCCTCTCTCCGCTTGTTCTTCCTCCTCTCGTCAGCAGTCGTGCAACTTCGCTTCGCCCGTCGCATTCTTGCTTCTCGAATCAACTACGGAGACTTTAAACCTTTGCGGTCCGAAGTGATCTTGACTTCTCACTGTGAGGTTCACGCTTCCAAAAATCGAGGATCAGCTGGATCCTGAATCCTTTCAATCGAGAGGAATCTTCGAGGATTTGATCCTCAACTGTATACGAATGATGTTTAGAAAGGATGATGGAAAAATAGAATCTTTATAAAGCTTTAAATTATCGTGGAATCGGAGTGCGATCTAAAAACGTACGTCATCCGTGACAATCACGCGACATCCGGTGCACCGATACTGTTTTCCCGCTGGTAATCCGATTTCCTGCTCATCTAGAATTACCGCGATTTTTATAAAGTTTAGGAAGCATTCGTTTCTGGAGCGAATGAACGGAAGCGAATGATATATCGACAGGATGCGAACGCTTTAGTGAAATCCCTGATCGCGACTGATGCGACCTCTGAACCGAGCCTAATCTTGCCAGGCAACGGCGACACGGGGAATTCGTCGTCGACCCGCCTGTCGGAGGAAGAATCGCGCTTGAAGAATACCGTCGCGTATAATTTTCGAATCGGGGATCGTTCTCCGCCACGGCGAATTTAACTGAACCGTCGGAGGGCGGCGGCGGCGGCGGGAGGGCAGGTTAACGGGGGACCCGGGGTGAGCGCAGCGAACCAGACAGGCGGCACGGTCCTAGGGGTAATTAGATGAACCGATGCGAAACTCCGGAGCTATCTGTAATTTTCATCCAACGCTACTAATCAGATTAGTAAATTATTCAAGACTAAATCGGTTAAACTCCGCGGCGGCGCAAGACGGAGGGAAATCTGACGATAGAGCCCAGCCCGCGCGCGCTTATGGCTTACGGGCGGCGCCCGCCGCCACCGTTTCGACCCTTTATCCGACCCATTTATCTCCGGGAATAACGAGTCTTCTAATTGCCCCGGCAGCCTGGCTAATCGCCAAAAAATTTCACTTCTGCGCGTCCTGACGGGGATAGCTTGGCTATCTGTATCGGGAGCCAACAATGAGAATCAACGTATAGGCTTTCGTAGAAAGAAGGCGTTTCAGGGGAATGTGGATGTAAGTGGTGAGAGGTTAACGTGTGACTTGTACGAGAAGTTGGAACGTTTTATGTAGGTTTAATTTAGCTTTTCGGAACGGGGACCAAATGTGTTTGGAACTGTTTAGTTTAACTATTAAATAGTAGTTTCTACTGTGTCGTACTGATTAGATAACATTATGTAGATATATAGATAGACATAGACAAGTTTCTATGAACTATCGACACCAGTAATACATAATACAATTTCGTCCCGACTGTTTTGGGCACACTGTATAAATAGATAAGTGGATAGATATTATTATTATCGTACCATTAGCTAATCAATACTTTTTGATCTTTCTGATTCTCCGTTGAACTACGATACTAATCAACAGATCCCACGATTTCCCATGAAAACGAACATTTTCCTTGGGCATTTCTTGCGGTGTCCCATAAGAGATCGACACCCTCAATTCTTCCCGTCTCAGGCAGATTCGGTTACGCCGCGTCTCGCGCCGGCTCGATAAATCGAATCACCGGCGTGCATACGAAATTCCAGTTGACGCCCAATTGCGCATCTAATTATTAATCGCGGTAGTGCAATTATGTGGAGTGTACGCGTGATCCGCGCAGACAGACGGACAGACAGTCAGGCGTACGCGGCGGGGGGAAAGGGAAATGTGTTTGGTTCCACGGCACGTTGTTTCGCGAAGTTAGCCCCGTGTCAGCGCGCGCGTTCCGTCTTTCTCTCTTGCCCCGTTCACGTCGCGCGTTTCCCTTCCCGTTTATGCGCCAGCGTAAATATACTCCTCGCGTTTGCCGGCCGGCTGGAATATATTTAACACTTTATTCACCGGAAACCTACGAATAGGCTACGCAATCACCGCGATAAGCGAAAAAAAAACTGTCAAGAACTTTCGGGCAAATAACATTCGGCGCCGAGAAAAATTCGCGAGGGACGCTTAAATCGCAATCCGAACAGAAAGATCGTGTTTGTAAAATGATTCTATGTCATCTGATATTATCGGCATAAACATAGCTTGCGCTAATACCAATTTCATTCATTCAGCCAGCGAAATTCTGATTGAAATCGGACCTCGATCCATTGCAAACGAGAAAATGAACTTTGTCTAGTACCTAATGCTTCCAATAGGAACGATCTGTGTTCTCCGAAATAACTTCTCAGGTCACAATTCTGAACCTTTGCACTCGAAAGTGTTTAACTAGAAATATTCACTTTTGGATGAGCTATAGAAGACGTTCTTTGAAACTGATTCGAAAACATATAGAAATTAAGGGACAAATCTATTTTATTCCAATGGTTCACACATCGATGCATCACAAAAGGCTTAAGATTACATATAAATCTTGACAATTTTGTTATATCCAATCAAGCAGTGACTAAGAGTCACCTCTACACTGTAAGCAGCTAATTTCTCTAACTACTAACAAGCGAATCAGCATACATTCCATCCTGAATTATCGATTTTAAGATCATCGAGCAATCTCCTATAACCAAAGGCTTCGATCTCAGCAGTATCCCCGTTTACTCGTGATTATCACGCGAGAATCTTATTCTCCCAGCTTCCCAATATCCCAGTTTCCCCGTTCTTCCCCGTGCAAGTTCGAGAACCGAGTGGGAAGCGTGTTTGTTCGATCGCGGGGAAACGCGGAGCAAAAGGTCGAAAAACACATTCTGTAAACGTCGTGGCGTGACACGGGCGAGCGCGGCACTCGCAAACTTTCGTGTAAAAGTAGCGGCGATAAACAAAGGGCCGGAATGTGGCGGAGGGAACGAATCGCGTCTTCCCGATGGCGGACGTCGCTCGAGTGGCCCGGATATCGTCGACGCCACGGAGGCCACGGTCATTCGAAACCTTAATAGCATTCGACGGATCGCGTTACCCTGTTCTCTGGCTGCGCCATTTGGCCAGCGCCCCGGCAGAAATATCGTTCGACGTTGTCTTTGTCCGGTTAAGTGCTGAACGCGCGAAAAACCTTGCCCCGGGACCATTTGATGCAACGCGGAGCTTTTGAAAGCGGAATTAACACGTCGAATACCGGACAACTTTACATAGCGGAACGCGCGCGCCGGGGACGATCTAATAGCGAACTATTTAATCGAGTCTCGTTGACGTTCTTTATAATGCGGCGTGGTATTCGAACAATCGCATCGTTCGGTCGAAAGAATCACGGTGATTCAATTATGGCGTTCCACGGGTTACAGAAAATGTCGATGAGCTAATGAAACAAGCACGGCGTAATTGTTGCGTGTCGTTTGAACGCTCGTTATTTTTTGTTAGTAAATAGTTCGTACCGCTTGCGTTCCCCGCAGGATCGTCAAATATTTAATCGGGGATACATACCGAATTCCGATTCCCGGTGTTTTCAATCTGTATTGTAAACGTCGCGTAATTATAACAAGTTCTTTCGGCATTCACGCCCCTCAATGGAAAATATAAACGGGTCTACACGGACCCCAGGTCCGCCAGGGGATAAACGATCGCGTAACGATTATTAAAGAGGATCTCGCCGCGAGCTGCGCGGCTCGTTCGCTTTCACCGGAATCGCTTTGCCGGACGGTCGTTTGATCCGCTCACGAAGCGCAGCGTGCATAATTTCTCACGTTCGTCGCGAAGCGCAGCGTTCGAAGTCGGGGGGAACTTCGTTTCCCTGATAATAACGTGTAAGACTCGATGTATGCACACTATCGATCCGCTCGGAATCCTTTCATCTCTTTTCCTATCGATGAGCGTCGAGGAACCGAACTCTAACTCCACCTCGCATCGCGAACATCGCAACAACCGATACTCTACGAACCTAAAAAATTTCCAAAAACAGTTGAACAAAGGAACACACCGTTCCAACGAAGATAAACCACAAGCCTCCATTGACCGTGACTCGCGTCAACCCTCACGAACCAGAGATTCCCGAGCAAGCTTCCCTCGAAGCAGAAATCGCGAAGGAAATTATCGCAAAGAAAAGAGGGAAGAATAAAGGAAAAAAGCGAGCGAGCGCGCGAGGAACGCGATACCCGCGTAAGCGTCTTCCGGGGATATGTAAACGAGATGTAGAAAAATCCTGCGGGGGAGGAGGGAACGTATCCCGAGCAGCAACGCGGAAGCTCGCAATTGGAAATGCAATTTTGATGGAGTACACACGCATGGAAGGGTTCTCGTGCGGGAGGGAAAGCACCGGGCGTAGACGATGAGGGTGGCTGGTTCGAAAGAGAGCAAGGGTGAGAGAGATAGAGATAGAGAGAGGGGTGGAGGGGAGGGAGGTGTAGCTGGAAGGTGAGTAGCAGCGTCGGTGTCGGTGTCAGTAGATTCTCGCCGGGTTGCGAGCTTCCAAGCGGCCTTTACTTTAGTGGCCGTGGAAGGGTAGATAGGCGGGGAAGGGGGCGGGGGAGGTCGCCAGGAGGCCATTAGGTAAAGTAGGTTTTGACTTATGCCGTCGCCCTAGACGGCCGATATATCTCTATAAACTGCTGCATAAAATATAAGAGCGTGCTTCGTATATACGGCGTATACAGAGGGCGCGGGGTTGAGCCGGAGGACGACGGCGATAGGGTAAGAGAGGGCGACAGGTCGCGCGCGCGCGCGCGCACGCCTCCTCTCTTTCTCCCACACGACGTATACCTGTAACCGAGGACTTATGGACCCCCGACACCATCGGAAGAAGGTGTGTTCCCTTCGAGAGACTCTCTGTTTTCACGGCGCACCTTCGCTGCTTACCGATTACCTTCGAGGGTCTCTCGACCCTACCGTTTTGCCCGGCCGACTCTTGACACGCTCGGCCGAAAGAGCTCGCGGCGTTGCTCTCGCGCGGCTTACGCCTGGATTTGTTCCGGCTACCGTTCTATTATTTACGATCCGCACGGACCCGCCGTATTCCGCCATTATCCGGCTGCTGGCCCGGAATAACAACGCTAGCCCGGAATAACAACGCTGCCCGCGGATTCGCGCGGCGCCTTTGAGTTGCCGCTCGAACGACGATGTAAACCTGGTGGAGTACGAATTATGCAGGTTACGTGAAACGGGAAAAGGGAAGAGCGAAGCGGTGACAGTGGATGTTGATTGATAAGAGACTCGAAGGTAACGCGAGAGTGATGCATCCAAGACGGCGGAGGTTCGTAGCAGCTGGAATTTGAATATCCCAGCATCACTCGTGTTTCAATTAGCGTGTTAAATAGACTGTATTCAGGTTTGCCTGAAAATTGACAGGAAGCCGGCTCTCCCGGCGCGGCGTAAAGTTCGACGCGAGCCTGTCGCCGGAAAACAAGGTTCTCATCGAGTAATATCGTTCGGTCGGGACGACTACCTCGGAAATTATTCTCAGGTCTACTTACCAGCGGCTTCCTTCTGCGCCCGCGGTGGGTGTTATTAATGAATCGTGCTTTTCGATGGAACAGCGCGGAGTTTGTAGGTACCGATGTGTAATCCTCCGGCTTCGGTACCGGCAGCGGTTACCGCGCAAAGAGGAGAGGAGCTGGGGAGAAGCCGAGGCATAGCGGGAGTGCACTTTATCACCGATTCCGCGGTGTCTGTATTATATCGCCGAGGCGAATTTAATTGCGACGGATATTATTACTTGCACAAAGGAGGACTCCGTCGGAGCCGGCGGCGGCAGCGGCGCGGCCGAGATTTGCGCGAGCCCCGCGTTATAAATCACCGGCGCGCCGTGGAAACCGCCCCCGACGCGGTTGGTCGTCGGTCTCGGCTCGCGACCCGATCGTTTTTGATTTTACTTTCCGCCGGTAGTTTCATTTAATCGTCGCGCGTCGCTCGGGTCTCGATTGCATTATCGATTTCGGTCGCGCGCGACCATTAAAACTCCCAACTAATTTTAATTACGTTCCGCGTAATTGCGCCTCGTAAAGACCGCGGCGGCCGGGCGGGGGCGGAGGCGGGGGTAAACGGGGGCGAGGACGCGGGACGCCGCGGACAGGTCGGACGCGAGCCGAATCCGCCGGGTCGGAAACATCCTCGCAATATCCGCTCGGATGCGACTAATTGATTCCGCGGGAAATCGAACGCGGCTCCTACGAGACGCTGCGGCCCGTCTCCGCTCGCCGCGATACGCTTAACCCTTTCCCCAATTAACTGTTAACCCGACGTCGACGGTTGGCAGGAAACGAGGAGGCGAGGAAACCGGGAACCGGCGGCGCGCGGGGCTCTTGCGAGACGAGCGCGGCTCTTCCGGTTTCCTCCGACCAGCCGACCGTGAGCGCGGTTAATTAATTTCCGATCGACTCGATCGTTGGCTCTTTCGCAAATAGTATACGATACAATTAGGTGCGGCGGGTGGGCCGAGGGAGCGCGGAGGAAAGAAACGGGGATGCTTTTCGATTGATCGTTGATGTTAGACTCGGTATCCTTCTGCTACCAAGCGAAACGAGTTTGTAGACCTCTCGTGTTCTACAGTTCTTCGCTGGAAATAGTCGATATTCCTGACAAGTTAGCGAGAAATATATGTAGCGATGGAGAACGCGGCGCACGCAGGCAACGAATATTCGAAGGGGCTGTCGATCGCGATGCGGAACCTAGATTGTAGTTCTTAACGCTGAAACTACCGGGCAGTGAAATGACGGGTTTCGATTGTTTTGTTTCACAATTATTGATATCTTAAAAGTATTGAATGTTCGAAACGATTTTGAAAATAAATAGTTTTATTTGAGTGCTATAATGAATGTCGGAAGAAACTGAAAATAATCTATTGTCAGAATTTTTATAGGGATTATATATCAGTCGTATTAAATCCTCGGTAGTTCTAGTGTTAATCCAATGAATTATAGTAATTCGATTTGGTTGAGGTCACCGGTTATATATTAAAACGTCACTATACATATGAAAGCAACCGAGCTGTTTTATTTCATTATGTCACTACGCTACCCAGAGGTTCATACCAAACAATGTAACCTGTGATTTACCAATGGTACGAGTTGCGTCTCGAACGCAAAGGGTTAATGATTACTTCGTTAAGGTTAATTTCTCGACTAAAATTTCTCTGCTTATAGAGGAAAATGCGCTATAGCGTCTAGACAACGAAGAATCTCGGGGCGAGTTTCTCATGGGTTGTTTCGCGAGTCTGGTGCCCGTTAGCCGGTGCAGCGGGGAATCATTAGCGAGCATGATTCGATCCTGTTCTTCGTTGGCAGCCAGTTTTACAGGAAATTCGTTCGGCGGGATATTTAACGGGCGGACCAGGTCGGTCGCGACGCAGGACGGTTTGTACGTTCGATTGACGTATAGACCGGGGGCAGAGGGACGATGCAGGTTGTCCCAGCGGAGTGGACGGGCTTAGCGCGCAAACACGTTCTGTCCAACGTCGGAGCTACGCCATGTAGCTTGTTCCGGCTCATTAGCGCGTACGCATACACGCGTAAAGGATTTACACGCGACCCGTTCTCTGCCATCGGTTCGAACGGTCCTCTCGAACCGAACTACGTTCCATCTACGTTTTAGACGGGCATCCAGCCTGCGGCATCGCTATGGACGCTGACGACGACGCCGATCGTCTGCGCTGTGTAGAGTAATTCCACGGTCAAGCGCTAATAACAGGTTTTAATCGAAGATGAAACCACCATGCCGATGCGAAATGATGAATTCTCTGTTCTCTGAACTGTGAACATGTGGAAACATTCGATCTCACCGGTAAGATCGGTAGCGATACACTTTCTAGAAGGAAATCAAGTGTAGCTTCGCGAGGAAACGAAGCACAGGGACACACGAAGAAAAATGAAAAAAGAATTCAGGGTCTAGCCGATTAATAGAAGATTAGTGGTTACTAACTTATTAGCGCTAATAACAGGTTTTCAAGGTCCTCTTATTTGAAAAGATACTCTAGCAGCTTTCTAGCGACGAGAAGCTAGGATGAATCGGTGGAATCGAAGCTGAGCATATGATTTAATCGCGTGTTCTACGGTTTCTTTCGCAACTGCGATCGTTGGAACTGTTTTATTGTTAACAGTAGATGATGGAACTACAAACGAACAGTTATTTCATTGGTAGAAATAGGTATGATAGTTATTTCAAGGGATTATTAATACAGAGTTAACGATGCGCTAGAAATCCAAGCACCACCGATGATATTCGTACATCCACTCGAACAATTCACACGATAGGAAGAATACAAGGTTCATAATAGTTTCGTTGCTCATTTTCCGAAGTCAAAGCTCCTCTAATTGCCGGCCATCCCCCACAATCAATGTCCCCGAAGCTACAGGGGCGTCGGCAACGCGTCGGATCAATTTCAACCCGGAGCGAAGATTATTCCGCGCGTTCGAATATTTTCCCAAATACCCGCATTGAATATAACCGCGAGCGGGCACGGAATTCCATGCAAGATTACCGGAAACAAGTATTTCATTCGACCAGTTTAGGATGGAGTGGCGCCGCGGCGGTACGGGCCGGAGCGGAGGGCCGCGCGGCGAGGGGGGCAGTTCGTTTAAACGCGGGAGTACGGAAAGTTTTAATCGCGAGGGAATACCGGACGGTACGTAGACTCCCTGGCGATCGGGGGGCCGGCCGAGTTACAACGGATGCGTTGCAGCCGCGCGCGGAAACCGCAGCGAGCGCAAAAGCTGCAGGCCGTTCGCCCGTCCGTTCGTTCGTTCGTTCGTTCATTCGAGTACGTTCGTTCGTTGATTCACGTGGATCGCTCGACCAAAGGACCCGGGCGCAACGGTCGCTCTCTGGGTCGCGGCCTTCATTAAACCGTCCTGTTAATATTTCGCGAACAATGGGCGAACGGCATGAAAACGCGACCGGGTAACGACATTTCCATTATGATTTACCACAATCGAGTGTAACTGTTTAGCAGTCGGCCGCTGCGCGTTACAAGCGGCGCCGAATAGTTCAATTAGCGTTCAAATATTTACTCCAATTGTGGCCAGGTATCGCGACGTTGCCGTAGCGGGGTCATAGAGCTGGAACCGGGTCCAAGTTACAGGAGAAACCTAGGAGGCGGCGGCATCGGCGGCGGCGTCGGCGGTCGTGTGCAATCATTTGCGCCGATTACAGAAATTTGGCACGGATAGGACCGATCAAATTCGCGGACGTCTCCTATTATGCGATCGATGGCAACCTCGCTTAATAGTTGAACGGTACCGTGGTCGGGCCGTGTTGCCCGTCGAAAGCCCGGACCCGCTCCTCCTGCTCGCTGTTTCGTCCGACGGACACCGGACCCGGCTGGACGGAGATAAATTAATTCGCCCGGCCGGAGTCTGCTCGCCGCAGCCAATAGCCTGCGACGCGGGGGGAATGCTCGCGTTTTTTTCAAGCGATCGACTCGCGCCCCGCTGCGCCGCCGGGCGTCCAGGCATTCACAGGCCGATATTATTCCGCGGATAATGCCGGCGACGAGACTCTGTTTCTCGCATTCTTGGATAGGCGGGGGCGAGATCAAAGCAACGCGCGGCCGGCTCCCAACGGCGCGGCGTGCTGGTAGCGATAGCGGTGCCGGTAGCGGACGGTAGCGGACGGTAGGCAGCGGCGCGGCCGACGTACATACTTTTTCATTTGAATGCAGCTCCCGTATAAAGCACTTTTCGGCAGCTTCCATTGGCTCTCGGTGTTCCGTACGACTCTTAGAACTCCGTTCCTCCTCTTCTTATATACTCGAGCTGCTGCTGCCTAGCGCCGTTGCCTCTTCCTTCCACCCTTCTGCTCGTTCCTCGCTCTTCAGCCGGGCTCATTCATTACTACTCTTCTTATTTTCGACAGCGAGACCCACTACCATCTGCGTCCGTCCGTCCGTCGGATGGTTGGTCGGTCGGTCGGTCGGTCGGTCGGGTACGTCCACCCGACCGTCTCGTCTGGCTATCCCTGCCTTTCTCTCCGGATAACCAGAAGGTTTCCTCTTCAAATGCTGCTCACTTTTCACTCGACATACAAACCCCTTCCTTCTTTGCTCTTTCAACCGTTCCGTTCGTTTTCCCTGTTACCACTCCCTTTCCTACTTACTTCATCCTTCTCCTTGGGAGACGCCGCTTTCTTCCGAGACCCTTCTATCCCGTCCTCCGCCTCCTTCCGCTTCTTCCGCCGGCTCGTCTTCGGTCCACAGGGGTCGCCGCCGTTCCAGCCGCTCTCTCCCTGGGCCCCACCCCCGACAACCGCCGCCCAATCTCCATTAGTATAATTGCCGGAGAACTACCCGCATCTTTTGGATGCGGGCTACGAACGGTTTCCGAGAACGCTCCCGCCCCCGGCCGAGCCGCTTATTTACGCGGCTCGATCTACCTGTTATCTTCTGTTTATCGGCTGGACCCCGTTCTCCTCTCGTTTCGCTTTTACTCGAGTGTGTCCGTCTGTTTCCCTTCTTCCTCGCGACGCTACACTTGCGATTTCCTTTGGGAAAGTATCGCTACCGATCCGGCGAGATCGAATGTTTTTAGATGTTTAAGATTCAGATGAAAGAGTGTTACGCGCCCAAAAATGACAAGACACTCACCATCGCTGTCGCGTGAGAAACAAAAGGAGCCTCTACCCCGGGCGGCCAATCGGTATGCGTGTCCGGCAAAGTCGCACTGATTGGCTGCTCGGTCGATGCTCCGTTTTCCTATAAATATGCCGACTTTTTTTCCTTGAGAGTCAGTTAACCCTTTGCACTCGAGAGGTGACCCTCAGCCTCCACTTGATTTGATTTGCAAAATTATAAAGTCTTATATATAATATTAAGCTTTGCATGATGCATCGATATGTGGACCATTGAAATAAAATAACTTTCCTTCTTAATTTATATATGTTTTCTGGTTAATTAGTTTCGAAGAACATCGTCTGTATCTCATTAGAGAATATTGAATATTTCTAATGAAAAACTGTCGAGTGCAAAGAGTTAACAACATCGGCTCGCGTAATCAACAACCACCCAGTCTCAACAACAAACGTAGAAACAAGCATCCAAAATCAACCTTTGCGTTGATGAAATCGTTAGAATCACTGTATTACTTTAACATTGTACTTTAAGTGTGAAATCATATTTTTTTTTGTGAAACTAAACAAACCTGTTCAGCAACCTTATTACCTTATCACTGTAAGTCGTAGGGTCCGAGCATGAATCGCGAAGTCGAAAACCGAAGTAACGACTAATCTCGTCGCGGACGCGCTCGCGAACAAAGAGAATTCATAATTTCGTATCAGCATAGTGATTTGGTCTTCGATTGCAACCCTCGGAAGACGAATCTGTACTATAACATATTCGAAAGCCGAAAGAAGGATTAATCTAGAAACATTGGCTCCGGGAAATTGAATCTACCCATCGATGAATTGTCATTTCTGAACGGGGGGGAGATTGTTATTGGCCCGGGGAGCGATGATTGCGAAGATAAACGACCGACATAGCCGCAAAGAATGTCTGTCAACGGAAAGATCCCGGCCGGAGGGATCGCGGCGGGAACAAAGTGGACGCGGCCGGACAGAGGGAGAGTTTTTGGTTGCGGGAAGCACGAGTTCTCGGTTTCAGAGGCCAGTCGGCCGCAACTACCGAGCACGGGCAGAACTTTCACAATATTCCCTCGGCCTGTTAGCCCTCCCATTCGATAAAAGTTGCAGGAATTTATCGCGCGGCCGTTCCTAACGGTATTGTAGGATGCCACGGCCTCGGCCATTGTGCGGCCGGCGTGTAGCATTCAGCGCCGCGGACTGCGACCCAACTGTGCCCTACCACTCCGCCGAACGCCCCATTCAACCCTCGTCGCTCTGTGTTTTCCTGTGTCGAAGCACGGCGACTGTGTGTCGCTCGCTCGCGATTGCAGCCGTGTTTCCTTCCTACCGCCAAACGCCTCGCCTTTTATTCCGTTCGCCGCGACACGGCCGCGAGGTTCTCGTCTTTTTTCGCGATCCGATCGAACGGCGTCGATTCACGGACAAAGGGAACGCCGGGGGAGAAAAAAGGTAACGAAGATCAGGCGAAAAGGGACGAGAGCCAATTAGAGATCATAGACCCCTCCAATTAACGTCGTTAGACGCGGACATCCAAACTCCCGGGGCGCCGCGGTCCCTGTTCCCTGCTGCTTCTTTTCGGATTATAATTAACCAATTTATAATGGCTGAGTGTGCACGTGAGGATGAAGGGGCACGGAGAGGATCCGCGGTAACGGCGGCTGTGATTTAGATTAAGAGTCCAGTTAGGAAAACCCTTAAACGAGGGCGTCGAGGACCAGGCGCGTGCGAGTACATGGGGAACAGAACATTGTCTTCCCCTACGGTCTTTTCGTTCCTGTACACGCCTGTTTTAGTAATCGCGGTGGTAAGGGGAAAGGGGTGACTGATTAGTTTTAATAATATCGGAGGAAATGGGGGGACATTGATAATGTTACACTGAGTCGTTCGTGAGATTCACTTTGAGAATGATGCGATTTCTATTCTGTCGTTCGTCGTGGATCACAAGCGGAGGCAGCGTGTGCATTGTTGGAACATGCCAGAGATTTGTTTTATTAACCCTTTGAACTCTGTAGGCTTCAATATAGCACCAGTTATAATATCAAATATTTTAATGAATCAAAGAAACTACCCTAAAATTATTAGGTTTTCCACACATCCAAATTTTCCACTGAGAAGGAAAATAAAAGATCGAAGGGATGTTATAGCATTTTTCATTTTCACTAGAGATACCATAAAAATTAGTCGCAAGGTAATATACAAAGTTCTCTTAATGATATTAGTGTATAATTAAGTGTACTCAGTTTTCTCTTCGTAGTTATTTCGTTGAGTTGTATGTAAAACGATCCATGCTGTGGAAATTCGAGGTACAACTGATAATCTATGTGTACTGGTTGTTAATTTACGGGGTTTTTGTTGGTAAATAACATATGTGGATAATGGGAGGTTAATAAAAGCATAGAACGGTTCGCTAGTCATCTATTGCCAAAGGATTAACTGAACGAATTTGCTGAATAAAACATATTTGCACAGGTAAAACGATCTCATGTACCATCAACTTTGAAAAAGCAAGTTTATGAAGCGCAAAACCGACTCGCCATCTAGCGGTGAGTAATTTGGATTGCTTTTCCCTGTTATTGAAACGAGTGTGACAAGGAGAGAGAAAGAAATCCCTGTGCTACCAACTTCTAGAAGCATCTAATCAGTCCCTGGTACCTACGCAAGGAGCATGATGAGGATAGAGGTATCCGGCAGGGAGAAACATACGAAATTACGTCGGCGAGACGAGGACAGCCGCAGCCGAACCGCACACATCAGAAAATTCGCAATTAATTCGCTTATCAGTATTAATTTACAAACATTTGCAATTCCGAACTATGCGATAGACCCCCGGCAACTTTCGCATTACACTTTTGATCAGGTTTTGTGCGATATTAAATAGTTATAAGTAAATTTACTGGACGCCCGCGCAACGACAATGTAAAACAGTTAGACGCCGATACCGTTAATCATTAATTTACGAACTTTACCGGCACAATTTATGCACTTTTGCGATTACAGAACGCGGAGGGAACCTCTCACGATATCCCTGTGGTTAATTCAAACTGATTTGAATCCGATGTAATTAGTTATCGGTGATTTTTGGGCCGATCACTTGCGCGTACTGTACTTCAAAAATCGATATTCTAATTACATATACGCGGATTGTTTATTTATTGGCTATTAGATAATGATATTTAGTGTTGAAGTGAGTAACCATGATAGTGAACCACTATTCACCTTTTTACAACACCTGTAACCGGAATTAATGAGTTATTAACATTTTAAGATGCAGTCTCGACGATCTTAATCCCCTTACTGCATCGGAGAAGGAGAGGCAATTATGCGACAAGCATAGACATATTTTACACCGTGCCACCAACTTTGAAAATCAACACAAAATCCAGCTCCTTACGCGGGGAACATGATAAGCAAGGAGGTATCTGGCAAGGACAAACACAACGATTCGCTGTAGAGAGAAAAAGAGGGAAAATAGACTCCTTAAACATTTGCTCGATCGATGGAAAATTCGTTAATAACTCGATTGCCGTTTATAATTAATTAACATTTGCAATTGGGGAATGTAAATTAGATCCTTAGCTACTTTCACATTATAATTTTGATTAGATTCTCTGTGATACTAAATAATTATTATTAGCAATTTACGGAGCCCCACGCACGATGACAATATGAATAGTACACCAGTATACATTGATCATTAATTTACTAACATTATAAGCATAATTTATGCACTTCCATGGTTGAAGAATGCGGGGGGAACGTACAGAAACATTTCTGCCATATATTTAAACAGATTTGAAGTTGACTTAATTAATAATTAACGATTTTACGAGTGATTACTCGCCCGGGCCGTGCTCTCAAAAATCGATACTATAATTTATTTACCGATTGCCTACTTATAAGCTATTAATTGTTCGTAATTACTATTTAACAATCTAGCGTAGACATTTGTTTATATGTGCGTAACGTTGTTCATTGGTATTTGTTAGAAATTATTTAATTATCGGTCGCGCTTAGATGCGTTGTCTATTTGCATATGTTTGTAATACCATCAACTTTTCACATTGGCGCATAAATTCATGATACCTACTTATGCACGAAGCATGATGAGCATGAAGGTGCCTGACAAAGACATATGGAATCGTGGATGCGAGACGAGAATAGATATATTCATCCCCTCCACCGTCTTCTAAGAGATTCAGCGCAGAGACCGTCTTGATTGAATTCCAACCTATTTTGACAACTTGCACAAGCATCGCGGAATTCATGAATAACACATTTCCTGTTAATAAATTATAAACATGTGCAGCTGGGGTACATAAAATAGATCTTCGACAACATTCCTGGCATACTTTAAATCATGTTCCGGTTGAACTCAAGCTGTTATTCAGAATCGTCTTGAACGTTGCACTGCTTTAGCGTAACGCAATTAATCGCCGGTGCTGGGAATTATGAATTCAATAAACCTACGAGATTCGTTTATACACTTTCGTGTACACAGAACGTAGATCGGATGTCTGGTAAATTTTATAAAAGTTTTTTCAGCCGATTTAACGTCAAATTGATAAGTTGTTAAAGATTCATGGAGACATGGCATTTCAGTAACGCGACGTATCTACTATAATTCGACTGTGTTCGGATTCAGGTTATTGTAACCGATGTTAGAACATTAACCTGTATGTTTCTATAGTCGAAAGAACTAATTTAGACCTCCGGCAACTGACACGTCACTGTTTTAAGCGAGTTATAGTGTGAATTAATTAGATCTTATCAATGATTTATCGAGAGCTCGGTTTCGTTTAATGGTACCTACAATATGCCAGACGAGGAGTATCGATTCTGCGACGAGGTCAATATTACTGTACGTGTATTATGATATCTATGGAATTACGAGATAAACAGAAATATATGAAATCATGGCGGTCGGGAAAAGACAGCGTATCAACCTTCAAAATTGCCCGTAAAAGAGTACCGACAGCGAAACGCCATTGCCACGGGCAACATAAAAAAATGATTATTCCCGCTAATGATTTACAAACTTTTGCAATCATATATTGTAAATTATACCTTCAGCAACACGCATGTTAAATTCTCTAACGTCTAACGATCGATTTTAATTGGTTATTAATAATTTTAAGAATTCATACTCCGAGAACTTAATGTAATTATAGACATTCACTTTATGAATTATTAATCTGCGAACTCTAGCAGCGTAATTAATACACTTTCATGATTAAGTAATCTAAAATGGAACCGTAGCAAGCTTCTTATTACTGTTTCGAGCTAGTTCTCCTCTTAGTTAATTAATTATAACCAAAGTGCGGGTTTTATACATTTCCGGGATACATAAGTCAACGAAATCCGAGAAACTAAGAGGATTTAATCAAGACCGCCAGAATTTTCTATTCGTGTTTCCTTTAACGAACTTATCGGAGCATAAAATTAATGTCTACGTGATTAGGTTCATAAAACCGCCTTACAACGCGAAACTTCGCATACAAGGATCGCATTCTAATAATTTCTAATTAACTTTCTTTCAGGAACGCAGCCAGATCGAAAGTTGCGTACGCAACGAAAGCTCTCAAGGGAATCCAGCGACTGAGACAACAAGTAGGAACTACAATCTTCAAGCGATGGATTTTATCCATTTGCAAGACAAACGAGACGTTCAATTCGATTAGAATGTAACAAATTCGTCACCGTCGAAGGTACGGTTCGCAAGGGTTCGAGTTTCACTCGGTCCCTGTCGAATGTAAGTAGAATTTCCATAAATCAACCGGGAAGAATCCGCGTCCGCAAAAACGTTCGCGGTCCCGCGGTATTTTTCTGCCGTTCCATAAAACCGGAGCGGAGGAATAATCGCACGCACGGATCGTTCCGCATCTCGTTCTTTGGTTTCGGGCTCGCGGCCGCGGAAAACGCGGTCCGCGAGATCCACGGTGAACAGAGGCGAGCCGAGACGAGACGAAGGTTCCTTTCGGTTCGCAGGATCCGCGCCGCGAGCAGGGAATAAAGGAAAGGTCGGAAGTTTTCAGGAAGTAAAGGCACTCGAGCTCGCTTTCACGGTTATTCGAAACTAATCTCCCTCTGCCTTCGCTCCGTCTTGACTCTCTACTTTCCATCTTCTCGATTTCGTCGAGGCTCTTCGGCATCCGGCGAGGCGATCCGCCCCGCGTATTTCTGGGTCGAGCGCATTTGCTCGGGCCGCATTACATTTCCAACCGGGCAATATCTTTGCATCGATCTCTTTTGTGTAACCGCGGTTTCTTTGCATACGTAAGATCGCGAAGAAAAATATTTCGGGTTTACGAGTGTGCGAGAGCGAGGAAGAAAAAAAGAGAAAAAAGAGAAAGAGAAAGAGGAAGAGAGAGAGAGAGAGGGGGGGGGGGAGAGAATAGAAGAGGGAAAAGAGGAAGATAGAGGCTGTAGCAGAGTTCGATAAGGGTGCACTTCGAAGGTAACCGGTCGAGGCCGAAGAACGCGCGGCGGCTCGCACGCGGCTGGAAAACAATCATGCAAATAGAAGGAGGCGAAACGTATTCAACGGCGGCTTTGTCGCGAAATCCCGGGCCGAAATGCGAGCACTCGTGTCGAGCAACAACTATTTATTACTCTTCTCTCGCAGGCAATCCGGTCCACTCTCCCCGCTGCATATAAACATGAAGATGGCCGGCGAAACGGGCGCGCGTGTGCGCCACAACTGACGCCCCTCGAAGGGTTTCCCGGGATTTCCCTGGCAATCCGGGATCTTTGGTCGACTACATCGGATTTGCACGGTAAATAAGATGCCGCTGTGACGGCGCCGCGCATTTCGGATCATTCCACCGTCTACTTACACGGTGTTCCGCGAAACTGCTGTCGCAAACTCCTCAAACGGCCCCAAGATCTCGTGAGAAATCGTCTGGATCGAATGTTCAACTATATTCAATCGCATCTACCGACATGTACACAAACACATAATTAACAAATTAAAAAAAACCATTATCCCCATCTTCATTCGAGAAACACTTCAAAAGTGTACAACAGAAGACACTGGAATCTACAATATCCACAAGTGACCCATTCAATTAAGTTCACCAGAGAGACCGGGAACCGAGCTAAAATTTCGAGACACGCTGTAGAGCGAGCGCAGGCCTCGGGATTTATTTTAATCTATCCGAAGGATTCCCGAACGGCGCCCGATGATCGCGGTCTTCCCGAGGGCTGCCGGCGTACGAGAGATTCGACGCGAGAACGAGGTCGTAAAAATTCAATAGACTCCTCTCTGGAGAGCCGATTTCGAGCGGGCTCGGGGTCGAAGTTGATTCCCCACGATAGCCGAGACGAGCGGGCGGACCAATAGCCGGGCGCGGACCCGTGTCGCTTCGAAACGATAACTAATATGGCTGAGCCAGCAGTCGGGGGGTAGTGGATGGCGTCCAGGCCCGCCGCTCGGTATACTTTGATAGCTTGCCGAGGCTCCTATCGGTCATATTAAGTAGCCTGACCGCCATCGGAGTCCCCCTCGTCTGACCCTAGGCGAGATAGAGCTCATCCTTCAGCCTGACGAATTATATTCGCGGCCACACGGCGCCACGGAGCCACCCTTAAATCTTCGAGGCTAGAACCGACCGACCGACCGACAGGCAGTCCGCTCGGAAACTCGAGAACCTCTCTCTCCTCTCTTCTCCTCGCGTACGCTTCACTCATGGAATCCAACGTGTCCGCGACTCGGCTCTAGCTTTCATAGGATGCGAGCGAGCAACGGCCGAACAAAAGGCTTTCAGTCTCCTCGGCCGTGCCACGGAACAGGACGCTCCCCGAGAGCAGCCCGCAAACTTTCCGGCAAGACAGAGTTTGACGGGACGTCGTTTTAGACGCGAAAGACCGCCGCTCGTTATCCGTTTCGAATTTCCTAGTACATTCCAGCGGGATACGATTCGATTACCTCGGCACACGCTAGCGGGATAAGCAGGCGAACTCGATGATCAAGGGAAAGAGAGAGGGAGGGAGACAGAGAGAAAGAGAGAGAGGAAATAGAGAGTGATTTCGCGTGCGCAAATCATGGAACGCGTAGCAATTTCTTTTCCCAATTTTCGTATCGACGGCGCCGCCGACGCGCGAGGAAACGACGGGCGAGCGTGAAAGCCCGCGGAGGGAGGAAGCGAGAAAGAGAGAAGCGGAACGTCATTACAGCGTGAAATTAAAGGTAGCTCTTGGACGGGTAACGCGGCAAGTCTGAGACGTAACGAGCCACTTCAGCCGCGTCGACCGGCACTGCTTCCCACCGAAAGCTTATCGGAAGCTCCCGGGAAATAGAAATGTTCCGTATTTGTCGGAGTATCATCGGGCAGGCCGAGAGATCGTTTTTTTTTCGCGAGCCCGTTTTCTCCGGCTCACCTTGAACCTTCCCCCGTTCCAGGCATCCTCCCTGTTTCTCTCTTTGTTCCGTCGTTTCCCGGCGTTCCCGGCGCGTTGGCGGCGCGTCCGTTCCGCCCGCCCCCCTACCATCGTTCGACCATTATTCTAATGAAAATATGATGAGCGTCATTTCACTGACTGATAGCCGTTATTACCGTTGCAACGTCCGCCGGCTGTGCAGCCGCTTCCGACGGGGCGCTTTACCTTTGATTTAAATTACGAACGTTTTCCGTGGCCGTTTCAACCCCGCGAGAGTCCCCCCTCCCCCATCGTTCGTCCTTTCATTTCCAGCGATTTTCAGTCGTCGTAGGGGCCATAATCACGTTTGCACAGCTACGCGTACCCGCCGGTACTCAGGATTTAGCCCGGTGTTCAGAGAGACGCTCGCAGCGTTGCGAGCGCGCGGGAGCGACGCGGAACACCCGCAGAAAGGAATGGAACAACGAAAACACCGAAAATCACCGAAAATCACCGGCCTCGCTTTTTATCCCGCTAACAAGCCGGGAAATTTCCCCGGATCTGGCCCGGGGTCCGTTCGTTCCGCGCTTCCGGCGCGTCTGTTCGCGAGTACACGTCGAACGCGCACCCTCTGTCGACGCTGTTCCTGTTCCTATTCCGCGTTTTCCTTTATTATCGTGCTGCCCTCTTGTTCCTTTTTGTTCTGAGAGCATGATACCGCCGGATAACCAGTTCCTGCACGCATTCGTTCGCTAACCTCCGCGATTCGAAGTATTCCTCCATTGTCACTTCGGAAACTGCGTTAACGACGTTTCATTCGCGGCAGCTTAGCGTGGCACTTTCACCCTTTGCGAGTGTTTTACTGTTCTTCGCTTTGCGAGATGATGGTGAGATTTTTTTTAGAAATAATCGACTTAGTACTACTACTGTTCTACTTTTTTTAGAAATAATTGACTGAGAAATTACTTTTCTACTTTTTTAGAAATAATTGACTGCCATGAGAGTTTCGAGCGTGTATCGTAATACTTGTTTTTTCATAATGAAGGCAAATGGTAGAAATAATGATTGATTTGGTGTCATAGTACTATTACGTTATCTAGCTACTTATGTCACAGAATATTCACCAAATAAGACATCAATTTTCTTATTGTTATTGTTATCGAGCAATTTGGAAGCTCCACCGTGGCAGTCAACGTGTTAAGAGATAAAGCTTCGATGTAGTATACAAAGATGGATAAGAAATATCAACCTTTAGAGTGTTATATCATGTCGAAGGGTTAATTGATTCGAAAATGTTTGAAGCAGTAAAATTGTAGCACGGGATTAAATTACGACACTGCCAGGCGTTCCAGCAGAAATCGCTGGGTCTCGTCCTCCTCGAAATTTGATTCATTCGCGATTTCATCTATTCCCAACGGCGTTTCCGGCGAAGAGGCGCGCAAAGACTTCCGAGAGCCCCGGTTTTCCGCGTATTTTTTCGTCGCCTCTGGTGTCGCTCGAGCTCCAAGACTACGGCTTTTAAACGCGCGGAACGAGGAAAACCGCGAAATAAAAAACGACTAGGTTTCAGCTTCTCGAAAGTTTCTCTTTTTCTTCCTCGCCGCCCCCAAAGCTGCGCTTGTCGTCGTCGTCGTCGTTCTCGTTGTCGTCGTCGTCGTCGTCGTCGTCGTCGTCGCACGAAAAAGTCGGACGGACAATTCTATATTCTTCGACGAGTCCCACGGGAGGGAAAAGGTTTCTGTCTGGCTTCCTCCGCGTAAGAGAATAAGACCGCCGTCCCAGAAAGGGGACAACGGTTTCCATTTGTAGAAACTTTCCGTCTACTTAATGCAATATATCTCTTTGTCCGAGCGGATATTGGGCCAGGTCGACGACGAACAAACACAATTCCTAATTTATACGTACACAGAGAACAGGGGGAGCGGTCCGTGGCCGGCTCGATAAACGTCCAGATAAATTACGGAAGACGATCGCCGGGCGCAACCGGATCACCGAGGAACATTTACGGGCGCGCGCGCGTTCGTTCGCGCTCGTTCGTTCGTGCCCGTCGCTCGGCTCGGCGACTCGTAATAACAACGATAATAATAATTCAACCGACGTGTAATCCTTTGACGCAGACGACACGTACACGATCTAATTAAGGCACAATGGGCACGCATAAATTCGAGCAACGGAACGGAATACTAATTAAAACGAAAGACGGGTTAATGCAACGAAAGTTTGATACCAAAGCGAACGCGGGGGACACTTACCTCGAACAAAACTACCGTGCAAACGGTATTAATTTCGTGCCGCGCGATTTTCTTTGAGGCCACGCTTTTCGAATGTGTTTCCCCATTAGTAATCCACGAGAACGCGATCAGATTTCGCGAATTTCGCGTGTCGCGCCTGTTCCGAACGGGGAACGCGGACGATTACCGGCCGTCCGTTCCGCGCGACATCGATTTCTATCGAATCAACCGAGAAATCTCCGGTGTCCCGTTCGTCGTTATACGTCGAGGGATTAAAGCGGACTTTATTGGCGAAAGAAGCCGGGAAACGGAAAGAGGAAAGAAGAAAGGACAGTATCGTTCGAAAGTTTCGCGCATAATTCCCCGATTAAAATTCCTTCTTTACGCTCCGCTTTCGTTCCGCGAGCGAAATCTCGCTGGCCAGCGTGCTCGCCTGCATAGTTACCTGTCCGGAACACCTTCGCAAATCCCTTCCGATGAGAGAATCGCGACGCGGAGCCGGGTGCTCGCCAAAATCGGCGAACGACGCGTCGACGCGCTCGCGATTCATAAATTGCAATTGGTATGCGGGATCGTTATCTCCGCCGAGTATCTCGGGTTTATTTGCCCGGGGGAGAGGGAAAAGTTCTTTAACGAGTATCTACAAAGGCCGCCTCCTTGTAACTTCTTCTCCGCGTTCTCTCTCTCTTTTATTTTTTCTCCTTCCTGCCGAAGAAAGGGGAAAAACTCGAGTACCGTTGTTCGTAATTGTAGGAGAGAAAAAACAATTTCGACCCTTGCCCTTCCCCGGCCGGCTTAGATAGGGGATGGGTCTCGAAGAGAAAAAGAAATTGCTCAATAGGTACTTCCGTAGGGTCGTAGGGACGGATTCGAGAGGAGACGTCGCGAGGAGGGAGACGAACGGGGGGAGGGAGGAGCTGTGGAAGAGGAGAAACGGCGAACGGAAACGCGCTCGCCGCGCGGCGCGGCCGCCGGAGATGGCCGTCCGCGGGAAAGGAAACGGAGGGTCCTTTTCTTGACGAATCCCTCGGCCATCTAAAGAAATCAGTATTCGTTAACGAAAATAGTTGATTCGTTCCTTTCGTTCGGCGTGATTCAATCTACGAGATAAATCGAGTTGGCGGGCATGACGAAACACGCGCCCGGCGAATTAGTACCGCTCGAATTTCGCTCTCCTTTTTTCTGTCGTCTGCTGCAATCTCGCGGCCTTCCATTCCTGTCTCTCCCGCACGCCCGCCAGGCTACGCCGACCCGCCCCGTTTTTAATGGAATTGTCTCGACCCCGTTCGGCCGGGCTCGTTCGCCTCGATGTTTTTAAATCGCTCATTATCGCCCGAATGGATCGGCGATACTCCGCTCGGCGATGATCGCGGCGAGGATCTTTAAGGCTTTTTGATGTTTTAACTGAATTATCGACGTATTCACTGCTATTCGTTCGCTAAACGCGTTGACAACCGAATCATTGAGAGGATCTCGCTTTTCCCTTGGCAAAGCTATTGTTCTTTCGACTCCCTCACTTTCCTTTTTCTTCCGCTTCTGTTTCTTTTTACCGAGTAATCGACAGCGTAGAGTCAACATTCCCGAGTTACCGTTTAACCCTTCGCGGACGGAGGTTCTGTAAAGTATACGAAGCCTGCGGATTCTGGAAAATTACTGATGCTTAACTAACAGAGAACAAGGAAACTATTAACTTGGTACACTAAAGATGGAAGTTTGATCTCGAGAATGCCTCGACACTCGTCCGCAAAGAATTCTAACGCCCTGCACACCTTACCAGAGTTCCAAAAGGTTCAACGACCAACAACCTTTGTTCACCGCAAACCCGTCCCGGATACATCAGCGCGCACGCAGATTCTTTCGCGAGCAGCGAAACTCGTTATTGCCGCTGGGCAAACGTACCAACGCCAAAACGGTCCATCCGTGACGCGAACAACGGGATCCAATTTAATTAATTTCGGGATTACCGCGCGGCGCACGGGCGACACCGACTCGTCCTCCTACCCGATTCCCGAGATCCATTCGCGCCGCCGTACAAACCCGCGGAGCGGAAGCACACAGAGCCTGGAAATGAGAAAGCTCGCGCGCGGCGCGAGAAGCCCCGCGTCGTCGCCGGAATCGCCTCGATGGAATCGATGAACCGGCATCGCGCCGCGTTCCGCGTCGAACCGAAGCGAATTATGCTGGTGAACAGCGATTCCGCGACGAAGCTGAGCCAATCCGGGCGCCCGGAGACATCTGTCCCGAGGAAATCGCGTTCCCACTTAACCGCGAAACGAGCGTCGATCGCGATAATGCGGCTGCAACCGCGAAGACAATAATCCCCATTGTCTATCGTCCCGCTAACAACGTAACGACGCGGCGGGAACAGCGCGCGCGGTGAGTTAAACGACGCGCTCCATATAAAAATATCAGTTAACGATCGCATTCAACCGTGATATCCCAGTTTTTCGCGGCGGCCGGCGAATGCGCACTAAAATTTTCACGTGGCTTTTCATGCAATTGTGCCCGCGTCTCGTTTCGTAACAATGCATCTCGTTTCGTATGCGAACAAGCGAGCGAAAGAGCACGCCGGGAAAGAGAGTCGGCGGCCGGGCTCGGTGGTCTCGCGCCAGCCCGGCGATTAACGTTCGCGAAACATTTTCCAGCCCGGTCTCCCGGCCTTTCTGCGGCCGGGTCTCGACGTCGCCGGGAACCGCCTCTCGAGGAGCCTCGAACTGCAACCTTCCGTCGGTCCGTCATCCTTTCTTACCCGTTCTTCCGGGCTTAATTCCCGGGAAAACTGGATTTTCCGCTCGATTGGGATCGCTTTCCGCGTACGAGAATGCAGAGAGAGCCACCCTGTGCGGCGTGTCTCCGGTCTTCGCCTTTATCCGGGGCTCGACGTGCACCCTCCAGAACACCCCCCCCCCGCCTCCCCCTCGCCGCGCCCTCCGATTCCACGATCTTTTGTCGGGGGAATTTCATATTTATCTCGGCCTCTCGATGCTCCCCGACGTGTCCGGAACTCGAAGCAGAAACGGCAGCGGGAGGCGACGTCGGGAGAGGGTGAAGAGCGCGGAGCAGACGCCGCTTCCGTCTTTGTTCCGTGATTTCCTCGCGAGGGAAGAGGACGACGAGCCGTTCCTCGCCGCGAGATCCGAAACGGCAACAAACCGAGAGGCGGACGCGCCGCGCCCGTCTCTCGGGCGAACCGGAGCGAAGACGGATTGCCTCTTCCGGAAACAAAGTTTCTCCGCGCCGATTTCTCCCCGTCTTTCTACGGGCGCGCATCCACCCGCCCCATCCCTCCTCGCCGGCTGCGCGTCCGCCCGGTTGTACGCCTTTATCGCCCCAATTTCCGCAAACTTTCCGCGTGTTCCGATTCCTCGCCGTTCCCTCGTCCCACCTGCCGCGCGCTCGCGCCGATCGCCTTTTAAACGGCCAACAGAACCACCGGGAACGTGTCGCGGACAACGGGAAGCACGCGAAACGTTCCCGGGGATAAAAGTTTCGCGCCGAAGTTCGCGGCGAGGATTTAACGGCGACGAGGTCGCTAGGAACGATCGGTTCCAGGGAGGCGGACGGCGGCGCGGGGTGACGTTTTTACGTGCTTTTCGTATCGCGAAAATAAGGGTGGAAGGGCGCGGGAGGGGGTAGACGGTTACGCGAGAGCGAGAGGAGAAAAAGAAACCGGGAGGGCGAGGCGACGCGACGATCATTAGAATTCCCCCGGCGGAGGCTCTTAGCCGAGTCACGGTTCGGAGGCACTTTAATCTTCGACTCTCGACAACTTAACCTTGCGTTTAAGGACCCTTTTGGAATCGAAAGCGGCACGAAAAACCCGGGAAAAGACAGAAGGTGTCCATTTAATGCCCATTTAATATTCAAAGGGACGGGGCGCGGCCCCGCGCACACTCGCGGCCGGACGAATACAAATTTCGGAAATTACGTCTGGCCTGCGCATATTATCAACCCCTTTCCGAGCTGTTTAATTAAGTTGCGCCGGGATGTGGCTTGATACCGTGGCCGCTGGACGAGTAATAACGACGCGTTTTTAAATCTTTTGTTCCGCGATTATTCCGCTTGGAAAGAGACGTTTCTGAAACATTGCGGAACGATGTGGCCACAATAAGAATCGCTTCGAACGTAATACTGTTTTAATTGTTATGAGCAGTCGGAGTCGAAGTGGACTTGTATAACTCGAATTGAATCGTTGGACGAGAATTATTTTATTCTATTCGATGTGAAGTTTCATTGAAAAATTGCTTATCTCTCGGTTTGTCAAGCTTCTCGAGTGTCGCGTATTAGCTGTCGTTGCTCTGCAACCGACAAAACGCAAGAAGACTTTGTCCAATTGTAAGATAGGATTATATAGGCGTAGAATAAAGTAGTAAAAACTTGGACTACTCTTTTTAACACGGTGTTCCTTGGAAGCTACGGAAAGACTGTCCAAAGAAAAACACTCGGCTTATCACTCCCCAAGACTTAAAGATGCTTTCCTTTAATCCTTTACGATTTAATTTCGTAGGTGCATTTGTTAGAACTATCTGTCGTTAACACGTTCCGTGCAACGGAAATTTCGGTCATATTTCGCTTATGAACTGTATTGATTTTCTAAATAAAATATTAAGTTATATTCAAGTTTTTTAATTTTATATATTTTGATATCGTTTCTTAATGTTGTCGGTGCTTTGTAACGTATACGGCTATTCTCGACTATGTGTCCCTTAAAAATATTTTGTTACAAAAATTAACGTGTACCACATGTGGTACACGTGGCACTGAAGTGTTGACAATGCAGTAGTAAAAGAAAACATTCCATGCCCCTACATCTAGATTTAGTACAAACCATACAAACTGCCAACAAGAACAATAAAGTTTCATTCGAACTTAATACAATCAATGACATTTGTTACTTAAACCATATTAGAATCTTCGCTTTAACCCTTTGCGGAATGTCGGCATTTTGCTGAGATCAAACTTCCACATTTGGAATACCAAGTTGCAAACAAATGATTCAACTATTCAAACAGCAAGAAATCAGTACACAGTCTCCTTATTCTCTATGATTCAAGTATTCAGCGTTTAATTTAGCAGAATCTGAGGTTTTCTGTACTAAAAACAATCTTCGTCAAGAAAGGGTTAAAGCGAAGATTCTAATATGGTTTAACAAACAAATGTCATTGAGTTGTGTTAAGTTCAAATGAAACTAGATTGTTCTTGTTAGCAGTTTATATGGTTTGTACTAAATCTTAAGTCTGACACGATAAGGGATCAAGATCTGACAAAACGCAGACAGTATTCGACTTTCCTCGCTAACATTATCTCCCACAACACACGCTACCTCAAGAAACCATCGCAGAATCTCTCCGCACTGAATTCTTCAAATCCCTCGTTCCCCGCGATCGCGAGGAGCCTCCGATAAGAGGCGCAAATTATTCACCGGGATCTGAGTTAAAGATGACCGTAGCGAGTATTAGCGGCAGAACGTTTAGCCGGGCGACGAGTCGACGTCGGTTGTTGATCCGGACGATAAATAAGCGAGTCCGCCGCGGTAATCCCGGTTCCCGATCGTCACGCGCGCAGGAGATTTCCGCGTGTATCCGATTAAGTTTCTCCCGAGGGTAGCGCGCGGTTCGCCGGTGAATCGTAGAATATTCGAGCGTATCCGGATCGACGACACGCGCGGCACGTCGGCACGGTGCTCGTTCCGCTCGTGAAACTGGTTATGGTCGGCCGGAAGCCGCGGCGCGTAGAAATTCAAGGACCTCGCATACGACCGTTCGCGCGTCTCCGATTTCGAGAAGAATCGAGGGGACCGGAGCGAATCGACCGAAATGGAGCATGCGATCGTAAAACCGGTCCGCGGTGGTTGCGGAAAATGGTCGGTCCGTCGCGGGAGGCGGGCGTTTAGTGGCTTGAATAGAGAGAATCGGGCGCGCGCGGCGAATATCGTCGATTCCGACGTGGGACGCGCGCGTGCTGCGAGCTTTCCGATGAAAAGAGCTCGGGGATCGCGAGACGGTCGACTCTTGCCGTTCTCTTCGCGTCCAGGCGAACGGTTCAGCACGGGCATTGTCGGGCGCCGCATTATTCCGCGATAACCCTGAAAAGGATCGATTTGTCCGGCCCGTGACGGTCTCTCGCTCGTCCAGGCGTTTTTCTTTTTTTTTTTTCTCTCTCTATCATCGGATCCCTGGTGTCGCCTGCGCATCGACGCGGTGCCTTTGTATCGCTGTACAAAAGCCGACGGAAATGTTGCTCTAAAAACCTCGGGCTTTGTAGCCGCCGACACTTCTGGCATTTGTCTGATCAGCGCGCGGCGTTTCTACTTGCTGGACGCGTGGGGACCGGCGGGCAGCCTTTATGCGGGAGAAACTTACTTTTCTCTTGATAGAGGGATTTACCCTTTTCCCAGCGATTGTCGAGCCAATGCTTGACCGACTGTTGGAACAGTATGAGCTGCGTGTGTTCACGCGTCGTTAGTTTAACGGAAGCTGTTTATCTCTTGTTTTGTGTCTTTCTGTACGTATCGAGCTGTTTGATGGTTTTTAGCTGTTCAGGGTGGATCTTTGTACTATGTACTGTATCACAGTTCAAGATTTCTTTCGTATATAATATATTCGTTATCAGTTATTAAATTGATACCTAACGAGTTCGTGATCATTCCAAAAATCGAACATACATTAACCCTTAGCAGTCCTATGCCGAGTCAGACTCGACACTCTATTTTATTGCAACCTCTACCTTTAACAACTTTTTTTATATTTATTTGTAGTATCACAATTGTACGATTTGAAGGTAATATTTCCCAAACAGACTCCCAAATATTCTTGAATAAATAAATAGAGCGTCATATTAAGCTGTAATTGAACTAATGTCGGCGTGAACCTCAAAGTCAGAAATCAAGAGCAATTCGGACCGTAAAGGGTTAACACTAGAACTACCGAGTAATTCAATAACATTTTCTAATTTTCCTATAGAAACTCCAATATTCTATTGAGATTTCAATGGATTTATAATTTAGTTTGCATATTCTTAAATCAATTTCATTCCTCATTTCCCTAAGAAGCATCTGTTTTTTGACAATTGCTGCAGAAGAATCTAGGAATGTGTTAAACTCTACTTCTATTAATCTCTCCCTTTGCGATCTAAACGCACTAATCCACAATACTTCTACCCAAAACTCTGCGGTGAACGTCCGACAGGTCGTCTGAACGTTACAGTTTTGGGTAGAAGTATTGTGGATTAGTGCGTTTAGATCGCAAAAGGAGAGATGAATAGAAGTACAGTTTAACACATTCCTAGATTCTTCTGCAGTTATTGAAAAGAAACAGACGCTTCTTAGGGAAATGAGGAATGAAATTGATTTAAGAATATGCAAACTAAATACCGCAAACTCCCACAGCCTCCATCCGCCGGAGCACAGCGACGATCAGAATCCGTCACGGTTACAAGACGAAACGACCAAGGAACGCAGCCCCGTTCCATCGCTCGTGGAACGGCGTTTGCTGAGGTTTCCTCGCGGTCGCGTTGCGGAGCGATCGGAGCGTCGCCGGAGATTCGAGGAATTCTTTCGTGAAGCTACAGGTTGCCCAGGCTCGAGCGACGAGGCGACACGACGCGATGCCGCGGCGAGGACGTACCCCGGTCGTCGTGCCGCGACGACGTTGCCCGCTTTATCATCGGCCTCCTCTGGCTCCGTGCGACAGGGGTGGTGTCAACGTCGGCTTTCGCCGGGTAATCGTCGCGGGAAGACAGAGAGGAGGCCGGGGAGGAGAGCGCAGGCTTCCCAGGCCCGAGAAACGTGTAACGGCAGCGGGAAAGTTAGATTACTGAAATAGTTGGCGGCGTTCTTATCTTTGTGTCGCGGCGAAAAGAACGCGGGCGGGGGGCGGGTCGTCGGGAACTCTGGGAAAATTCGCGGCTAATTTACGTGCCAATTAATCGGTAATTAAGGGAGCCGTTTTTCGGCCGAAAACTCTCCGTCCCGGACGCCAGAGCATCGACCGCCGCGATACAGACTTAGGCGCGCGGCTCTAACGAAGACGAAGAGCCGGCCGTCCCAGCGAAAAGTTGACTCTCCCCGACTTAAACTCTCACCCCCTCCCTCCCCCGTCGCACCGTGGAACTTTCAGCCCCGCTTTTTCATCCGGGATCAGCTTTTAATCGCGGGTTTCCGCTTGCCAGGATATATAGACCGCGAAGGTCTTCGCGGTCCGTCGATGCTTCTTCCTCCGGCGTCTCCGTTAATCCCCGCCCCGTCTTTTCTTTTTCGTCCATTCTTCATCTTTCCCTTCCGCGCGGGATTTCGGAGCAACCTCGGCCCCGCCCGTTCGCCGGGATCGTTACCGTTCCCGGCCGTCCGAGGGAATGAACGCCCGATCCCGTTCCATGACGAAATTCCTTTCGCGGGAAGCGAGGAGCTCGGCGAGAGTCGGATTCCTCGTTTCGTCCGTGGGACGAGGGCCCCTTCGAGACTTTCCGCTTCTTCCCGAGCGAGACGAGCCGCCGCTCTCCAACTGGGAATCGTTCCTCGGCCGCGCCGCTTAAGAACGAGGAGAACAATGTCGGTGAAGCAACCAGTGGACGCGTCGTCGCCAAGGGAAAACGCCCTCCGGACGAAAAAGAGTCTCTCTCGCTCGGAGCGGAAACGCTGTTGATTCTTTCCATCGAAAGGAGCAAATATTGACCGTTGCGCGCCTCCGGGTTGCTTCGTCGACGGCTCCCGTCGCCACTATTCAAACGATTTCTTTCTCTCCGCGAGGACTCGCCCGCGCCGCTCGGAAGCACCGTCGTTCATTAGCGGGCAAATTGTTTCTCGATTATCGAGTCACATCGATTCCCGGTTGTTCCTCCTTTTTCTCTTATCTGCGTGAATATTTCATCGCGATGGTGGGAATGTATAGTCGATCGCGACGATACGTTGCTCGTCGATAATCGTGTGAAACGTATCCTAGAATAGCCGCAATTCCATTACGAATCGTATAAAGATCGTACGGCGGCGATCAATAGTCACTAGTCTCCGTTACAGCGTCGATTAAAACGTTTTCATACGTTTCAGCTGACGCTGTTGGTCACGTCGGTCGACTGGTTTTTTATTTGATATTCCTGCCGCGCCGGTTTTTCCGGCAACAATTTTATTCTCGTATTATTCCCGCGTTTACTTGCCCGCTCGATTCCTCTGATTCCGCGGCACGCGATAATACCGAAATTGTATCAAAGGGTTCTTAAGCCCGTGATCAATAATGATAACGGCGGTAAATAATTTACCGGCGCGACAAAGCGTACCGGTCAATGCACAACGGCGTGCGGCCTCCGAGCGCGCGAGCCGGAGATTATTCGGCGAGCACGGCCCGACGATTTCATTACAGGATTTTTCCACGGGGAACAGATTTTTTTTTAACTACACGCGCGGAACGCTGGAAAAACCGAACACGGTCGTTCGCGTACGGTGTCAACAGACACGCGCGTTTGTTCGTTACAATTATTATGTGCCCCGGAACGCCGCGGCGGCGGCGACGGACACGCAGGAACGGGCTCGCCGCTGTTTCCGCGATGGAACGTTCAATTTAAGCGGTTCTCGACAAGAGACGCGCACACGATAAATCCATTTACCGGGTCGTATATAAATTCGATGTCCGGCGTGACGGTGTTTGCTAAGGGTTGCTTTATTCGATGTGTACACCGATAGTACTGCAAACAAATTTTTACGAATATCGCGGAAGCTGGGCTTGAGCGGCACGCAACGCGTGTAGGGGAGGATTGTTCAACAGCGATGTTGTGTTTCTAAACACGTTCGGGGTTCGATGTTAACACTGAAATTACCGATCAGTTAAACTTTTACCAATTTCTGTATGAAAACCATGAGCGTGCGTTTATTGAGAGTTCAATTGAGTTGTATTTCAGTTTTGCTATTATTGAATTGGTTTCGTTAATAATTTTTCATAGAAGTATCTTCTCAAAATTGTAAAAGAAATCAGAAATTCAGTTTGACTCGTCTGGTAGTTCTAGTGTTAAGATAAAGTGGCGATGACAGTCATCTGGAGACTTGATTGGATAAAACTATAAGCCACTGAAAGTGGATGTTGATCAGGGTAATTTTTACAAGAGAAGTTAATGTAACTTCTTATTACCGAAAGTTGCGCATGTTTATTGCCTTGGTTAAATATAAGAACCGATTGATTATTTCATTATAAAACCAATATTCCATACAGATTTCAAACAACCAAAAGCTTCTACGTTCTATCTACTCTTTATTAATGAAACTCAAACGCGTTTTCGTGATTCCCGGTCACTATCTTTAGATCGCATCGTTCCGTCAATCGACCAGCGGCTTAGGTCAACAGCCTACAATCAAGTTAGCTTGAAACCAATGAATCTTCGCACACCTTCAACCCACACTAACCAGTAAATCAAAACAGTTCCTCAATATTAACTAATAATCATTCACAACGATCACACGCAGAACGTACGATCTCGTCTACCCCGTTACTCGGAAACCCCGTTACCCGAAACGAGTGAAATCGAGTGGCATAATCGCATAATCACCGGTGTTCGCAGCGATATTTACTCCAGCCGTCGTGCAAAAGAATCGAGGAAGGATGGCCATCGTCGGATAAAACAAAGCCACGGGAGGGAACTGGTCCCGGGCGTCCGTCCCGGCGGCGGATCGTTAATTAAGCATTCGGCGGGAGGCTGAAGTATCGGCGAGCAACCGGGGAATCCCCAGTTTCGCGTCTTGTTCTCTTAACGAGTCGAGTTTTAGTCGAGTTTAAGGAGCCGAAATAAAGACAGGATTTGAGAAACGCTCCCTTTCCCCCGGATCCTCGAGAGTTCACCACCTAACCACCTCCCCCCCCCCCCCCAAGCTGTTCGTCCCCCTTCCACTCCGGTCGCCGGAACGCGGACGAGCATCGAGCAGTCTCGAGAGCGGCTAGCAAGTTTTTCAATAATGAACGATACGAAACGCTCCGTTCCGGCCGGTTTTTTGTCGTTCGTTTCGCTCATTTGCGCGGAACGGGCACTCTCTCCCCTTTCCGATCCACGAGACCCAAGCCAGCCAACCAGCCAGCCGGCATCCGCTTGAAAGAATTATTTCGTGGGAATTCCAGGGACGGGACCCAACACAGGGACAAAGTTTTCGCCGTCCCCGGTAACTCGGGGTGGATGCTCGCCCACCTCGCACGCCGCCACGACTACGATGGAACCGAAGATGCCACTTAGCTCTCGTGCAAATTTAATTTCCGGCTGCCGCGGGACTCGAAATTAGGCTAATGCTCGGAGGACGGGAGGGACGACTGTATATGCCCTTTATGGAGACCGCTATCGCGCGGTGCTCCGGCATCCGACAAAACGATACACTCCACTCCCGCATTTCCAAACGCGAAATATTCAATGGAAAATTCATCCGGGACGATCAGCCGTCGCGCTTTACGACGCCAGCGCGTCAAAGGCGCGCTCTCTCGAGTTTAAGGAGCAACGGATAAATAAGATTTCCGCGAAAACGTTTTCTTTCGGCCGTATCGTTTCTGCGCCGGCCGGGTCTTCGATCTTCGTTAACGCTTTGCAGTGACAGTAGATTTATATGAACTTTAGTCTTTATGCGCACTCTTCGATGCTCTAACCATCTACGTTTTCTAGTCTTGGTTCCTCTCCAAAGAGCGTCATAGACCATCTCCCGTGTGCATCGACGTATTCCATCAGTAATCAAATGGAATAATTAAAAATTCATCTTAATCCACGCGATGCCGAGTTTCTGGCGACGGGTCGAAGGGTTAGAGTCCGGTCAATGACTCGGCGGATTCGGATCTAACAAGACGCGCTCTCGTTTAAGGAGCAACGAATAAACGAGATTTCCGCGGCGGAAACGTTTTCTTTCGGCTGTATCGTTTTTGCGCCGGCCAGGTCTTCGAGCTTGATTAAAACTTTGAAGTGACACTAGATTTAGGGAATCCTTCAATTTAACGGTACTGAGATTTTGAAACGTTTGTTAATAGTTCGGCTCGAATTGATGTAGTTATGTTTAACCCTTTGCGGACGAACATGCTTTGAAATATACAAAACCTTCAGTAGATGAAGCTAAATTACACATAAATTCCTTAATTAATATAAAAAGAAGGAAACTACGTGCTGATCTCTTGCTGTTAATAATTACATCATTTGTCTGCGACTTAGTCTTCCAAACACGAAAATTTCACCTCGCAGAAATGTCGACATTCGTCCGCAAAGGGTTAACCGTTATAGTTCTCTGGAAACTGATTTATGTGAACTAAAGTCAATTGAAGTGCTCGGTAGTTTTAGCGTGAATATTTTGCAAATTAAATCAAGCTGTGACCGAGAGTCACCTCTCGAGTGCAAAGGGTTAACTGGTTACGAAGCTCCTTCGTGACGTTCGTGTTTTCTCCAAAATAACGATCGCGAGTCAGACTCGTCAAAATACGACGAAGAGTTATCCATCGCGAGGAAATACTGTCTTCGGATCCAAAGAAACGCGAGCGCAGCGAGAGAAGCTAAGCAGGCTCGCGTGCTACGTCTGCGAGCGGTCTGCCAGCCGATTTTTCTTCCTATTAGCGAGTGTCCCCCGCGAAACAGGGGAATTAGTATTCCAACGGGCCACCGGTATCGTTATCTGATCTCGTCGGCGCTCGCTGCGGCGGGCCGACCGACCATTCGATGCTATCTCGGCTCGTTCGAGGAAATCTTTAGCGTCCACGGTGTAGCTTGTTTTCTGGCGAACAGTTTTACGATACGACGCGCGAAAATAGAACCGGCGCTCGTGCACGGCCGCATGGGACTAGGAACTCGCTCGAGTTTAGAGAACTAACGAATTCCTGGAGCCTTTTCACTACCGATCCGAAGCTGATCCCCGAAGTGCGGTTCACGTAGCGATCGTTACGCGTTAACCGGAATTTCGAGTATTTCATGCGTTACTTATTCTTCGATAGGAATGGCCGTCGACTGCTGTCACGACCTTGGCGTCTTTAGTCTGGACGAGTTTCGAGTCGAGACTAATTAGCGACTTGGCGTATTAGTAGCGGTACAGTCCTAGTTATCGTTATTAATAGACTGCTCTGTTGATTGAATTACTCGTTCAGGGCTTTATTTCTACAAGTCTAATTGTTGATTAATTTTGACAAGTTTATCAATATACTGACTGCATTTACAAGTGCTTTGAGATAACGAGATATAAAAGGTAAATATTAGCGGTTTAGCGTAACAATGTAATCCTAGTTATCGGTATTAGTAAACTCTTATATTAACACTAGGACTACCGAGCATTTAATACGATTAATATGCAATTCCTATAAAAATTGTAACAATAGATTATTTTCGATAGAAAAAAGAAAAAAAGTTTCAATAGAAAAAAAGTCAAGGCATATTTATGGGAAAAAGGAGGATGTACCGAGCGGCCAATCAGTGCGTCTTGCCGGACATGCATACCGATTGGCCGCCCGGGGTAGAGGCTCCCTTTGTTTCTCACGCGACAGTGACGGTGAGTGTCCTACTGTCATTTTTAATTAAATGAAATAATTAAAAATTCATCTTAAGCCACGAGATGTCGAGTTTCTCGCGGCGAGGGGAAATCAGCGCGCGACGGGTCGAAGGGTTAGAGTGCGGTCAATGACTCGGCGGATTCGGACAGCCGCCGCGAACCGGTGAATTTTTAACAAAATCGAAACGCGCGAGACGATCGGAAACGGCCCGTGCAGGAGGGGCAGCGGAACACGCTGACGAGGGTCCGACGTAAGCGCGACGACTCGACGGAACTCGACTCCGGAGGAGGCTGCCAGGTGGACCGGCAACGATTATCGATCCGGTCTTTCCCATCTCTCCCTCTCCCTCTCATCCGGCCACGGCCGTGTAATTTTAACCGCGTTCAACGATGTTACGTTGTTTCATCATTGCATCATTACATGCTTCGATTAATCGTATTAGCCGAATGCGGCTTTAATACCGGCTCCCAGGCATTTATCGTGCCGATGCGTTCGATAGCGAAGCGCACCGCGCGTACGGTCAATGTTCGAGTGGATGCCGAAATGCTCAGGGCTCGCTCCATTACGCGACCGGCTCCATTTGCCAGCTAGCCACCGGCGAGCCCCATCCTTTAAGGTCTCCTCGCCCTTTTCGAACGCCCGAGGAACCTCGATTTTTCAAACGCCCCACCGCTCGGACGAACCGCTGGGTACCGACGATCGAGAGAAATTCGATCGACTTCCGAGCGTTCCGGCCGCTCCGTTTCGAATTAAACGATCCACGATTTCCTTCGGCGCTGCGAAAATTCAGTGGATCCGATTCGTCACGTTTATCGAGTCGTCAAATTTATTTGTAGTTTACATAAGGTTTACCGGTATTTTTGTATTCTCTATTGACCGTCGATTTAAGCTATGAGGAATCGCACGTTTCCTTTAACCCTTTGCGGACGAAGATTCTCTACAGCATACAAAACCTTTTGTAGATTCTGCGAAATCACACATCGAATGCCTAAGTAATATAGAATAAGGAAATCATGTACTGGTTTCTTACTGTTTTAGCAGTTGAATCATTTGTTTGCAACTTAATATCACAAACATGAACGTTAGACCCCGGCAAAGTGTAGACAATCGTCCGTAAAGGGTCAATCCTTTTGGTCACGAATTATTTTCTCCTGAGTTCACTTGACCGCACTCCACATTCGTGTGTCGTTAGTTTTATTCTGTGATAACACAATTTTATGAGTCGATACCATTGTCAGATTCTATGGTTGTGATAATACAATCAAATTTACCGAATTCAGACACATCATTGATTTAGTGTGACCTTATATGAGGACACTATGATCGAAAGGGTTAACCCTTTGAACTCGGATGTTTTTCACTAGAAGTATTTGAACATTTTCTAATGTTTTTCGAAGAGAAGTCACCCGTCTATGGAAGAACAATACTGTTTTATATCAATATTTCTCAAATTGATGCATTATACGTGGTATAATATTAAGTATCAAATTTTATAGTTTTACTGTATGAAATCGAGTGGTGAGAGTCACCTCTGTGAAAAGGGTTAAAATACAATTTAAAACGGCAGAATCATATACAATGATCTTACGAATGAAAATATGAGATGTACAGGTGACAGTACAAGTAGCAGAAAAATATGGCTTTTGTAATTTCCCCGAGGAAGTTCGACACAGACTAAAATGACCCGGCGAACCTAGCGTGAACCTACGAGACCTTCGCCCGAAGCGCAGCGCAGCGAAGGATATTCATTCCCACGGAATTAAGCTAGAATTTATTAAGGGGTTAACACGCAGCGCCAACTATTTATCGACGAGCAGGTTTGATCGCGCAAACACAGGCGCCCGCATACCAATGAATTTTTCTAAATACACTTTATGAAGTCCCCGCTGCTAGAGACTGCCGTATCGCTGGATAGAACAGCGCGCGGCCGCGAGGGAGGACGGCCGGGGGAGGGGAATATTTGGCCGGCGGCTCAGCGAACACCTATCATTCCACCTGTGGGAAAGCGCTCACCTGGCAGAATCAACTTTATAACAAATAAATCGAAATCACCAGCGAATTTGAGAGAGTCGCGCGAATATCCGTGATTTACGAGAAGCAGAGCGGCGCCGGATGGCGGGCCGGCATTGACGCAAAATAGCCGGCAGCTGGGGAAAAAAATGGCGCGGGGGCTAGGCGGTAAATTTCGGTGGATTTCGGAACGGCGAAGCGTCGCGTGTCGTTACGGGGGGGGGGGGGGGGGGGGTAAAATGAGAACGAACTGCGGCGAAACGCGGCCGCCGCGGATAGAGCGCGGAGGGGAAGAAGGTAAAAGGGGAGGAGGGAACGAAGCGCGAAAACGAGAAGCTCATCGGAACGACTCCTCCGCCGTGGAGCGAGTTCCTTCCTCTTTTTTCTCCGCCGCCGGAGGAAGAATACGAGAAATTGCGAGCAAAAATATCCGGCAAGCAGAGTTGGAATCGAATTAAAAAGCTGGCTGAGCCAATTAAGGCGTTTCGCGAAAGTTTAAGAGATTCTTCCCGGAAAAGGGTAAGCTCTCTCTCCCGGCGCACGGCGGCCGCGTTCTCTTTTTTTCTATTACGTCGCCTTCCGCCTGGTCGCCGAACTGGGCGCCATTAAGCTGTTCGCTCTTCCGTATAAATAGAAAGAGAGAAAGAGAGGTCCCCTCCCCTCCCTCCTGCTAGCCCGGAATACAGGAAGAAGAAAGACTTCGTTTAATTTCAACGAAATTTAGCTCGTTATCTTGCCGCGTCGTTCGCGGGTCGCCGGGAACTTCGATCGTTCTTGCGTTTTTCCGGAATCCCGCGGCGACCTGTCCCCCGTTTTTCCCGTTTCCCGGTGTCCGCGTCGCGAACACTTCATCGGGGACCGGTCGGCGATGATCGGGATGATCGTGGAAGCTTAATTTAGCCGGGGGAACGAGCTAGAAGTCGGCCACAGCGTGCTGAAAATTCTGATCGTGCCAAGCGCGCGCGCGGCAGCTGTTGCCCGGCGAGCGTTCGTTAAATATTAAGCCGCCGCTGCGGCGTCGCCTGTGTCGCGTTAATAACCATCCCGGAGCTTAGCGTTCACGGTGGTGGCCCGGATCGAACGGAATATCGCGTGGCAGACATCAAAAGACCGTGGAAAAGACAGTGGGAGTACGTACCTTCGTAGACTTTGAGCTGCGCCTCGGCTGACACCGCGTCCCCGACTCCATTCTCGGCTAGACACTCGAACTGGGTGCTGTCGCGGATCGCTTTGACAGGTTCGATCCGCAATAAAGCTCCGTTTTCATAGTTCTGCACCAGGTAGCGTGCCTGAGCCTCTGCGGAGTAAACATAGAGAACTTAGGCGACCCGGATGGAATAAAAAGGACGGACGGACGTCGCCAGGGGAAGCTAGGCGCAAATTGCGCCATACGAATCGGATCATCTCTCCTTTCTAACACCGGTGATTTTTGCTTTTCAATTGATTAACACGTTCCGTGCCACGGAAACTTCGGTTATATTTTGCTTATGAACTGTATTGAGTTTTTCAATCAAATAATGAGTTATATTCAAGTTCCTAGTCATTTTTATATATTTTAATATTGTTTCTTTATGTTTTCACTGCTTTGTAACGTATACCGCGGACCATATACCCATTAAAAATATTTTCTTACAAACATTGGCGTGTACCACATGTGGTACACGTGGCACGGAACGTGTTAACCGTTTTAGAGGTCTTTGCAATCACGTCAATAACATCAACTACTCTCGTTTCAGTTCAGAAACTGGATCACGCTTTTCTATTCTCATAATAAAAGATTTTCAATACTGCGATCCCTCTGCTCCTCCATACTTAACCCTTTGCACTCGGAAGGTGACTCTCAGTCACCATTTGATTTCCTACAATGAAGCTATAAAGTTTGATATTTAATATTATACTTCATATAATGCATCAATCTGAGAAATATTGACTTAAAATTGCTTTGTCCGTCAATTTACGTGAATTTCTCGTCGAGTTGGTTTTACAAAATATCGTCTTCATCTCATCAGAAAATGTTGAAATATTTCTAGTGAAAAACTTCGGAGTGCAAAAGGTTAAATACACGATAAGAAAAATGAACCAGAAGGAAGACGAATTAACTCCATTCGATGCTAAAAAGGTCAACACTCACAGACACATTCTCTCAACCAAATCACTACACACCGTTCCTAGAATAATCATACAAAAAACAACGGTACTGTAGCAAAGATTATTTTTCCAGGCGGAAAAGCCGAAATCTGATTTCCAGCATTCGCCTATTAAGAGGCGCGAACGAATTCGATTCGAGCGGATTCACGGGCAGACCACGCTCCATCGGCTCCGCCACGCGTCGTTGTTTCACTCATGGTGGATTAGCAATCGCGAAACAACGGCGTTTGCCGCGACCGGTGACGATCGCCCGGACAAAAGCGCGAGGCCGGCGTTAACCGCGATTTTTCGCGGCCACGGCCGATTCTCGACGGTTAATCGGCCCCGAACGAACGCGGAACAGCTCCGTGGATCGCGCGCTGCAAACTCGATTAGCGCCTCGGACGGGGCCGCGAGCTTCCGGCTCGGATTCACGCGCAAGATTTCATCCTCGAACGGACGGCCGAGTCGAGCGCGCGGGGCCGGATATCGATTTACCGAATCGAGCGGCGCCAACGCGGCGAACAAACACGCGACGCTCAGTTCACGCTCGAGGGGAGAGACGGCCGAGATAATCGAATCTCTCTCGAGAGAATTGCGACATCTGCTTCTGGGGAGCGACCGGTCGGTCGACCGGTCGGGTCGCGCGTGTACTACGTCGACCGAACCCGGCGATCCGGCCAGTTTCCGAAACTGTTCGACCCGGGTCGAGCCTGTGCCAGCCGGCGCGTCGTTTCCTTCCAGCTCGGGCGAGCGCGAAATTTTCTTGGGAAGGAAATCTGGATCGATACTCGCGACAACCGAGATGCTGGAGTCACAGAAACTGGAATCTTCTTTGCTACGTTGGTTCCTTGTGGCGATTTTCTTTTGCGCGATGTAACGAGGAACGTTATGGATCGCGTAGTAGAAGTTAGTGTAGTCGTGGGATATGTGGGATGAATGGTTTGTTGTGCGTGAGTAAATAGTATGACTGCGTTTAGAAAATCTTGAGTGGCTGGAAGAATGCGAGGAAGAGTGGAACCGAGCGACTAGACCGTGAGAAAAGCGTGTACGCGACTGCGTGAATTTTGACCATGGACGAAAGATGCCAGTGAGATCTGATTCTTTGAAATATACAAGACCTTCAGCAGATAAATGTGAATTATACATCGAATGCTTAATCAATAGAAAAAAAGGAAACTACGCGATGATCTCTTGCTGTCCGAGTAACTAAATCATTTGTCTGCAACTTAGTCTTCGAAATACGAGCATTTCATCTCGTCGAAATGTCGACAGTCGTCCGCAAAGGGTTAAAAGCAAGTGGGAATGCGTGCGCGAGGGACATTTTGTGCCTATTATCCGAGGAAGACTTTTGAGCGAGAGGTTAGTGCGAGACTTTTTAGCCGAAACTTTGCGTAATCGGCGAGCGAGAGTTTAGTGATCTGTAAAGATCTTGCGACTTGTACGGGATATATTCTACAACATTGAGGACTCGTACGGGGATAATTCTTACAGATATTTCTGGGAATGAACGCGAGTGAGAGGATTATGGAGGATAGCGTTGTAGACTCAAGGTTTCCATTTTTACTTTGAGTGTGAGGTTTTGTTGAGAGAATGATTGAGAGCATGATTTAATACGAGTCTGAAGTAGTGTCGAGAGTTGTGTTCGTGTTCAGTTGAGCGTTAATATATAGTATCGTTTCGTAGTAAATGAATATAGTTCAGTCGTCTATATTACTGTCTATTCACGTATTTCACAGTATAATATCTATCTCCCAGTATCGTTGATACGATAATTAGACGCAGAAGTTAGAATGAAAGATTCGTATAATTGAATGAATAGTAAGAGATAAAGCGTTAACTGAATTTCCGAGGGACATTCGTGAGCTAGTTTCTCGGCGCTTCGAATCCATAAATCTTATTTATCAAGGGTCCCAAGTTTTCCGCCGATAATTGGGGACATCGTCAAAGATAATAGGAATGGAACTACGATGATAATAATTCTAATTTGCGTCAAGGAGGATACATGCCAGCGACTTCCGTGAAGCGATACGCGACGGGTAGACCCGTCGGGAACCGGCGCGGAAAGTTTGCGAAAGCGTACGGACGGCAAGGAGGAAAGGGTGAAAAGGGAAAACTTACGGGTAACTTTCTTTCCGTTCTTCCTCCAGTGGATCTGGGGCGGCGGCGCTCCCTGCGCCGTGCAGTAGAAACTCGCAATCCCTCCCGCCTTCACCTGCTGCGATTGCGGCCTCACCAGGATCGTCGGTGGACCTGCGAGCACAAGATCAAGGGAAACCTTTGATTAGAGTCGAGTCGTCCCTTCGGGGCCCACCGGCGGCCTCCTTTTCTCTATCTCCCTCTGGTTCCAGCTAATAAACTGGAGGAGGATTCCACGGTATATCGGGAAACATCTCTACGAAACGGACGTACTCCTTTACGTTGCCGGGATAAACAAATTAAGCGAACCACCTGACGGTATACCCGGTCAGACGAAGGAAAAGAGAGTGATTAGTGAGCTCAGTTTTTTTTTTCTTCCATATCGTCGTTTCGTTTTGATATATTGCTAGGACGCGTGTTCGGTAATCATTTGGAATTAGGGTATTCGTGGGATAGATGTTTCTGACGATTCAGTGATGAAGTAACGATGATTTGTTTTATGTTACTTGGTTATAGAGGAATCGAGAGAAATTAAGTAGTTTCATAATTGATTAGTATTGCAAATTTCCGGTAATTTGGCTATGGAGAAGTCGAAAGAAATTAGTTACTTTCATAATTAATTGGCGATGGTTTTCTGTTACTTGATTATAGAGAAATGGAGAGAAATTAGGTATTTTCATAATTGATTAGTATTGCAAATTTCCGGTAATTTGGCTATGGAGAAGTCGAAAGAAATTAGTTACTTTCATAATTAATTGGCGATAGTTTTCTGTTACTTGGTTATAGAGAAATGGAGAGAAATTAGGTATTTTCATAATTGATTAGCTATAATTTCCTGGCTATAGAGAGATCAATAGGAATTAGATACCTTCGTAATTGATTAGTAATGACAATTTTCTGTTTGGCTATAGTGAAATTAGATACCATCATAACTGATTAGCAATCTGCCAAGGAAAATCACACGATATTCAACAAAGAAACTATATTATCAACCGAGAATCAACCCAGAAAATAAAATAACTCCACGATATCTAGACTTTCGCGATGTTCTCCCACCGGCCGATTCTAAAATACGTTTTCTCAATTTCTCTGAATTGCCCTTATTATTACAGACTTCACTCTTTCGCACGCGCTTTTCCTTGACTACCCAGTCCCACGCAAGCCCAGCGCCGCGCAGGCCAATGCACTCCGTCCCAAACAACCTGATTTATCGCAGCCGCTTCAACTTTCACTGTAACCGAAAATCCTACAACACCGTTCAAACAAAAAAAAAAGCGGAGTAGGGAACAGAGAATCACAGAACAAAAATGTAGAACGAAAATCGGAAAAATCCCCGTCTAGCCGTAGACTCGACACGACGAGCGACCGTGTAAACTCGATAAACGAGATTTCCTATCGCCGGAAACCGGGTGCAACGCTCGAATCGGCCGGATCGCGTGACCACGTCCCACTGCGCGCAACTCACGATCGGGATACTTATGTGTCGCTCGATTGATACATACCACTTTGCCCCGCCGATAAATTATTGCCGGGAACTACTCCGAGAAGAGATCGTTGATTCGATGTTAATGGGAGATTCAAGTATTCACGGTATTCTGGAAATCGCGGCGCAACCGAAGACGAAGAAGTCCCTTTCCCGGGGAGATTAAGTCGGGAACGTGGAATACGATCATTTCGTATGATCTTCCGCCGGTTCCGAGAGATAATCAGCTTTAAAAGTTTGATACGCACGCGTCGGGCTTCGAAGTAGAAGCGGTCGGTCACGAACAGGCAAGTTAGTAGCCTCGCTTTCAGAAAGAATCTTTTCTTTCAGTGTTGCGGCACGATTCAGAAATGTATGCGTACTACTAAGAGCTAAGAACAGATGGTCTTTCTTAATACTAGAACTACCGTACCAGTTAAAATGACTGGTTTCGATTTTTTTGTTTAGCAATTATTGATATCTTCGAAGCATTGAATACTCGAAATGATTTTGAAAGTAAATAGTTTCATTTCAGTACTATGATGAATGCCTGAATAAACTGAAAATAATCTATTATTACAATTTTTATAGGAATTGCATATTAATCATATTAAATGCTCGGTAGTTCCAGTATTATATATTAATTGCTTGGTTAATAAGAGAAAGGAAATTATACTAATCTGTTGCTATTCGAGCAATTTGATCGTTTGCGTGTTAGTCTTCGAAATATGAAGATTTGATCCCTGAAATGTTGATATTCTTCAGGAAAGGGTTAATTAATCGAGTATAATATTAATCTGCAGCTGCTGCTTTTCGATTCCTCAAGGTTCGTGACGTTTCGAATGATTCCTATCTGTACAGATTGAGGTAGCGTCTTTTAGCGAACAGTACAATAATCATTGCACTGTTTCGCTTTCGATATAAGATTCAGTGTATTATCGGAAACAATTGGAAGCGTAGACGCTCGACAATTGGAGATTGAACGTTTCCGCTCGGAATTGCACGTTCCACCAGAAAACTGATGCGTTAACCCGCGCTGACAATTCTGACGTATTTATATTCGAATGATATCTTACTCGAGCAATCTCGAGGTATCTCCCGGAATAAAAACAGCAGCGAAAAAGCATCATAATTCAGAACACGAAGAGTTAAATGGAGATTGAACGCTTTATCGTCCAGGATCCCCGGTTTCCCTTGCAGCGATAAATAATCGTCCCTTTGTACTGTGCTGCACAAACCCACATAGCCCGCAATAAATACTACCCGCTACTTTGCTCATCCCCGGGCATTGTTCGGCGACGTTCATTATCATGTAATAAAGACGTGATAATATTGGCTGGTTTACCGGTATTGTTTACCGGCGCCCCGTGTCGCGGCTGGGACCGCCGATCCGATTCGACGGATTTAACCTCTTAGGCGCGACTGAATTTTGCGCGCGACTGTTCCTCTGCACGGCAGAGTTCAACGTGAATTACGTGTAAACGATACAGCACTGCAATGTGTGACAATGCTGTTCTCTACGCGAGTACACTGGAATGAAGTTTCTGATAATTAAATTATAATGTTTCTTAAACATATGATACGCATAATTTAACTTTAATAATTTACTTTAACAATTAACCCTTTGCACTCGAGAGGTGACTCTCAGTCACCACTTGATTTTATTTGCAAAATTATAAAGTCTTATATATAATATTAACCTTTGCATGATGCACCAATATGTGCAATATTGAAATGAAATAACTGTCCTCCTCAATTTATATATGTTTGCTCATTAATTAATTTCAAAGAACATCGTCTGTATCTCATCGCAGAATACTGAATATGTCTAGTGAAAAATTTTCGAGTGCAAAGGGTTAAAAGTCGGTTACTGAAAATTAACAATGTTATAACATTTTTTAGACCTTCAATTCCCTTCTCAGTAGAAACTTTGTATATCTGGAAGATTTAATAATCTTAAGGTAGTTTTCTTAAAATTCATTAAAATATTTAATATTAGAGCTGGTGCAATATTGAAGCCCACAGAGTTCAAAGGGTTAAAGCACGTACTTCACATCTTCACATAGCGCGATCTTCCTCAATATCATTCTTTGAACATACGATACAATTTCCTAACGCTGTTTTAGATGTTTTGGACTTACAGTACGATGGAAAATGTTTTTCGGATAGTCTAAACGGGTGATCAACAATATATTTTCTGCAGCTAACGTTATTATTCATATCCCCGTATTTTTTAAAAATTTCTTTGAGTAATCTAAGGTGAAACACTCGCATTGTTACCTTCTCTTTTTCTTCAAGCTTACATAAACAATAATTTTGTTGGCATATCCATGTAAACGAACCCTGGAGAATTTTCACCGGTTTGTTCCGCATCGGACGGAACACTGGCGTATCAAAATCAAAGACTGTATATTGTTAACACTAAAATTACCGAGCACTTCAATTGACTTTTTAAAATTTCGCTACAAAAACTCCAAAAGTGCATTTGTTCAGTCTTTAATTGATTTACAATTCAATTTGCGTAGTGCTAAATGAATTTCTTTAATAATTTCTCAGAGAAACATTTGTTACCTTTCTAATAATTGCAAAAAGAAGACATCAGGCATGGGTCATTTGACCCCTCTGGTAGTTTTAGCGTTAATACCGTTACGAATCGATGTGAAGGCAAAAAAAGTGTGAAACAAAGCATATGAAAACGATCAATTAATTCAAACAGTGAGCGAGGGAACCACTATAGTTGGCGTGTCGTTCAGAAAGATGACATCCGCGAAAGTCACTATAGTTGTGCGTCGTGCCTAAGAGGTTAACGCCGGAAACTGGGGGAACTAACTCCGCGCGCCGCCGCCTTCGAATAAAGAAGCGGCCGGACCAAGATGGACGCGCGCGGCGGAGCTTCTTTGTCGGGTCGTCGTATAGTTTCCTCGCGGCGTGACCCTTCCCCTTTCTCCTGGAGGACGGACACCGACGCCAGACCGAAAACAGAAGGCGCGGACCAAGGGCTGTGCTATCTAGAGCGAGACTACCGGCCAAGCACTAAATTGGTCTCGAAACTTTGCGATCGTACGGATCGTTTATGGCTACTCTTCCATGGGCCATCGATTCGGGGGAAACGGTCTCGCTTTTTCGACCGACGGACTGCCACCGGCTATCGAAAACAAATCCCGTCGGGGCGCAGGAGTGCAAGCTAATCGGGAACTTGGTTAGATTAACCCTTTGCACTCGAAAGTTTTTCACTAGAAATATTCAACACTCAATGTAAATAATTTAATCGATAAATTAAAGGACAAAACCATTTTAATTTAATATTTCACATAGTGACGCGTTATACAAAGTTTAATGTTAAACATCAAACTTTATGATTTTACTGTATCAAACCAAGTGGTGACTGAGTCACCTCCCGAGTGCAAAGGGTCAAGTTTAAAGGTAAAATTGTATCAATCGATGAAGGAGATCTACTTCTTAGCAACGCGTCTTCCATCATTTTTTCCGTCATTCTCTTATGTTCTTCATATTCAAGTCGCTACTCTTCCTCCGAACGTATTCCATACTTTACGAAACTTTCAAAAGTTTATTGCAACAAGTATCGAATACGAGTAAAACACAATTCCCAGCTGTACAATCTCAACAGATTCGATATAAAACGCCAGAAGAATGACAAAGGTAAAGACTGACAGTTCCAGTTTCCGACATCGACAAGAAACAAGCGAAAGGCGGTCGATGGATCGAGAGGCTCGCAGCGTCGACGCGGTCGAATATCGAAATGAACGTGCCTATCGCGAAATAGAAGATTACACGCGCGATGGGATGAGGCGGCCGATATCGAAAGGGCACGAGCGGGCAGGCGGGGAGGTCGACGCGAAAATTCGAGCGGCCGCAACGAGCCGGCGCGCCACGTGAAAGCGCTAATCTATCCGGGAGCGCACGCGAAAACTGCGCGCGGCAAACGGGTCGGCGGGGGTGAAACGCAATTTAAGGTAAATATTATTCCATCGGCGAACCGTCGATAATTTTTGATCGAATCGCTCGTTCGAGATTATTGCTATCCGGCCGGGTCGCATTGTGGCCGGACCGCGCGACGATTATCATATCGAAATAGTTCGTAACAGGTGCATTAATCGAACAAGCTCTCGCGCGGGGCGCGCGATGACCGACGGCCCGGCGATTTTTCGAATATTCCGTGCGCCGCGGCTCGGCGCCGGTTAATGCGCCGACCGCCGCGGAATTCTTCAGCGTTCCGCGTGTAATTTATCCTTCCCGCGGCGAACGAAAACAGAAATCGTTATCAATTATTCAGTATTACGATGCCTATAGTTTGCAATTTTTTCCGATTCGACCATCGCAGTCGACGCATTAACGAGCGATCGTCCGCGAACGGAAGTCGCGCGAACTGGAGGAACGATTAAAAAATGACTTGAACGATGCGACGAATCAACCTCCGACCCCTCGGCGGTTCGAAAACATCCGGTCGCACGGGATTTCTCGGGCGAGACGCGCCTAGCACGCCGGCCGGACGAACGTACACGTTTATTTGGGCCGTGCGCCGCATCAGAAGCACCTGCCGCTGCCCAATGATAATTTATGATCGAATATTAAAGGGCCGGCCGATGAACAGCGGCCAGCTAGAGGCACGGCCTCTAAATCCTGCTCGCACGGCTTTTCTTGGCTGTTACGTAATTGGAGCTGGCAGTATTTCCTCTTCGATAGAAGCATATTGGCGCGCGGAATGCGAAATGGACCGGCGAGATACACCACGTCCGTGCAGTTTTCCGTCCGGATCGCGGGTCCGTGTCTTCCGTCGTCGAATTTCGCGAGGACTCCAAGGATCCACGGGAAATTCGGCGCACGGTCCGCGAGGAACGCGCGTTTCGGTAAATCCTCGGGACACGCCGTCGCGTTTAATATCGCGCGCGCGAGAGGAACGGCCGCGTTTCTCGTTTCTCGGCTTTCCGAAGAAATTTCGGGCGCGTGCCAACGCGTCCCCGTCTCCCTCGTATTTTGTTTTTGCCGGTGCGCGACGGAGGAAAGGAAAGATTAAACGCCTGGCGAAAATTAGATCGCGAAACGCGACGTTGCGCCGCGTAACGAATGGCGGTCCACTTCCCGCGAGCTGAGAGTCGGACCCGGACCGTCTCCGCCGGAGAATGCAGCTGGAGAAACGCTTGTCTCCGTGCCGTGGGAATTCCTAGATCTCGCGCGTTCATTAGGGTGCAGCGGGGCTGCGATACTCGATCAGGCCGACGAGAGCGTGGCAATATGTGCTTTTGTTTCGTAATGGGAGCGTTTACGGCGGAGAGCCGCGCTTAGTAATTGGATGAAAGTATGAATATGATACGGGACTTTTTTTCTGATGCGCTGCTCCGCGGAATTTAAACGTAATGGCAATTCTACGTCGGCCTCGCCGGTTTCCGCGGGTTTTCCGTACGCGCGGAGGGAGACAGTTTATCGTTGCGACGATCGAAGCTTCCCGAGCTCTTAGGAAACTGCTTTTAGGTTTGTAGAGAACTATGGGAGCTAATAGTTGCGATGAGTAATGTGTTATTTGTATTGATCAATGGAACTTGCAAGGAAAACTTTTCAACTGACGATGATTCCGATGAAACATGCGAGGCATCACACGTATCTTAGTCAACATTCTCTTCGAACGGTTGAAAACATTCAAATCTGAAAGTATATTTCCTACAATACCTCTGAAATCAGGGACTACAGAAAAACATGTTTAACCCTTTGAACCCTGTAGGCTCCAATATTGCACCAGTTATAATACTAAATATTTTAATGGATCTTAAAATTATAAGATCTACTTAATATTATAAATATGAACGTTCGATCTTGGCAGTGTCGACATTCGTCCGCAAAGGGTTAACACTTTGAACTCGGTAGGCTCCAATATCGCACCAGTTCTGATATTAAATATTGGAATGAATTTTAAGGAAACTACCTTGAGATATACAAAGATATACAAATACACAAAGTTTGTACTGAGAAGGGAATTAAAGGTCTAAGAAATGTTATAACATTGTTAATTTTCAGTAGAACTACTATCAAAATTGGTAGGAGTCGCTGACATATCACAGAACTATGTGGAGCGCTAAGGGTTAAATCGATCTAAATGAACAATTCAGATCTCCCTTCTGCCTCCCTAGTTTCAGAGACACAAAACATACATTTTCAGCTCAATTTTCAGAGTTGAGTTAACCCTTTGCACTCAAGAGGTGAGTCTCAGTCACCATTTGATCTGATATAACAAAATTACAAAGTGTTATATATAATATTAAGTTCTGTATAATGCATCGCCATGTGAAATACTTATATAAAATAGCTTTGATTCTTAATACATTGAGCGCCGGCCCCGCGATAATGCGGGATTTTTAGTCTATCGTTTAACACGTTGAACGCCGCACGATTATATAAAGCAAATTACACAGAATGGAAAAAATATGATATTAAATCATTTGATTGAATTGCATCATTACTATTGCACATTCTTCTAGTTGAATGTCACGAAATTAGGTAGCATTATTTGTAATAAGGAAATGTTTCCAAATAATCGTCGTTTCATTGAGTGAACTATAGTAATTTAATTTGGTTGGGGGTCACCGGTGACCCCCACGGCATTTAACGTGTTAATTGCTAATCCTACGTTCAGGTAACATTTTAGATATGTATAACACAAATCCAAAGTAAAATTTACAAACTCGAATTTCTTATTCTCTTCCGTAAGTTATAAATTTTGATTTAATCGGTGTTTAAAAATGTATCAATATAATCACCGACGTTCGCGTTTTTAGTAGCTGAAATTTAGCCGGCGTTCAATGTGTTAAGTTACGTATGCCTTCTAATTAGTTCATTTCAAATAGCGTCGTCTACGTCTCATCGGGAAATGTCGAATGTTTCTAATGAAAAGTTTCCGAGTGCAAAGGGTTAAGAGCGATGTCTCAAGTTCCATCAATATGTGCGTCGATTGAAAAGGTTCTCCGCTCGAAAACGCGTCCACGTAACAAATGTGTTTCCACGGTGTCCTCGTCTAGCCCAGTGTCACAGCCTCGCTGCAAACGTGTCCTCGGGCAGGCTCATCGCCGCTGTGCGCGTCGGGGGACCGAAATCCGGATAAAAATCGGACGTTCGTTTCCCAGCTGTAACTACGAAGGATCGCGGCGGCGGTGTGGCAGCAGGCAGTATCTCATGCTTAAAGTTTATACCGGGTTTGGCAGGCGGCGCGAGCCGGCCGCGGAGAAAAAGTTGGCCGTGTGCGGCGCGACGCGCGCGCGCTGCTCCTCTCTATTACGCTTTACGGCCTGCCGCGACGTAATTGAAAAAGTAGCCGATAACGGAGCAATCTGCATGAGATTTGAATAAAATTACGCGTTACTCACCGCCGTCATGTATTATACGGGCGGCGGAGCCGGCGCGGGGGTCTCGATCCCCTAAAAAATAACGCTCGATTAATTCCCGCCGCGAGCAACCGCTGCCAAAGCAGCCGCGGGAGAGATTTTCGAGGCTTCGTCGGGCGTATCGCGGCGTCGACGAACGGATAAGCCTGATTGGCGAGCATTATACGGGGATGAGAAGTTGGCCGAGTATCTGTAAGCCGAATGGTCCACTCGCGCTCGATCGAGCGGCCGCGGCGAAACTAACGCTGTTTTTGCGCAATGATTTTAGGATCTTCTTTAGTCCAGCTAGAACTAGCTGGAGTAGAGTTTGTTCGCGTCTTTTGTGGAAATTCTGTATCGACTGAGAACTGTTGGCTGTTCTTGTGGACAAGAAGTTAGAGGGATCTTTCGGTCACGATGTTTCTCCGTTTTCGACACAGTCATCGTTGACGCGGAAATAGGACGGCAGTAGGAAAGATTCTATAGCTCTTACTCGTGTTATCTCTGTACCGATGATGACTGAAAACGAAACATCGTGAGTGGAAGAGTCTTGTCCTCTTCATTGTTGAACCAATTGACTAACGTTGGAGCTCAGTATCATCGAATTAGACAATCTGAATCTCAATGGATACTTAGAATCTATAGATATTCACAAGTGAACAATTCGCAAATCAATTTCTGTAAATTTATGAACATGTTAAGCGCCATGTCACCGATGACTGGCGCTTCTAAGTTGAAAACAATCGTAAGATAGCCGATATTGAATGTTTAATAACGTAACGAAGTTGATAATATAACACTGCAAGAATTGCAACGCGAAATAATTCATCCTTACTTCTCTTTGCTATAAAAGAACTACTAAACAATGGCCAAGATCTACGCGGCGCTTAACGCATTAAACGTCCGCAATAATAAAAGATCTAAATCTATCATCTCGATCCATCGCTAGTTCCAGCAGCTCTTCATCGCCGGGTAATAGCCAGAAGAGTATCGCCGGTAGATTTTTGCGCAGCGCAAACAACGAATCGTTCGAGGCTTCGGAGCGACGATGGAATTGGAAAGGGGCAGAGAGAGAAAGAGAGAGATAGAAGGGAGCCGGCGCGAAAGCGCTCGGAAATTTCCGAGGCCGCGAACGTGACTAGTTCGTATTGCCGGACGCGGAGCGTTCGAAGTGGATGCGGGCGCAGGCTGAAACCGCGACTACAGGTGCAAACTGGATGAACAAGGGGAAAGAGGATGGGCCGGGAGAGGCTCGGGGCTGGGGAGGAAAGGGAGAGACAGGTTCGGCGTCGATGCCATTTTGCCGGGGCATCGATTGTAAACACGAGAGTTTATGTACGCGCGATGGATTCCCATCGACGAACGATGACGTTCGGTGGCGCGGAGGAGAGGGCAGGGAACGGCGAAGGGGGATGATGCTGCCAGGGCGGCAGCGAAACAGAGAGGGTTACGGGTCGAAAGGCGGAGGGACGAAGAGGGCGGATGGAAGCTGGCAGCGACTGCGGTCGCGGAGGCGCATCGAGGATGGCGCGGCGGCTGCATTCGCGTCGAGTGTACATTACGCGGGAGCGCAGGTTTATCGTAAATAATTGCGCGGACCTTATTCACGTTTTAGCGCATCGAAAATCGGCTGCGCCGCTCGACAACGCTCGCGATTTTCGTGCTCCTGGTAACGGCTGCGCCCGGCAGAGGCAAATAGAAAGCGGAAACGCGATTGCAACGGATCACGATCGCCGTCACGGATCGAAATCGTTGGACGTTGGGTATTTCAGAAATAATTTGTTTTGGTACTGTTATCTTTCTAATATTATTGTGGAAGTAATGAATATTTGAAATGTAGAATAATGAATTCGGTAGATTCCGTTTGGAATTTGAGAAATTTAGAGTATTTCTCTGGACACGTAGAGGAGCAATGGAACAGTAGAGAAAGATTATTTTCCTATCAAATGCCAAGTGTTTGACGATCCCGATTCATTGTGCGCCGGCTCTTCGACGTTATCGATGAGCCGGCGCGCGTTCCAGCCGCGGAAAAGCTCCCGGACGGGTTTCATTCTGATTTGTTCGCGCGCGACACGCTCTAACAATGGAGGATAGAATCCTGCCGATCGTAGAGACGCCTCGCGGGCGACGCGGGTTTACCGTGAATAATTGTACGGTTCTTATTCGCGTTATCGATGCATCGAGATTCGTTGTATCCGCGATCCGGCGTCAGCGGGACGCGCGATTTTCGCGCTGTCGACGGAGAATCTTTTAGCGGAATCGAACGAGAATCAAGATCTCGATGCCGATGGTCACGATCGACAGCTCTCCAGCACGGTCGGGCGTTATCGACGAGCGGGCACGCGGATTCGCGCGTTCCGGCGCCGCTAGGCGGTCGCCGAGGCTCGCGGAGGCGTTTTATACCGGCTCGTTCGAGCACAATGCGCCAACAATGGAGAATAGAATCCGGCGGCGGCGGCCGCCTCCCGATTTAATAATGAAAATTTCCCGCCGTCCTTCGGCTAGCCGTGAAATTGAATTTATACGCCGGGGAACCGTTATTGGCGTTTAAGTATTATTGCTTGCCGCGGCCGCGCCCCGGTTTTTCTCGCTCTTTATGGAATCGACGGGGCTAAGAAAATCCGCGTCGTAAAACCGTGTACGCGGGGACCGATCCATCCCGGAGGGAACCCGCGAAAAATAGCACGGGTTATAATCGGCGTTCCACGGGTCGCGCGACCGACCAATCGCCCTCGAAATACTTGACCCCGCCTCTTTCGCTCACGGAAAGGTCATCGCGGATGAATGAACGCGGCCGGGCCACCGATGAAATTTTGATACTCGCTCCCCGCTGCCCGCTCCACGAGTGCACCGTGGCATCGGGATACAATAACGGAAGTCAGAGGGGAAAGGTCAGGCGGTGGACAGAATATAAGAGGTCCCCCGGTTTATCCTTTACACACGTACGTCCGGGAATCGATGGTACCGTTCCCGCCGCGAGTGCTTTCCGAAATTCGCGTCGAGGCTCGACGGTCGCGGCGTATATGAAATTTCAAGATTTCAATTCGGGATTGCGGCTCGCGGCCCCGTTTAATTGAATTCCGGGATTTTTAACGCGCGCGCCGTCCAACCGGGATAGCTCGACCGCGATTCGACGCTCCGCGAATAATTGCAATTTATTCTTCTTTGAAATTAAAGCGGCCATTACGTCGCCGCCGCCACGCGTTTGACCACCGTGGTCCTGATCCGCTCGACTCGTTCCGCGATCGGCTTCCGGGCAAAGAACGATCCCCTGCGTCGCGATTCGCTGCTCTTGGATTAGCCGCCGCTCGTTCCCGTAACGAGACGAACAACGAAAAACCGACGAGACGCGGCCGAAGAATGAAAAACCGTCGCAAAGGCTGCGAGTAACGCGAGAACCCGTTTCATTCCACTCGCTCCTCTTCCTCGGTTTTCCACCGTAGCGCGTCTCGCGAACAGATTTCGTCGCGACGCATCGGATTCCCGAGGACGCGATCGATCGCGCTCTTCCGCTTCGAAATTCGATTCGCGCGACGTGCATCGAGCATGACGGGAATGCAGCCCCGCGACTTTGACATTCCAGCTTGCGACGCTTCCGTGCTCGACCCTTCACTGATCAACGGTGGAAAGTGCAGCGCGGACTTGCCGGCTCGCGGAACCGCATCGATGCGGTCGCATCGCCGGACAAACGCCAGGCACACGCTGAACGGCTATGCGGCCGCATTCGTACGCGCGCGCTATCAGCTTTTAACGGCGGAGAATTCGTCGGATTTCAATTTCGCGCGCGTAAGTCGTCGCTGTTGGTAAATATTGTAGCGCGAATGAGACGTCGGCTGCGAGCGGAAACTCACGGGTGCGGGAGGAACTTCCGCTTTGATTCAGTGGCTGCGACGATGGCGATCTAGATTCGATGTTTCACGACCTACTAACTTTATTTCTATCGTTACTTCTGTTCAATTAATCCATTGCCGCAAATGGCGGCTACTGCTGACCGCTTTGCGGACTGTGCTCGTGCATTTATTTGTTTATTCTTTAGTAATACATTGAACAACAATGACGTAATAGTCTAGATAAGATGTAAGTTGATTTTATGTAGGATTTTTCATGACCTGAGAAAGCAAAACAGACGATTGAAAAGAAACGATTTTAAAACTAAAAGTGTAAGGTAATGGATTGAAAGGCTTCAATGAGTTTGTTATCAACACGTTCACATAATTACGATGATCGACGCTTCATATTTAGTGCAAAGTTCATCTTCCATTACAACGCATGGTATAATCCATAGAAAGAGATTTGTTCCTTCAATTGTTACCTAGATTTCATACAGGCGATACGTTTCGTTCAACAAAATACTGCAACCGTAACCATTATAGGAAGAGATTCTAATTAACCCTTTGCACTCCAGAAGTTTTTCATTAGAAATACTCAACATTTTTTAATCAAATACCAACGACATTCCTTGAAACTGACTTAACGAGAAATCGCACGTAAATTGAAGAAAGAGGTCGTTTTATTTTAATATTTTGCTACGTCAAATCAATTAGCGACTGAGAGGCGCCTACGGAGTGTAAAGGGTTAATCTTATTCACTTTCCGAACGACGAAATGAAGAGCAAACCGAGACGCAGCGATAGAAAACGAGCAACGCCGTAAAGCCTTGCTTCTTATGTCCCCGTAATTCCGTGGATATGGAGATCCCGCCGCCATGTTTCCTGGATGGCATGATTAGCTTGTAGTCGGCCAACATATCATCGCGGCGCGGCGCCGGCGGAAAGTAGCGCGGGGCGTGGGGCGGCTGGGCGCGCGCGTATAGACACGTCCCGTGGAATTGCAGTAGACTTCGATACGTATGCAAAGCGAGCGCGTTTAACCAACTTCTCGCGGAGAATTTCCATTAGTCGAGAAAGTCCAGGGGACAATGGCGAGGACGCGCGGCGGCGGCGGCGGCGGCGGCGGCGGATTTCGGTGAACCGAGTACTAACGCGCGCGCGGAGGCCAGGACGCTTCTCGCCCGGGGCGGCGAGGATCGAGTCGTCGAACGATTTCGAATCAACGCGTCTGGTAGGGCGGATAATTCAATTTGAATATGCATGCGTACCACCGCCGGCAGGCCGCCGCCCCCCGAAAATCCGTGAGACGCGCACCCCGTTAAATCCGCGATTATTCGCGCGCCCGTTCGCGACCTTTCGCCCCGATACCGCGAGGAAGCGGCGCGACCCGTCCCGAAACGATTTTTCGGCGTTGCCGCGACACTGTAATTAACCGTCGACCCGCGAGCGAGCTGGGGTCGACCGCGGGACACCCCATGGAACTTTTTAAACGAATTATAATCCGACTAGATTCGTTACACGCGGAAATTCCGGGGACCTTGTTCCGTTGCGCCGACCGAGCGAAGGGCGCGGGAGGCGGCTCTCGGGTTCTTTTTTCAGCCGAACTTTCAAGACGAGTTTCACCGCGTTAAATGAACCCCTCGACTGATGAGCCTCGGCCTCGGAGGAGCCGCGGAACTTCCCGGACAAATGATAATCTGAATACATTTAATGCGAAGAACGGTTTTACCGCGGCAACGAAAATATTGGTGTAAGTTGGAATTTCAGCTGGGAGTTGAAAGGGTTCAACCAGGCCGCTCGCTTCGCGTGTTGCGGTATCTCTGAGTGGATTTATTAAATCATGATGCTGGGGAACGCGGCGAAAGTTCCGTCGGGCTTGATGCTTTCAAAGGAAATTCGGATGCATCGGCCAATTAATTCACTCGGGGAATTAGGCCGTGTTAGATAAAACTTCCGCTCGCGGCGAAGTGGTCCCGTCTCGTTCGAAGAACAATCGCGCGTAATTAAGTCCTCGCCGCGGGCTGCATCGATGAAACGCGAACGTCGCTCGTTCCTTTCGACCGTCGTTATCGATATCTAACGTTCAACGCAAACTCGCGATGAACACGCGATCCTGTGTTCTAAAAGGCCAACAACAATGGATTACTTTCGACGGTCGGTCTCGTTAAAAAAGCGACACACAATACGAGAGCGATTAATCGGTATCAAAGGTTCGAGCATCCGTACGTTCCGCGGAAGATACAGGCGAGTGTTTGTCAGCGCGGCTCACAAAGGGGTATAAGCCAGGGGGAGAGAGGACTCGGTCGTAAGAAGCGCGACGGTACGAGCGGTATCACGTGGATGCCGATAAATTGCTCGGGAAGCGACGAGCAGGGGTCAGGGGCGGAGTCGGAGTCACCGGGTTCACGCGCCTATCTCTGGCTCTTAAGAGGGTCTCCACGGGTCCATAACGAGGGGCGCGACGAGACCGAGAACGCCGCAGGGTCTGCGCTAAATTTATGCAAATGCATGCCGGCAATATTCTAAATAAGTAGCTTCACCCGTGACCCCGTACGTCTCGCGGCCGATATCTCGACGCTCTCTCTATCTCCCGCGTGTAAATTCAGCTCGGCTGGAACAACCGGGCGGCGGCCTGGCTGCTCGCTCGTGCCTGGCTGCTCGCTCGTACCGGGCCGACGCGTACCCGCGTGGGAGAGCTCGCGGCACCGTCTGCCGGCGACGACTACGGAACTACGACGTTTCAACGACTTTCGTGGCGAGGATCCAAAGCGCTTCGGCCATTGAACATCGTCAACGCGCGGCTGTGTAAATTTTCTACGAAAGAGTCCTGCTACTCTGTCTCTGCATCTCTGAAGAGACGAGTCGAGTCGTTCGCGTGCGCCTTTTGAAATTTTAATTCGGCAAAAGCGAAACGGCATGTCGAGCCGCGTGGGAGAAACGCGTAATCCTCGAGCGGGGGCGCGAGTGACGGCGCTCGGAACGCATTCGGTCGTCCGAGGAGAGCACTCTCGTGTCTTGTTTTCGCTCGAGCCGGATAAGTCCGGTCGAACGGCGGCGGCGGCGGCGAAGCGCGCGCGGCCCCCGCTCGTAACTGGCTTTTAACGCTAATAGTACTCTCAGACCCATTTAAAGAGCTTTTACGAAACGGAGAAGAACGCGGGAAGTTTAGTGCGTTCCGTGCTCGCGATCTTTTCACTGCGGCCCCCGCGATACCCGGGGCTGAGAAATTCAATTCGCCGGCCCGGCGCCGGGGACCGGCGTGTTTATTTTTACATTCTCTCCCGCGGGAGCGAGGTGCGTTAACGTCCGCCGGCGTTGGCTCCAATTCGCCGCGAGCGCACTCGATGGGGGAATATTTCGTTCGGCGCGACGGCGCGAGAGAAAAGGAGTTCGAACGCCGAGGGAAAACGTGTCGTTCGGTGGGGCCGGTTCGAGCGGGGAACGGAGCGGGCATAGATTAGAAAGGGTTCCCGACGCCGGCGGGTAACGGTGACGGCGATGGTGACGGCGGCGACGGAGGCGGCCGACGGAGCCAGGTGACACGCCACTCTAATCAGCACTCGGGGTCTTAACGCGGTTAATTGCGCTTCAATTAGCCGCCCTCGCCGGCGCGACTTTCTTGCTCTCGGCTCGCGGGAACTTTCGCAATCGTCGGCCACACTGTGCAATTAGCCGGCGAGTCCTCCCGTGCATTAAGACGAGCCGTAAAAACCGCGCGAAGATGTACGGCGGAAAATTACGCAAAGATAAAGTCCGAGTTATACCGTCGTTAGAGAGTGACGGATCCCCGGGCCGGAGGCCGCTCCGCGCGTTTCGCACGCTCCGGCCGGCTACTCGCAGAAAATTATACGCTGCGCGAGTCGATTCCCCGCGACCTTAATGCGCTCGAACAACTCTCCGCGTATCTTATCCGCGATGGGATCGGGGCTTTCACGCTTCTATTCCGTTTCTTCGCACTTCGAGCGTCGCGGACGAGTATTATTATGAATGATTATCATCGTTTGTCGGGCAATCAGCGAATACGGTTAGCACCGGCGAGGAAGCGTGCTATTCTTCGCGACGAGTCGATCGTCGCGACCTTAATACGCTCAACGAGCGATTCTTCGTAATCGGCTGTACGATGGTATCGGTGTTCCGCGCTTCTGTTTCTTAATTCTCCGAGTGCCGGGAACGTGTGTCATTATCAGTGATTACGAATACCGCTCGCGTAATTAGTCAACCGAGTTGATTCCGGTGAAAAGTGTATTATTCCCAGCGACGAGTCGATTCCGGCGACCTTAATGCGCTCGACGGCAACGGTTCGCGATCGTTTCCACAATGATACCGCTACTTCTATTTCGTTCCTTAACGATTTCTCAACGCCGCCGCTGAGAGAAAGGGTTCCAACGTGCTCGCGGAAACACGGGAAACCGACGGATGGAAATTCGATTCGAAGGTACGGCCGGCACTTGGCCGATATCGAGCGGTTCGCGCGGCGAAGAACGGCCTGGGAATAAATCACGGAATCAATTCCGATACGTAACCCGTGCCGCCATAAATAAAATGCGCTAGATATCGTAGATCGGCGCGCGGCGCGGCGCGGCGCGGCGAGCCGGTACACGGAAGAACGGGGAAACAAATGACAGACGCATAAGCGGGGAACGTTTCGAAAGTTGCTCCGTTCCGTGCCGTCGACACGAGTTGCGCGCGCGAAATTTGAAATTCAAAGTGTCCGGGGAACGTGTGTGCCCGCGCGCGAGCGCGCTCATGGGGCGGGTACCGATAAGAGTGCCGGGCTCCGCGCAAAAATACACATTAGCAGATTTGAAATTTAGATCTGGCTCCGGTCTTCTGGGCGAAATCGAGTAGCACGCCCTCGAAAACAGACCGATTTACGGCGCGGTTTGCCGGCGGCCTAACGAGCCTCTCGAAACGCAACGGCAACGTAGATCTGCCGCGCGGCTACGCGAAAGAAACTACTCGAGACGTCTGCGCCCCGAGACGCCGCGCAGTCTGTTTCGGCAATCTAAATGGACGAAAGCAACTGATGGTAGAACTCGTCGGGAAGAGCAACTGTTTCTTAGGAAACCGTGTATGATATGTAACGAAGTTAGTAACTTTACTGAACGGTTGAATTTGAGGAATTCAACATGTTGCGTACCGGTTAATTTATTAAATAATAATAATAATTATTATTATTATAATAATTATTTATATAATAATAATTATTATTATAATTATTTATATAATAATAATAATAATAATTATTATTATTATTTTTACTGAATTGTGACGGCAATTTTCAGTGAGATCTAGTTATATCATTATATATACAAACACTCAGATATCGTATTGTTATGTAATATACTTTAAATAGATAATCAATGCGAATCAAATTTTATTTTTCTTTAACACTAGAACTACCGAGCATTTAATACGATTAATATGCAATTCCTATAAAAATTGTAACAACAGAATATTTTCAGGATCTTCAGGCATTCATTATAGTACTCAAATGAAACTATTTTCAAAATCATTTCGGATATTCAATGCTTCGAAGATATTAATAATTGCTAAACAAAAAATCGAAACCAGTCATTTGGTACGGTAGTTCTAGTGTTAAATGCTGTGGTAATTAGCGAAGTTCATAGCTCAGTGTCTATACAGAAACGAGATTTCTCGTTACCAGTACGCAATGTGATTTGAGAAGCTCCTTTTTAGTTCTTTCGATAGTTATATGCAAACAAGAATGATAGAATTATGCAGAATAGATCAAATTGAAATTCATGCTTTCTATAAATCCTATGAACAATCCACCACAAAAATTCCTTGATTCAAGTTCCTGAATCTCCACAGATTTCAAGACATAAAACCCTATCTCCTAATTCTATACGAGCTCGAAGAATCAATAAAAATTCAGCAACAGGAACCAAGGAATGGGTCAGATTGCCCACGTTGCTCTACTCTCCACTTTTCCTTCGCCGGCCTTCGATGAGTCCGCGGGCGCTCGTACTTACTTGTCATGTATGTGATGTACTGCGTGTCGCTGATGTTCCCTGAAAGAAGCTGATTGAGTCGGGTCGCGTATCGTCGCGGAACGCCTCGCGTGCCTCGGAGCTAGCTCCGTTCTCGCCCGCTTCGGTCTCGCTCGCTCGAGTACAGGTTTCATCTCGGAATCGCGGAGAGTCCGCGACGTTTAACGACGTTTCGATGCAACCGAGATGCACGTCGGTCGAGCGGCGGCGGATACGCACCGCGGCAACGCAAATGAACTTTCGCGGAACAATGTTGCTCGGCGTGTAATAACGCGGCGGAGATATCGGATTTCCTGCTCTATCTCGCGGCGAGCTGTGTACCGGCTCGCGCGGATACAAGCGGAATACACGCGCTCGTTCTCCACGGCGAACACCGTTAAACCGTCCCGATCTTTCTCCCCTGACGTCGACCTATTAGTTGAATGTTTCACCGATTTTTTTCCTTTGCCCGAGATAGGGCAGCTCCTCGATAACTCCCGGATCGAGGCCGCGCGCCCTCGACATTTTTCTTCGCGAACAGCTGGCCATGCATCTTCAAGCCTTTGAAAAATTCCCTGCCCCGGACGGCCGTCGGCTTTGCCTGTCCCCGATCCGGGGCGCGTGTCCGTTGCCGGGACAAACATTGATTGCCGACAACCCGGCGAACACGGACGCGGAAACGTATGGAATCCTCTCCCGCGCCGGGGAGATACGAGATGATACGAGATTCTACGAGCCTTCTCCGCGAATACTGAATCTCCTTTCAGTGTTTACGTCATTTGGAAATCTGCGATCAATCAGTCTCGCGTTTCACTCTTTGGATGGTACGTCGACTGTAGTTGTATATTGGATATGCATGTGACTAACTAAGATAATCGCCCTTTCATTTATTAGATGCTTGTCTCTTTGGATATGCAGCTTCAGTGTTTCAATTATTGGTAATTATTACTGAAAGTTCTTGTTGAGAAAATTTCTTTTCAATATTGAAGCAACTATGCGAGTGTCATGAACAGAACCTAGCGAAATGGTAGGTTAAGCTGCGATTAACACGTTAAACGCCATGAAAATAACACATTGCATGCCGGCACCGCGACAATGCGGGATTTTTAGTCTACCGTTTAATTGCTAGTCCTACATTAATGTAACAGTTTAGATGTGTATAACACAAATCCAAACTAAAATGACAAAATCGAGTTCCTTATTCTTTTTCGCAAGTTACAAATTTCGGTTTGATTGATGTTTAAAAGTATATGAATACAATCACCGATACTCCCGTTTCTAGTAGCTGAAATTTAGCCAGCGTTCAATGTGTTAAGAGTTTTCCTTTTGTAGCAAAGAAAAGCATTAAGTATTTTACAATGTTTGCATTATACATCGGTTATCTTGTATGTTACGACTGTCTTCTAGTCACTCACAAGCGTCAGTCACCGGTGATATGGCGCTTAACGTGTTAAAGAAACGTGGATCAGAGCTACATCTACAACAGTCGCGTGGTGTATTCTACCAAGAGGAATAACCGCCATTCTAAAAAAGAATAGAAACTCATATCACTTGTTAACACTAGGTTTATGGAACGCGTCAAATTGATGCATATTGGATTTTAGAAATATTATTTTGTAAATGTCTACGCCGATTTTGATTGATGCGATCACACTGACATGTACCCCAATGACCTACTATCAAATCTCTAGTTTCCACAATCTAAATAAACGAGCATCAATTCTTTTAGGAATAATAGAATGAAGTGTACAATAAATGCTCGTAAACCTAGTGTTAATCAATCGCTAAACTCTTCCCCACCTAAACTTCCGCTTCTAAACTACAAACCAGAAGCTTCGCAGCTTCGAAACTATCTAAGCAATTCTTGTATATTCCAAACCCTTTCCTCGCGCTGTCTCGCAACAGCCGAGTTACTCAGCGCAGCAACATTCCTCCGAGCGGAGCGAAGAAGACGGGAAGGAACGAACAACCCGCGAGCAGACATTTAAACGGACCACCGTATCGCCGCCATTACCGCGAAAGCACGTCGACATCGCGGTCGACGATCCGCACGTAACATGGCCGACCTATATACCAGCCACGAGGAGCGTGCCAAAGAGAGAGATTCGTATCGCGATCACGGTTGCGAGAGAGCTCGGCCCGAGCGTGAGCTACTTTCGCCGGTAGACCGACCGACCGACCGACCGACCGACCGACCGACCGACCGACCGACCGGTTGGAGAACGATTCCGCTCGGCTCGGTTCGGTATTTATTTTTCATCGGGACCCTTAGCCCACGCGCTGCTGCATCGAATTTGACACTCCGGAAACATTCTCGACTTCTACCCCATTTTCATATTCCGAACGAACTTCATGAACTTCATGAACGAACGACAGGTCGAGTCGAGTCCTAAATGGAGCGCGATTTACGTTCGCTCCCCGTGTTTTTCGGCAGCTTTTTCCCCGGAGTTGGATGATTCCGCGCGCGTTTTTGTCAGCCGACGAGCGGCGCAGCGCGAGCTGAATACAGGGAACGGTGTATTACGCGGAAAATCCCTTTCCGCCGCATCCGGGGCCGTGAATCGCCGCATTTACACTCTGATTTATACCGTAACCCGTCAACCCCACCTTTAAGGAGCGCGCTCGAACTCTTCGCTCGGCGGGCATAATGCAGTGAAAGATCTGGGCCCGTTTAGTTACGCTGCATCCGCGTCGTTGGAATTTATTGCCACTGTCCGTGGGTACGTAACGTCTCTCCTCGCGCTCGCCTCCGGGAGCTTCAGCATATTATACCAGGTGTCCGGGGATGATTGATTCACCTTTGCCGATGAAACGCGGCAACTGCGAAAGCCTACTGCTGTGATAGTGGCTACGTATTTATCGGACGTCGCCGTTGACACCGCGGGAGAAGGATGAAAGAAGTGTCTCGATTAATGTGGGAAATGCAGAGGTTCTTTGGTCGCACACCAAGATCCCGAGGACGCGTTGAGAGCTTCCGAACTGAGCGCAATAAGATTGATGTGTGATTAACCCTTTGCGAAGATTCTTCGAAACATACAAACCTTCAACGTATGAAGCTAAATTATATATCAATTGCTTAATTAACCTTCTATGTGCCGAATTTTTGTTCGTGATTATAACAAAATATATGCAGCACAAAATTAATAAATATCCACATATGAATACAAATTAACAATGTGTTCAATACTTTCAATAGTTTCATCAAACGAATATATTTTGTAACTTTCAAGATACAATGACGTTAAACTTTCACGCCTGAGTGTATAAAAGTTTAAGTTAACTGATTACTTAATTTTATTCACTACTTTGAGTGCAGAATGAAATAAATCAACAAGATGTCAATATACCGATATGTAACTTCAAAGTTACGTGGGCCTACAGAGGGTTAATAGAAAGAAAGAAAACTATGTGCTGATCTCTCGCTGTTCTATTAATTAGATCATTTTTCCACTTAGTCTTCCAAATCTGAACATTTCATCTCACCGAAATGCCGTCATCCGTCCATAAAGGGTTAAGATATCTATCGATGTTAACAAGTGGATAATGTGAATTACCAGCAATTCATTCGATTATCATTCTTCTTCGTACCGAAAGAATCGCAGGTATCATATGAAACGCGGTAAAATCTCGCGGCAGTAAACGTTAACGAATCGACGTCCAGCGGAAACCACCCCCATCGCGCGCAAATAATTATTCGGGGGTTTAGATAATGTACCCAGGTTATTTCACGCACGCTGAATCTCCTCCGCGTCATCATTATTCGCGTATCGCCGGTTCCTCCTTTTTCCCGCAGGTTTTTCGCAGCGCGGCGCGGTCGTTCATCTTTTTCCATCCTTTCCCGGGCGCGCTAATGATTGAGCGTGTAATAATGCCGTCGAATTATTATGATTTTCCGGGTGGAACGGGAAATCAGCACGAAAACCCGCCGGTATCGGCGATTAAAGATTAACGAACGGTTAAGTGGAGAGAGCGACGGCGGCGGCGGGATGCAGGCGGCCCTCGAAACAAGCGCGGGGCTGGCTAACTGCGGGACGCGTGTTTAATCGAGGCGCTGAAAAAGGATCGACCCGCCGGGGCCAGGCGTGTTTTCGAACGACACGGAATAATTCACGGGGAAACTGGCAACGCGGCTACGTTACGATTCGTCGGGGCATTCGCGGCAATAATTAACGGCGCTCTCGAGCGGAGCGTAAATAAAAGTTCGGCGAACGCGGAATCGATCGGGGCCGGGGCGCCACCGCACGGAACGGAGGGGGGGCGCCGCTTGTAATTTTTATTATCGGCCGATCGTGGTATTTTCAATCTTTACAGCCGCCCAGAGAGAAACACCGATAGAGCGGAATAGGGACGAGGCGGGGACGAGCCGATACGAGAAAGAGAGGAGAGAACAGAGAGTGCAGGATACGCTCGCGTTGACCAGTCGAGCGAAACGCTGCCGCGACCATACGGGCGCCGCACTCGACGTGGTCCAACGAGGCGGACGTGCGACAAGCAGCGGTTCCGCGTCGCGAAGAGCAACGATTTCGATTGAATTTTCGCCGCGGCCCGATAGAAAATAAATGGCCGGACGAGGAAAGGCGTGGGAGGAGAGACCCGATTGCCCACGGACCGGATTAATTTCGCCGGAATCGCGGCCGCGAGCCTGAAATCACGTTTAACGTCCGCCTGTCCAGCGGTCCGGGCGGCCGGCTGCGGGTGGACGCGGTCTAGAGGATGGGTTCCTCATGGGGATCGTGATCTACGGCATTGCCATGGACGCCGGGGAGCGTAGGGGCCAAACCCGCACGAATCCGTGACTTTGCGGCGCGCCCCGTGCCAGACGCGATTGCTCTTAAAGGTCCGGCCGTTATTATTTGGAAAACTACCGGGAACTGGTCCCAACCACCACACGCACGATAAAACTCGGCGTAACCGTTCGGACGTGTATCGACCGGCATCGTAGGACGTTCGTACCGTTCCGGCAATTCTTTCGCGGCTGACGCGCGCTCGACTATCCCCGTGATTCCCCGGTATCCGGCTCTCCGATCAACCGGCTATTCCCTTTACATATCCGGGTGACAACGTAAGACCGCGGATCGTCCGTAAATAAATAAAATCTAGAGATCCCGCGACGATATTCCCGGCATTTGTCACCGGAGGATTCCCGCGATAACACCTATATCCCGTTTCTACTCGATTTGTCAGCCGTTCCTCCGCAGGATGAACCGACGGGGCGGAATACTTGAATATCAAAGCCAAGACAAAACTGGTCCCTTTATCTCTACCGTTTACACTTCTCTCCGTTCGCCCACCCGTCCCCGGCGCCCGGCGAAAATTGATCTGAATTTCTCTGGGAGTTCGCCGAAGAAAGTTCCCGTTCGGGAACAGTCGGTCCGGCGCCAAGAATGCCCGCGATCCGGTCAGCGGAGAAAGTTCCGGGACCGGTCCCGAAGACAAGCGCCGCGCGTCCATTGTGAAAATAATGGGCATACTTTTCGGAGCGTGACCAACTCCACCCCCCTCCCCATCCCGGGAACGAACGGTAGGAACGTAGGGGATCGTGATTTCAATAGTCGACACCGCCGCTGTCGTCGTCGGCAGTTCCGCAGCCCCGAATAGCCTATCTGCTTCTATACCGGACCGCTAAGAGGGCGGAATTGATTAAATAATTGGCCCCTTAGATCGGGGAAGGGTTTCGGTGGGTGGGCTGCTGGTTTCTGGAATGAATACGCTGGCTCGAGGCCAAGGCTCGTTCGAGCTGTCGAGGGATCGGCGGGAGGAAGAAGGGCGGAAGGGGTTGAAAACCACTCCTTCGCACGAAGTACCTCGCGCGACCACCACGAGAACACCGCTGCTACGTGGCTCGATAGCCGACTGCCGACCGAACGGGGCACAAGAGAACAGAACCGAGAACAGAGAGAGAGAGAGAGAGAGAGAGGGAGAGAGGAAGGTAGAGGACCGCTACAAACCACCCTTTGCCTGAGCCGGCCAGCCTACGGGACCCTCGAAATCAGCGAGTGCAGAGGGAGGAGAGGCCGGTTAAACGTTTCGATTCTTTTGCCGACCCGTATCCGACCTGCCAATGCCACGTCATCGAACGTATTTCACCGGGCGGACGAGCCGCGTTAATTAACGTACCTTTATGCGACCGAGTTCGGGCCAGCCACGGCTCGTAGTTTTTTGCTATCGCGAGAGGGAAACGGCCCTCCCGGTCGAACGCGTTCGACGATAACGGCCGGCGCGAGTTTAACGCGGTGGCCACGAATTTTCCGCGCGTGCTCTCGCCATCGCGTCGCACCCGTTCGTTTATCGTAACGAGATAAGATAGGCCAGAGACCGGACAGCGTTCCGACTACGCTGGAAATCGAATTACCGAACGCACGCGCGGTCTCGCTGATTTTTTCCCTTTCTCTCTCTCTTTGTCGCTGTTTAACGAGCGCCGCCCTCGCGTGTCGTTTCGAGCAAGAAACGCCGGCGGCGGTTGGTTTCTTGAAAAGACCGCCGCCGGTTTTCCCGGCGAGCAACTCGAAGCAACGCGAGCGGAGCGCGTGCGACTCGGTGAAACGGGAGTCCGTAATTTCAGGCCGTCGTCGGCGGGGCTCGGCGATTCGGTCAGCCAGCCGTTAACACTCACGACGCGTTAAAGACCTCGGGACTTCGCGTGATAGCCCTTCGAGAAACTCGTTCCGGGTGATAGGAAGCATGCGATTAAAGCGACTACTGGCTGCACCGCTATACTAATTAGAGCTCGGTTTCCATGAGCGCGGCCCCCGCGTTCGATCGGTCTCCCCGACGAAACAATCGGGTAACCAGGAGTTTCCAGTCGGAGGATCCAGTCGATTCGACTGACAAATTCCCTGCAATTCCCAGAGTTCTCCATTCGCGAGCAGCGGTAACGATTTCGAAGAAGGCGGCGCGGTGGTTAACAGCTGTTGAATCTTATTAACACTAGAGCTAACAGAAGCATCAAGATGACCGATTTTAAGATTATTTCGCCATTGTTGAGATTACAGAGATGGTTTCGCGAGAAGTTTCAAAATGAATTCATGTATTTCTGCGAGTGCAGTAATAGGAAACTCTTCGGATTTCTAGGAATTTACCTTCCTAATTTTTACAAGGAATATATAGCTATGTCTTATTGCTCGATAGTTCTAGGGTTAATTCCTTACTAACACCTTGCAGTCGAAAGGTGAGTCTCAATCACCATTTGAATTCTGAATAATGCCTTGATACGTGAAATATTGGAATAAAACAGCTCTGCTCCCCGATGTACTTGTGATTTCCGAGTTAGTTTCAAGGAATATCGTCTTCGTCAAAAACTGTTAATCATCTATCGAGAAACTTCCGAGTGCAAATGGTTAATTCACGTGTTCCCATTAGTTTCAAAGAGACCATCGCCCATTCACCCAGGAAACGTCGAATAATCCATGACCGCAGCGATCGAGAATAAGACTGATACTCAAAGTTCGAATTCCGCTGTTTACCCAGGAAATTTCTCTGTTAAGAGGTTAATTCCCGCAGCCGTGATTCGATTCAACGAACGATCCCCGTCCGCCGCGATAACAAGGATTTAACGGGGGCGGCGCCGGCGACGATTCCGATGCCGATCACGAGCGCGGAGCAACGGAGGAGAGGGCTCCACGGGTGGAAGCGTTTTCGGAGGGTCCTCAGATAATAGACATAAATATCCGGCGGGTTTTTCGGATTTATATATCGCGCGTATCAGCGGTCTCATTTGCATGGGGAATTTACCGTGCGCCGTTGCGCGCCCGTCCACTCGTCCGCCCGCGCGCGAGTTGACGAAGCCGGTCGCGAACCGGCCGGCGAAAAGGAAGAAGCGGACGCGGAGAAAGACGACGCCGAATAGCCGGAGGAAACGGTGAAAGCGATGGGGAAAAAGAGGAGGAGGAGGGGGAGGGATAAGAGGGAAAAAGCAGACGGAATGAGAAATGGAGGAAAAACGAAAGGCAACGTCCCGAAGATATAGCCGGTCGATATAACTCCCGACTAAGCTGTGCTATTGAAAAATGATATTCTAGTCCCGCGAATGAAATATTATCGCTTCCTGTTCCGTCGCGCGATCTCGCCGTGAATAACCTTCCGCTGCAGTCTGCGAGGATACTCGAGCCCCGCTCGGCGACCGATCGACACGAATTCCCTTCCCTCTCGTTCGCCCTTCGGCCTCGCCGCGACCCTCTGTCTCTCTCGGTTTGCCTCTCGCCAAAGTCGGAGACAATTAATGACGTGCCGCGATCGCGTTTATTCTTTTTCCCGGCGAACCTCTCGAAAACCTACCCTCTCTCACTGCCTCTCCTGCTCTCTCTTCCACTGTTTTACTCTTTTTCTCTCTCTCTCTCTCTCTCTCTCTCTCTCTCTCTCTCTCTCGTTCTTTCTCTGTCTTTCTCTAGGCGCGCGGCGAGCCAACGGTGTCCCGGGGATTAAAACCGGTGCTCGATAAAAGAAAGCCGTTTTACTTCTGTGCCTTTGAGACCACGAAACCGCGAGATCCTTCGATTCACGGTAAAAACGGGAACTCTCTCTCTCTCTCTCTCTCTTTCTCTCTCTCTCCGCTTTTACTACGCGATACTCCAACTACGGACTTTCGAACTCCGGTGCCGTACTCTTTGACCCCTCCCGCTCTCCTACCGTACACTCTCGACGTTCCGGCCTGTACTTTGCGTTTCCAGAGTTTGATCCACGAATCGCGAACTTCCGCGGCTAAAAATAAGAATTTTTTCGTTCGATAAATAATCGGGGCCACCGGCCAGAGGAACTTTCCGATAACGAAGGAGGGAACGCAGGGGGGAGGCGGGATCGATGCACCGCGAGTGCTTCGTTGCGCCGAGCATCCGGAACTTGTGCCGCAACTTCGTGCTACAAGGTTTCTCAGGTCCATTATACGCGGCCGGAGGTTGCAGCTAACGGGCATAAAGGCGACGTCGCTGCGCTGCTCGCGGGGAACGCGAGCGCAGTCCTGAGACTTCGCCGCGGACGACGCTTGCCTACTTGCTCGCGGGATTAACGCTAAATCTAGCGAACGGTTAAACTGATTTTTCAAAATTCTTCTATAGCAAGAGTGCGTCTATCGAGACTTTGATTGATTTACAATACAGTTTGAGTATCGCTAAGTCAATTTCTTCGGAGAAATATCTGTTGTCCTTTTAACCCTTTGCGGACGAATGTCGGCACTTTGCTGAGATCAAACTTCCATGTTTGGAATACCCAGTTGTGAACAAATGATTTAACTATTTGAACAGCAAGTGATCAGTACACAGTTTCCTTATTCTCTACGATTTAAGCATTCAGTGTTTAATTTAGCAGAATTTGCAAATGGTTCTGTATATTTTCAATAATCTTCGTCCGCGAAGGGTTAACAATTGCAAAAAGAAATCAGGAATGGGTCGGTCAGTTTTGATCTGGTAAGTTTAGTGTTACCCCTTGGCCTATGATTTCTTTCTCAACTCTGATCGTTACGGCTAAGTAGCTGTAACTAAGTTGTCATTAATAATTTATTAGAAAATGAGAAAAATTCTAAGCATATATTATGCCTATATTTCCTTTTAAGTATAATAGTTGATTACAGAGGAATAATAGTTACCTCGAATTCGAATGAACTGAGTAATATATATTTGTTGAATCATGTTGAAAATCTTCATCACGAGTCTCACTCGTTGTAGGGCAAGGGGTTAAGGGGAAAGTTCAGAGTTTTATGTATCATTTATTCTTTCGTAGCAAAGATAAAGAGGAACAGTTACTTCGATTATTTGCTATCGCAATGCTTACGTGTTACCTAGTTTACCATGAAATATTTCCATTCGATATTTATCTGACAAATTCTAATTACTACCAAGTAATTTGTAAGCTTCGGTTATCTGTGACTCACTGCAGTCAACGTGTTAGCGCGAGTCGATCCAGGAAACGGCGGGCTTTCTCTTGCGGAAAGGATTATCGGGAAATCGCGGGGACGAGTCGACGTAAACGAGTCGCACGAAATATCGCGCATACGGACAAGTATACGGATTCGGGGCACCGCGCCCGGGATCGGCTCGGATCGTTCGAGTAATTCCCTTTTACGATTTTCTCGGCCCGTTCCACGGCCCCGGTAATGTCCCGGCTGCACGGCGGAAGAGAAACATAAGCGGAGGAAGAGGGCTAAACGAGCTGAATCGGGGGAAAAGAAATCCGCGGGCTCGTAGGAGAGAGAGGGAAAGAGAAAGAGAGAGGAAGCGAGCGAGAGAGAGACGCTGGAAGATCGCTCGATTCAGGGCTAGACGTCCCGCAGTCCTCGTTGGTGCAACTGCAGCTGCAAAAACTGTTCGGGATTTTTACTCTAGTTTTATGATTTAAATCGCACACTCCGCGATATTCCGACTGCCTTCCGCCCCGCTCGACGGGGACTCGCGCTCGAGTCAGCAGGCGATTTTACGCTTTATTTTTATGGTTCCACGCGCGGAGAGGTTCGCGTCTCACGCAGCCCCGTGATTTCCTGGTTTCCGTTTCGATGAGACTGTACAACGATCTCATCGAGAGTCCACGTACGACGATTCCCGGGTATCGTCTCAGCGATTTTCCTCGGGAACGGAAGCTCGCGAGGGACATTCCCGGCGTCTGCGCGGCCGACGGGCTCTCTCGCTTTCGCGACCGCAGACACCCCGGCGAGGATGAAACGCGCGCGTGCATTTCGGGAGCGGCCGCGACGAGACACCGCTATGATCAGGACACCGTAATAACGAGAAAGCATAAATTGACAATTTGTCCCGGTGTATTGGCTCGGCCCGCTGACGGCCGGGTCAAACGCAATAATTGGTATTCCCTGTCAAGTACCGCTGCGTCCTCCCGTTATGCTTCCTTCCCGTTTTCCGGCTCTAATGTCCGGCGCGCGCAGTGGGGGGAGCGGCGCTGACGGGCGTCGGATAAAGCGTTTAACCGAGAAATGCTCAGCGCGTCGGACGTAACTGGAACTAGTTCCCGGGGTAGATGAATGTCGGGTTTTTACCATAACTTCGCGGTTCCTAAGGCGATCCCGCCGCTCTCAAGGCAATAGTTTCCAAAGCGATAATATAATTCCCGAAGCGGTGCTGCAGCTCCCGAAGCGATACCGTAGTTACCGAAACGATAGTTTCCGAAGTGACCGCGCGATTCACTCTTAGCGAGCGTAATCTCCGTTCTGGCCGCGGTACGTGTTAATTATCTTCCGTTTATCGGACATCGTTCGCACGAGGTGAGAGAAACAACGCCGCGGTACCTGCTAGATAACATCGCGTTGCGAATAAACTAATGTAGGACTACTAAAATAAAAACAGTTACTGATCTTGGTTGAGCGTGGAACGAAGGCTTTCTCTTGGAGTTTACGGTCTGATCATTGGGGTACTATTCTACTTGTCCCGAACAATAAGCTTCGTGCACTAAGTCTACGAGATACGTCAATTTCACATTCCTATCGTCGATTGATTACACCTCTGTAGGGCTAGTAAAATAAAAACTAAGTCCTCTCGGCCGTTCAACACTTCGAGTGGCAAGTGTAAAATTTTCAAAGTAAAAAACTATGTTTACCGTCCTATCCCTCGAATTATGCGATAACCTCGCAGGAAATAATGGCTCGCGAAGGATGAGAGTAGAAGCTTCGCACTTTGTAACGATCCTAGGCACAATGTTGCGCGACTTCTTTAGATAACTCAAACTGATCAAATGAAATCACACTGTTAACCCTTTGCGGACGAAGATCGTTGAAGGTATTCAGAATCTCTTGCAGATTCTGCTGGAACATTCAATGCTTAAATCATAGTGTAGGGCTACTGAAATAAAAACTAAATCCGTAGTCAGGTTAACCCTCTGTAGGCCCATGTAACTTTGAAGTCACATGTCAGTATATTGGAATCATGTTGATTTATTTCATTTTGCACTCAAAGTGGTGAGTAAAATTAAGTAATCAGTTAACTGAAACTTTTGTACGCTCAGGTGTGAAAGTTTAACGTCATTGTAACTTGAAAGTTACAAAATACACTCGTTTGATGAAATTATTGAAACTATTGAATATATTATTACCTCGTATTCATATGTGGATATTTATTAATTTCGCACTGCATAGATTTTGCTATAATCACGAACAAAAATTCGGCCCATAGGGGGTTAAATATATTTGTTATGCGTGTAGCTCTAACGAGGAACGGCGACTAACTGCCCTTCCTCAACTGCTTTTCCAAAAACTCTTCAGTCGAGGGCGTACGTGAGGCCATGGTGGTCCCCCCCTTGGCCATAAACTTAACGGGCCAGGACTATCTCTCAGGCCCCCAAGTAGCGACAAGCAAAAGGGCGAACGGTCTACACCTCAAGCTTCCAAGATCTAATTGAACCAAAGCTTCTCTGAAAACTAGATCAAACCGCGATAGATGTGAATCTAGTATTAACAAAGCTGTTCAGCACAGTTGACACTTCAACGATCAACAGCAAACTAACTGCATCGCGAATAGTTTCTAGGAAAGGACGAAAGACGAACGGGCCCCCAAGTATCGACAAGCAAAAGGGCGAACCGTCTACACTAATTTACAATGATTCTCGTTGCAGTTAGCACAGTTTTCGTCCTACTTGTTTCCCAGCGTAGGCACAGGCGAACGCCAGGAGGTACTACGCGGGTCGCTATCCAACCCGAAACGACACTAAACGTCTGCGCGCGGCCTCTTTCCACCGGTTAGCCTGCCAACGCTCGTTCTCCTCCGAGCTGTCGTAATGCCTTGTGTTTTCGTCGCGCCCGGATTCGTTCCAGACGACCGGGGAGGGATTGCGGCGGCGCCGGTGGAGGGACTGCCGCGGCAATGCTCTCGTGCGCCCGAAATTTTACGGTCAGGCGACGAGGGTCGCGTAAATTCGCGGCGAAAGTATGGCCTCGGCATCGTGAAACGCGGCGATGAACGCGATCGGCGAAAATTACCGGCGATAAAGACCGTGATTTTCGAGCGTCGATATCATCGGGCAACGACGCGCGCGCGCGAGCGGGCAAGCGGCCGGCGATTCTGCAACCGCGTTGGATCCGCGACGTCGCGCAGTTATCAGCTTCGAGTTTCCGCGCGTCTATTTATACGATGCGCGTGTGTTACGTTCCAAGAACGATCGTCGCTAGTTATACGGTCAATTCGGTACGAACGAGCCCCAACGGTGAAATAGTCGTAAAGCTTTCGCTGGAAATTCGAACGCGACCGCCGGCCTCCCGGACAATTTACTTGGAAACTCGCGGGCAGCACGCGTGTCCCCGGTCCGCTTCGCAAGTCGCGGCGCGGACATTGTCCGACCGGTTGTTTTGCGTTATTTCGCGACGCTGCAGATTGGAAAGATTTTACGGTTCCTTTGACACGGTCGTTCCCGCACGCGCGGAATCATGAATATGGAGAGATGCTTTTGGGATAGCCGATCCGCGCGGATAAGACGCGACGGGTAATCGAACGATCTCGAAATTGAGAGTTACACGTGTGAGGTGTAGAGTGTGTAGATGTGTATCAATAAACTATGCGAGTGAATGATATGGGATATAGAAATATGAGAATATGGAAGTCTGGGGAGCTGGGAATGTAGTAATGTGGAAACGGAAGAACATGGAAAATAGGAGTCTAGGAATGTATTAACCCTTTGCACTCTGTAGGCTGAAATGGCACCATTTAGACTATTAAATATTTCAATGAATAAATTTAGAACTGCCCTAAGATTACTGGATCTTCTATACATCCAAATTTTGTATTAACCATTTACGGTCGAGGATTCTTCGAAATATACAAAACATTCAGCAGACGAAGCTAAATTATATACCAATTGCTTAGATAATAGAAAAACAGAAAGTACGTGCTGATCTCTTGCTGTTTGAATAATTACATCATTCGTGTCGTGCCGACATTCGTTCGCAAAGGGTTAAGAAGGAAAATAAAGAAACCTAAGAGATGTTGGAATATAACATTTTTCATTTGTGCTAGGGATATAAAAACGGCTTGGAGTTGTAGATCACAAAATTATCCGAAGTGCTAAGGGTTAACATGTTGACTGCCATGAAACAGCGTTATCGTGTTTATCCTTTCTATAGCAGATATTGCAGGAAGAATTATTAATTACTTGGTGTCACAATTCTTACAATAGACTATTGTCTAGTTATTTCCATTACTGAACTTTTGTATCCGCATTAGTTGTCTTAGAAGTTACAATTACTGTAATTTCGATGCTCCGATCATCGGCGAGCCTCGTGACTACAGAAAACTACAGAAACGCGAACATCTAGGAATATCTTTCACTTATAGAACCGCCGAATCTTCCGTGAAAAACGCAGGAGAATGCAAAGAAAGGGGTTGAATTAATTAGCGAACGAATGCCGAATATAATGTTGCGAGCACACGGTTTTACGGTCGGAACGGCTCGCGTGAGCGCTCGTTTTCGAAGCGAGCGCGTTTCGAGGAAGACGCCCGTGCACACTCGCGGGACTATTAGCTTAATAATTCGCGTGCCCGTCGTTCTCCGAGTTCTCGGCAACTTCCGTCAGGGGTTTGATTCGAATCGAGTCTCGGGGATTGCCAGAACGCCGGGGGTGGGAGGACTGCGAAGCAGAGGCGGCAGCGGCGAGACCGCTCGTAGGGCGTTCCTCGAACACGCGTACGCCACGCGAGACTCGCATTTTTCAAGCGAGACCCCTGTCGTCGACAAAAAAATCTGTAGCTCTCTCTCTCTCTCTCTTTCTCCTCTCGAACCGGACACGAAGTCGTGCGCGGGGTTAAGCGTCGGCTGCCCTACCCAGGTGTCCGTGAGACACGCGTACGCACGCGTCGCTGGCTTTTTCTTTGTTGCCCGACCCGCCAGAGTTCACTGTCGGGAGAAATTAATTCGTACCGGCTGACTTAACGCATTCGTAATGGATAACGTATCGGTAGGTTCGCGACTTGGTAGCTTTTATCGAAAACGCAGAGATTGCATGTTCAAGCTACATTGTTCGATCGTTTAGCGTTCGAGGTCAAGCACTCGACTGCTGGGTAATTAATTACTGAGTCTTTTGTTTCAACTTTTAGTAATTGATACGTTACTTGTCTCTCTTTAATTAATAACTGTTGATTGTTATAAGCTTCTTATGGGAGGCGTGAAAGGAGAATCGCGAGGACATTGAACATACCTCTAAGCAGATAGTTTCATTAACCCTTTCCACTCGAAAGTTTTTCACTAGAAATATTCAATATTTTCTGACGAGATATAGACGACATTGTTTGAAACTAACGATAATTCACAGATAAATTCAGCTACAAAGCTATTTTATTTAAATATTTCACATAGCAATACAAAGTTTAATTTAAAATACCGAATATTCAACTTCATAGCTTTGCTGTATCAAATCAAGTCACTGTGAGTCACCTCTTGAGTGCAAGGGGTTAAAACTGACCCTATCAAAATGGCTCCTTACACCGCAATGATTCAAAAGATGGATGTTTCTGAGAAATGATTAATCGATACGCGAACAGAATTATGACGCAATTCAAGTCTCCATAGAAGCAGCCTTCAAGTTTCTAGGAATTCCAAAAAGTCAATTCAACTATTCAATAGTTTGTTATTAATTAACCCTTAACTGCCCTAGAACTCGTGTAAACCATAAGCATTTGTGTTTTCAGTTAGAAGCGATCGACGTCGGTTTATCGGTCTCAACGGCGAGATTCGCGTAGCCATTGTTACGGCTGTAACAAATCTTCAATTTCCCCGCGCATCAATCTTCATCCTCTCGATACCCCCGATATTCTCGGCGTCCATGATTCCCGTTCGCGGCATAACATATTCCACTCTGAATGTTTATCCACAGACCTCCGCGTGCTTGCCCAAACGCCGAACGCAGCGGTCGAGGGTAACAAGGGAAAAGATCGCGGAGGACTGTTTCGCGAAGGTAAACGGCGAACGATTAGGAGTTTCCCCCGCGTTCTCGATACCAAGGGAAACGAATCGTCGGTCCCCAGGAGCGTAGTGGCCCTCGAGTGTCATCGTAGCTTTTAATTAAGCTTCGCTTGCCCGTGCAAACTTTGTTGTTGGACGCCAGGGCGTAGACTCCTCCGGGACAGGGTCAGGTAATTCAGTCCGAACGGACAGACGGGCACGAGAAGTTTATATTGGTGGACGAGCCGGTAGACGCGTCGCGTCGGCTCTATTATTATGTTTCGTATTTCCTCCCTCCGCTATTGAGCGGCCGGCGAATCTGTCCGCCGGAGAATCGTCGGTTAGCGATCGTTCCCCGCGAGGAACCGTCCTATCCGGCTAAAGACGGAGAAGAGAGAGCGTCCCGCGAATCAACTTTAATCGCGACCAACGGAGGAACGTTCTTAAACTGACTTTTCGGCTTCCGACGGTGCTTCCGCGGAGCCCGGGAACCCACGACGATTCTTGGACTTTAGAGGTTTGCCCGGGCGAGTTGTTTTTGCCGGAGGTAAGCCAGCCTCCGCTAGGATCAGCCTTTATTTTCCTTGGAAACCCAACGAAGCTTATCTCGTTCCCAAGTGTTTCGCCGCATTACCGTCTAATCCTTCGAAAATAATTATGCAACCGAGGAAACGCGTCCTCGCGATCCCTCGCGTCTTCCCGCCCGCGGAACGCGCGGCCCTTTCGATCGAGTCGATTGCGTTTAGTTTGGAGAAACGATTTAGTTACTGATCTTGGTTGAGCGGGGATCTCAACGAAGGCTTTCTCTTGGAGTTCGCGGTCTGATCATTGAGGCACTATTCTACTTATCCGGAAGAATAAGCTTCTTGTACTAAGTCTACGAGATACGTCAATTTCACACTCCAATCGTCGATTGAGTACACCTCTGTAGGACTACTAAAATAAAAACTAAGTCCGTAGTTAGGTTAAATATATTTACATGCTGTGGCTTTAACGAGGAACGGCGACTAACTGCTTTTCCAAAAAGGGAAGCTCCCCAGTCGAGGGCGTACATCACCCAGGTCATGGTCCCCTTGGTCATAAATTTGTCAATGGACCTGGACTCTCAGTATCGACCCCAAGTATCGACAAGCAAAAGGAACCATCTACACCTCCAATTTTCAAGATCTAAATGAACCAAAGCTTCTCTAGGAAAACTAGAACAAACCGCGATAGATGTGAACCTAGTATTAACACTAGGTTTACGGAACGCGTCGAATTGACGCAAATTTGATTTTATAAATATTATTTTGTAAATGTTTCCGCCGATTTTGATTGATGCGATCACACTGACATGTACCCCAATTACCTACTATCAAATCTCCAGTTTCCACAATCTAAATAACCGAGCATCACTTCTTTTAGGAATAATAGAATGAAGTGTACAACAAATGCCCGTAAACCTAGTGTTAACACAGCTGTTCAGCACACGAGACACTTCAACGACCAACAGCAAGCCAACTGCATCGCGAATAGTTTCTAGGCAAGAACGAAAGCATCCAAGATCCCCACAGACGTGAACGCGTTATCCAGAATGGACGCGCACAGCTGCGCAAGACAGTCGCGTCGAACGTAACGCGATCGCGACAGCGGAGCGGCGCGTTAATTTACGAACTTAATATTCCGGGGGCGCGGTTAAATTTCAATCGCGCGCATCTACGCGCGCCGGGGGCCGTTGGCCGGCGAATCGAAAGCGCGTGAATTGAAAGTTATCGCGCACGCGGCCACCGCGACGCGGCTCGCGGCTCGTAGATTTCGGCGCGACAACGGCGTCGTCGTCGCGCGGGGAGCGTCTGGCAAGTTTTTCCCATAAATACCGATTATTAAATAGCCGGCGACTGGTCGCGGTGGCCGCCGCCTCTCTGCCCCTCGGCGTGGAGGGCTGGGGCTGCGGTCTCGAGGAAATGGTCGGGGCGACGCATACACGCGCTGCGCGGCACGGCCCACCGGCCAACGCCGGACGGAACGAGCGGAACGAACGGAACACGGTGAAACAGAGCAGCGGCGGCCGGGCGGGAGGGCGGCGAGTCGGAGGGTCGTGTTCGAGGCTGGCTTTAATACAAGTACAATGCCAGTGGCGTAAGCTTTATGATGACGAAGAGCACCTGGGGGACCGGGAAGCCTGCAATTTCCTCGCCGGCCCGGCCCCGACCCGTCACACCTGTACCGCGCGCTGCTCGTTCCACGTACACGCGCGCCCGCGCGCGAGCGCGTGTGTACACACGGCTGGGTTACGCATGCACGATCCTCCGCCTTTCATAGGTGCGAGCAACGACGCGCCGCATCGCGCCGTACCTCCATGGGACCAATTTGTATTCGGCCGCGGAATCGCGGTGATGCGTCTTCGATAATCTCTTTGGGAATTAGCCGGCGGCTACTCGAGGAACTCGAGTTTCTGCGAGTCTCCCCGAATGTCCGTTGGAATTTAGAGTCTTGGGGTGAGCGTTTGAATGCTTGTTTCGTGATTTCTTTCGATTTGCTGGTTTTATTGACGATGTAGAGGATGTCGCGACGCGAAATCGCTTTAAGAGGGCTATTGATGAAACCTGCGAGGCACATTAGAGCCCTGGGTATTTTTACCATAGCAGGAATAAAAGCCCAAGGAACCGTTACTTAGTCCCACCCGAAGGAATTTGTCTGTACGCGCCAACTACCTTGGGAGGCTACGAATCAGGCAGACTTCCAATTTTGCACACGCTTACCCAAAGGTTTATAAAAACCCACGCAAGATACGGAGACGATAGATGTGCAAGATAGATTCAAGCTAGACAAACGAGACGGAGTATATAGATGTCGTTGTAGACACTCGCCGCAGACGGGTATTACTGAATTCTCTTAATAAACAGCAAGTTATTTCCACTGAAGTAAATATTAATACAGTCCACTTCCAATCAGTCGCATAAAGTTAAGTCGGCTTCCGACCTACGTGTGTCACGATTAAAATTTCGAAATAGAAAACGTGTACTGAACACGTTTGAATGCTTGTTTCGTGATTTCTTTCGATTTGCTGGTTTTATTGACGATGTAGAGGATGTGTAGGTTTGTTGTATATATCGGGGATGGATAGAATACTTTGCTAGAAATTTGCATCGAGAGTCTGACAGGGTGAGGCGTGAAAGGGTTGGATGTTTCATTGTTGATAAATTCTTCGATGTTATTAGCGTGGTGCCTACCTTGATCATTAAAGGATCGCGTGAAGGATCGATGCGTACGTCGAACTAGTTGGTCGAGTGTGCGACGGAGAACGGAGAGTCCTGGATTCCGTGGAAAGGCAGTTTCCACGAGGAAACGCGAGACTCGTTAAGACACGTGAGATCTTTTACGTATCCGTTACCCGGCATCGACGGTACACAGCGAGAGGGAGAGAGGGCGCGAAGACAACGACAGCGTCTTGAGAGACAGAGTCAAACGAGCAAAGTAGAAGAAACGAACAGTCTTCCTCAGCAGGCGGCGGGCGAAACTTTTAATCGTCCCGTTCGCGCTTCGGCGGCGCATCGATGCGCGGTCTTGGCAAAAGTTCGGCGAAAGAAGCGCGTTATCGCGGACAGGATGAAATTGTTCGGGAACTAGCGAGGCGTCCCACCGTGTATATATTTGCTCTGGGCGGTCGCGAAGTTTCCGCAGGGTCGCCGAAAGCCAACACGGATGCGTCCGCCGGGGGCCCGGCCAGCGAGCCGGGAGTCCGAAGAAAAACAAGGGATAAAGAAGCCTACGGGAGGAAAAGCACCGTCGACGGCGGCCGGGGCGGTCGCGTGAATTCCTGGGAAACACGGAAAAGTTGGTAATTAAAGCGTGAGAAAGATCAGAGGGAGAGAGACGGCGGTCGGAGAGAGGGGATAGAGAGAGAGTGAGAGAGAGAGAGAGAGAGAGAGGGGAGAGAGAGAAGCGTCGACGCGCGCTAGCGAGCAACGAAGGGGCGGAAATCGGGGAGAGGGACAGGCAGAGGCGAGCGGAAGACCAGGAGAAGCCGCCCAGGAAAATGCATGGAAATGTATTCCCGGGAGCAAAGGCGCGCTGAGGGTGAAACCGAGAGACGGAGACGCAGACGGAAAGACGGAGAGGGTTGAATCGGTCGGGAAGAGGAGCGGAGAAGGAAATAGCTAGAGAGAGACAGCGAGAGAGAGAGAGGGGGAGAGAGGGAGGCAATAGTAGAGAGGAAAATGGACGACGAAAGGAAGAAAGACAGAGGACGATGGAAAAAGCCGGCAGGCAGAGACTGCGGCGAGGGCGTTGAAGATATTATAAGGGTTGAAAAGCCGACACCACCCTGTCACCAAGAAATTATGCCCGATTCTTCCAACTAGCCGTACCCCACGGCATTGCCATCGTTTCTATTCCCGTCGGAACGCCTCGGCGTCCGCGCGCGCCGTCAGGATGCCACGAATTCCCTCTTTTCCTTGGCAGTCGTCCCCCCTGCCCCTCTGCCGAGCGGTTTATTCGGATCGTCGCGCCGTTTCCACGATATCGAGACGCGACCGCCGCCTCTTCCTCCGGCAACCCTTCCGGCCGGCGCTCTCTCACCTTTGCCTCTTCCCCCCGGCGTTCGACCCCCGCATACCGGTACACCGCCGGCAGGCAGCCCGTGGCTCGGCCCGAGTCTCGACGGTGAATTACGTTTAGCCTAGCATGCATATTCCGCCGAGGGAGCCAACCACACCCTTCCGCTTTCTCCTTTATTAAGCTCACGGTCGTCACTCGCGGGAGTCCCTTCTTCGCTTGCTCCGTCACCCACCTAATTTCTCTTTTTGTACGCCGGCGACGCCGCCGTCACCGGGCCCTTCCTTCCATCGTCCCCACGCGTCCCGCCCCCTTTCCGTCCGCCGTTTTCCTTCCTCGCCGGCGAATAATTGGAACGCGGCGAGCGGCCGGTGACGCGGCTTCCTTCCCGGCGACGGCAGGCGGCGGAGGATCGGCCCGGAATTTCGGCAGTGTCACGCGAGTCAATTTGCCTGGGCGCGCGCCGAAAGGAAGAGGAAGGTCACCGGCCGGCGTGGCCGCGCATGAAAAATTCGTGGCCGGTCCGAGTTTGTCGGGAGCGCCGCGCCGGGAAACAGAATCGGGGATGGACCGCGGCGAGGAATCCCGAATCGAAAGGGCGCCCGCCGCACGTACGCTGGCCACCCTTCGCCCGGGATTCGTATGAAAATCGAGGGCCGCGTCAAGAATGGAACGAAAATTAAACGATTCATAACGCGTGCCCGCGAGCGCGCGTGCCGCTGCCGGCAATTCGGTAGTTAGAATGCTATTCAAGCGGACGACGGACGGTTCGGGGTTAGACTTCGCCGCGGAACCGGGTCACGACCCGTCCGGTCGGGACTGGCATCGCGATTTTCGATAACGCCTCATTCCTGACGGCGTTATCGCTTACGCGAGGCGGCCTCGCGAGCCGCTGATCGACTGGCACCGCGGAACGCGCGGAGAACTGGCAGCGTACCAGGAGCTTTGAATGGAACCGGGGATAAGTATTGTTCGAGCGGTTCCCAGTGAATCGAAACGCAGAAACGGGGATTCCTTGTACAAGCTGGATCGCGTAGAATCGTGATTAGCCTAAAAATGAGTGTCGAATAAATGGAAGCTCTAACTCGAAGCTTAAGGGCTTTAAGGACAACTTCGAGCTGTTAGGATCGAGTTCCATAGAATTCCAAGTGTTCCTCGAGGTAATTTAGTTCGAGACTTCGGGGACTGGAGGTTTTTCCAAGCCGACCACGATTCCGCTCGGCGATCGTTGGCAGCCGCTTTCCAGGGGACGTCTGCGGACCCGCCTCGGCGTAAAATCGGTCGGCCACGGAGCGAAAACGTTCCGCGAGCGCGGGCAAACAGCCGATGCGGGATATCCGTCGGTTGTCGCGTCCGCCTCGCTCTCCTGGCCGAGCTGACCCGAGAGTGTATCGACATCGAGGTTACACGGAACCACATGCCAGTGCGGTCTCTCTTTGTGTGCGCCAGTGGCGGGCGGCACAGCAGCCCCGGCCAGCTCTATACTCGGCGAACTTAATTTCCCCAATTTCGACCGCGCTTCGTCGACCGCACGATGCAATTTATATCGAGCAACCCCTTCCCAGCGCGCGCCACGGTAATATCTCGGGAGGTCGTGAGCGACGATTTAGGGGGTCCGGACCTAACGCGGCGCGGCGCGGTACCAGCAACGCCAGCAAGCGTTCGCTACGTGGCGTTCCGCCCGCCTACCCGGTTCCCGGTGATTCTTTCGCCTCGAGGCGCCAGTAAATCGTCGGCTCGCGTCGTCGCCTCGACGATTAAAGAAAAGCCCCGTGTCTTACCGGTTTCCAACCGTTTATCGAGCCCCGCAACGCCCACCCGCCAACGGGAAACCCGAGGGCAACCCTTCCTCTCTCGGTCCCGTTTTCCATTTATCGCGGTCTGTTCGCTCGATTCCGCGGCGACCAGCGCAACCAGCAATTTCTTGCCCCTTTCGAAGCGTCCGGGTCACGACATCACGCCGCGGCGCTCGCGCCACGAAACAAGGGGTGTACCTTCCACGAAGAAAACTTCGAAATTTCTCGGAGACCCTAAAGCGACCCCCGGGAGATCGCCGCTCCTGATAAGGTTTATCGGCGGAATCCAAAGGTAGGGATCTCGTCGGTAAACAAGCCCGGTCGGCTCGTTCGGATCCGATTAAGGGTTTACGGGGAAAGTAATACACCTAACGAGGCGAACCACGTAATTACGCAATGGCGTGCTGGAAAAGTATATCCCTTGGGCGCTCGTCGGTCGCGTTCCTTCGCCGCGCGACACAATCCCTTTTTGCCCGTGTCCTCTCGATCCGTCGCGCGTATCGATCTCGAGCGAGTTCGCCTGGGGAGGCGCGCACTTCGGCTCGCGAATCGCGGAAGCGATAGTAACCGCGAAAGAAGCGGCTGCCGGGGAATCCAGGGGGCCGAAGGTTCCCTTAAGCCTCTTAGCATATTTCCCCGGAAGTTCCTCTATTGTTATTGCGCGGGTATATTTTTATTGCATTAATTATCCCATGATCCTCTTACGGAGTTCGAATTAATTGGTTATTTTATAATAACAGGAGACGCGAACGAAAGGGAAGAGGCGGGCCGCGAGAACAAAGGGAAGCTGGGGGGCCGGGAACCCGAGTCGAGTCGGGGGAAGAACGCGAAACTGTTTGGCTTACCACCAACTTCCTCGACGGTTCTTGGCCGAGGGGACCCTCGACTCGGCTCCGGCTCCGCTCGACTCTTCGGGTAATCTCTCCGCGCTTTAATGGAACCGAAGGGCTCGAGTGGGTCTCGAGCTTTCTTAAATTTCAGCCCCCGCCCCGGGGAAACGAAGTTGATCGAACCGCGAGCGATATCGAGCCGAGCCAGTTCGCGAGCTTCGATTGCGCGCGCTCGGCTAATTACATTACGAGCTGACGGTCGCGTGATCGCGGTAGACAGAAGCCAGCCCATTCTCGAGAAAGTCGCGATCGCGACTCGCCGATAAGCCGGCTATTTTCTCTGGAAGAAAACGCGCCTCGCGCGCCTACCGTTCCGTGCCCGCGCGGCCGCTGGTAAACGGTCTTCACGCAATTTGTCGCGTTTCAACCGGCGAACAGCGGGAAACCGTTGTAAAGCCGTCGAGGAAACGGACGGAGAACCGTGGAAAATCGCGCGGACCTTTCCTGACGTGTCGGAAGCGTTTATTTCGTCGTTACCGGTTGTCGAATGCCGCCCCCTCGACGACTCTCTTCCTCTTTGTACGCTGCAATCCCGAGAATACGTTTTGAACGTTTAGCAGACCGATTTAAGGGATCCGCGGAGATCACTTGAACAACGCGTCGCCTCGAGAAGTACTCGCTTCGCTAGTGATTCAGCTTGAAGTTCGCAATCGAAGATCAACGTTTCCCGCGAAACATCGGAAGTGCCACCCATGGAACTGCTAATACTTGGGAACTACGAAAGCCAGGCGAACGAATGATGCACCGTTGGCTAAAGGAAGGTTCAAAGTGTTACCAAAACCAAAGTCGACTTCCCCTCGCAGCTCCCACCGACATGGCACGCGGGAGTTGCGAGAGTTAGCCGCGCGCCGAACAATTCGTACTCTAATGGTGCACCGTTTCAACGTCGAATTCTAAACGAATTCACGGAAGGTCCTCGCGGTTAGTAGCTAGTCTGGTACTTTGGGATTCTTTCTAGCCTCCGGTTCACAGATTTATCGGGGATTCCGCGTCTAATTCCGTCCGAGCGGGCGCATTCGGGCAGCGAGGAATTCTCTCTCGACCTCTTGGCTTGGTCCGCGAGAGCTTGGCGCGGTATAGTTGCTATCAGATGGTAAGATAATGTAAACTTATGCGAGGCACGCCCGACACCCTGACCCCTTCTGCTCGCCCGCCTCCCGCAGAGCAGCCACGCTTAAGCGAGAACGAGCGACCGAGCGAGTGAGCGAGCGGAGCGACCAAGCACCAAACTTTGCCGGGTTTAAATATATCACCTCTACCATTACGGTTTAACCATATGCTTCTGCGACCCACCCAGCTACCATACCAGTTCGCCCGTCCCATTCGAGCCCGTACGTCGCCCCGACGCCCGCTCTCTCCTCTCCTCTCCTCTCGGCTCCCATCCAAGCCGGCCAACCAACCTGCATCCCTTACGGCCTCGCCTGGATTTAGATACGACCTATCCTCTCTCTATCCTCCACTCTTTGCCCTCTCCTCCTAAAAAGCTTCGGACTAATTGAACCCTTCCGCGCGAGTGCGAGCCATCTGTGCTTTTCGAAGCTGATTCGCGTTTTCGTCCGGCGGAATCCCGCTTTTGAACACCGAAACACGGCGCCGAGACGAACAGCGGGCCGGAGATTAAAGACGCCGACGTTCAGAATCCAGCCAGTTTACCGGCACGTCTGGGAATTATTACGTTTCCGGATTACGTTATCTTCGCCGGGAATTCGAGACGCTGGCGGAGAAAACGATTTCCAGAGGAAACGCTAATTGTTCGAAGAACGCCAGTTATTTTCCGTGGGAAACTCGAGTTCCCGCGGCGACGGGGGATCCCTTTGTACTTTCGCGGAATCGTCGTTCCCGCGAGTATGTCGATCTAATTTTAGAGAAGAAGCCTTTGGCGGCCGACTGGCACGTGTTATTGTAGGGAAGGATACCAGATCTCGTCTTTCAGACGTAGATAAATTAACCCTTTAATTAAGGCTCCAGAGACGAGAGAGAGAGCGCATCTCTCGTTGAGGGTTTTTCGGAGTCGAGAGGGCATCGCGGTCCCGGAAGACGTCAAGATGATCGATACCGGTAGGTGTAACCCGTCCACGGCTCGAAACTGCCCCGCTAAATGCACTCGTATATACCATTAACGCGTCTCGCGCGGGGAATTGAGTCGTTCGTACGTTTATCTACGTATTACGATCGATTAGGGACGAACGATAATCGTCGCGCGTTCCCTTCGAGCCGGTGTGCCACACGTTGCACGCCCGCGCGCGTCGCAGTCACGTAAACGCAGTCGGGTATAATTTTACCGTCGGCGTCGCGTTACAGTCGTCTAACGTCCACTATTTCGCGAATTATCGCGCGGAGAAACGTCCGCGTATGGAAACAACGGGAACCGTCGATCCTCTAACCACGAAGGTAGCCGAGTTGCGCCGCCGACAATGGCTGCCAGACTATTGGGGGATGATAATCTCGTTGCAACAGGGCGAAAGGGAGATAGGGAGTTAGCCACGGCGACGGAGAAAGTAAGGAAAGGTTGCGAAGTGTACGTCAACTATGACACGCGACGAAAAATGTCCTCTTCTCACGCTAAGCCTTAGTTTCACTTAGCTACCGCGTTGTTACATCTTTATATTGTACACTGGAAGTTCTCAACGTTCAGACTGCGGCTTAGATCGGTATACGTTGATTACGAGTCGTTATTCTTTGTATTCCTATCTCTCTACACTTCCTTACCTATTCTCACGATATCTCGATTACAGTAAATAAAGAATAACCTTTGAATCATGATTTACACGAGACATCTTACGATTACCAGAGATGAAAAACGCGCGGTCGATGCGTCGACGCGGTTAATCCGCGAGCGACGCGTTTATCCCGCGATTTCATTACGACGTGATATAGGGCGACAGGCCATCAATCAGTATTAAACAAATAAATAAATATTAGCCGCGGCAATTCGGTCGACGGGCAAACGAAGCGTATACTTTCCCGACGGGATCGAATGAAGTCGTACCGAACCGGCGGCGGCGGCGGCGGCGTCCGTCGCCGAGGGGTAGCCGGCGGGAGGAGGGCGGTCCTCCTAAATTTTACGGCCTCGTTTACGCCCGCTGGTAAATTAATCCGGAGTTTGGTTCCGTATCGAAATCCTTAGAAAGGGATTTCCACGGGTCGCTTGATTCGCTCGCCGGCTCGTGGGTAATCCTTTCCGGCAGTCGCGAGTAGAAACGAGCAGATGGCGTGCCGGAGGGGCTGGGACGGTCCCACCGATACCTTCGAGACGAATTATCGTTTTTCCGGATCATTAATCGAGCGTGGCCGCGCGCCGTCTGCCTCCTCGGCGAGATAGCGGAATCGTGATCGAATTTAATCGCAAATACGTCTCTGTGTACCCTCCTCTCTCGGCGTGTTTACACCGCGAGATCGACTCGAATCGAATCGAGAGGCGGAACCGGCGGGGTCGGGGGCACGGCGGCTGCTGCCGCGAAAGAGACGACACGAGACTAGACGAGACACGACGCGACGCGACGCGACGAGACGACGATCCCCAGAATTCGAGAAACGGGTCACGAATCCGGCGAGTCGCAGCTCCGGCCCCGATGCAATTTGCCGGATAAATTGTCGCGGTGAATAACCACCCTGCCGAGAAACCGAAATGCTTACCGCAACGTCCACGTTCTCGTTGCCCCCCGGTTCTCATCCCTGTCTCCTCGCGGTTAACGCCGCAAAAGCCGTGGCCGCTCGGCCGAGACGAAGATCGTCGTCGTTGGATAATTCGGAAACGAGAAACCGTGGATAATAACCGGTCGTTGCTCGGTAGCCTGACCTCCGACCCGAGGTTCCGTTCGATTCCTGGGGAACCTGGAAATCGGTCGACGCCGGGTTTACATTACTAACCCTCTGCGTTCCTAGGTTTCTCTGTCTCCCCGTCTCGCTCCCTCGAACCCCGTTGTCGCCCGGCATCGATTTTATCCGCGTATTTTATTCGCTCGACGAGTGCCAACGATAACGGAAAATAGTCCGGGTATCGAAAATTTGCTTTTCGCGCCTCGACGTCGTCGTTTAATTTCCAATTTGTACGAGCTGCCAACACCACGAACGATCGCTTTCGCCTCCGTCCGCTTTCCCGGCGAACTTTGTGAGCGCAGATTGACGTAATCCCGAGGTTCAATGACGCACCGACGGAGCCACCGTATACCGTCGAAACCGCCGATCGCTCTGTTGCGGGTTGCGGTCGCTCGTTAAAATAAAACCACGGTTTGTCGAGCCACTGCGCGATTGATCCGGCCTCCTCCCCCGCCCTCTGCTGCCTCGGCCCGCGCACGACGCTCTCGCGTATCGAAACGTTGTCGCGGATACGAGGCCGCGTTCGATTTTATGCGGCTGGAGATAGGATACGGGATGGCCTGGCGTGATGGGACGGAAGGAACGCGGAGGAACGTCGCGGCGATCGCTCGAGGAACGTCGAAAACGGAATCGGGAATTCCCGATCAGACGTGAGACGCGGACTTCGTCTGTTAACGCTTGCGGATGGGCTCCTTTACTCGAGGCATCATTTTTGTGCTCGTCGAGGAGTTGCTGCTCAAATGATTGCAACTCTGTGTTAATTTAAAATCGGTTGGAAGTATTTCAAATTGATGTACCGCTAGAAGATAGCGTAACATAAGCGGAAAGAAATTCATAGAATTAGTGCAATATTTAACGCGGTAATTGTGAATATTACAGTAGTAACGGTGATAAAAATAATCAAATGATTCGCGTTGGTTAACCCTTTGCGGTCCGAAGTACTCTTGGTTTCTCACTTTGAGGTTCACGTCGACTTTAGTTCATTCAATTACAGCTTAATATGACGCTCTATTTATTTATTCAAGAATATTTGGGAGTCACTGAAATGTTACCTTTAAATGGTACAATTGTGATACTACAAATAAATACAGAAAAAATTGTTAAAACAGGTAGAGGTTGGAATAAAATAGAATGTCGAGTCTGACTCGACATAGGACTGCTAAGGGTTAAGAGTTAACCCTTTGCGGACGAACGTCGGCATTTTGCTGCGATCAAACTTCCATGGAATACCAAGTTAACAAATGATTTAACTGTTCGAACAGTAAGAAATCGGTACAGTTTCATTGTTCTCTATGATTTAAGCATTGAATGTTTCAGTAGAATCTGCAAGAGATTCTGAATACCTTCAACGATCTTCGTCTGCGAAGGGTTAACCCTTTGCACTCGGAAGTTTTTCATTACAAATATTTTAACGTCTCCCAATGAGATAGAGACGATACTTTGTAAAACTAACTCGACGAGAAATCACACTTAAATTGAGGGACAAAGCTATTTTGTTAGAATATTTCTCAAATTGATGTATTATATGAAGTTTAATATTAAGAATCAAATTTTATAGTTCTACTGTATGAAATCAAGTGGTGAGTGAGAGTCACCTCTCGAGTGCAAAGAGTTAATAGTGTGATTTCATTCGATCAGTTAGAGTTATCTAAAGAAGTCGCGCAACATCGTGCCTAGGATCGTTACAAAGTGCGAAGCTTCCACTCTCATCCTTCGCGAGCCATTATTTCCTGCGAGGTTATCGCTTAATGCGAGGGATAGGACGGTAAACGTGATTTTTTACTTTGAAAATTTTACACTCGCCACTCGAAGTGTTGAACGGTCGAGAGGACGCGGGGCCAATACGGCGCGTTCCGGTGCTAGATAGAACGCGTTGTTCGCGCTGCAACCGTCATCTCCGTGATTACGGTGCTCGTGGAATCCGAACGCCATTAAAAACTCGTAAAACCGTCGGCTGCCGGCGCACAAGGAGGCGCGAACAACTCTCGAACGAATAAAAAACTGCGGCAGATCGCGCGGCACCGTTCGATGCGCTCGCTTGCCGAACGACACCGAGTAAATAGAGGAGAACGAGATAAACGTCGAAAGATACTTGGCTCGCGTTCCTCGGCCGCCGCGACGATGACCGCCTAACGACGACCAGTCGTTGATAACTCGTTTTGGCTCGGGCGCAAGTGGGGTCGCTCGTTTCTCTGATTAACGGCGCGCGTGCGATATCGCGAGCCTTCTTTCCGCGCCCCTGAAATACGCGAGAGCCTACGATGGTTACGCTCGCCGAACAATGCGGTTCAAATGCAGGCTGCGCTTTGGGAATATTCGACCTTTAGTCTGCTGGTGAACGGGCGTATTTTCACCCTTTATGGGCGAAGAATGTTTAACCCCTTGCCGACGAAGATTCTTTGAAATATACAAAACAGCAGATGCAGCTAAATTATATGTCAGTTGCTTAAATAATAGAAAAGAAAGGAAACTATGGGATGATCTCTTGCTCAAGTAACTAAATCATTTCTTTACGACCTATTCTATCGAATATGAAACTTTCATTTTACCGAAGTGTCGATATTCGTCCGTAAAGAGTTAAACTGTAGAAAACCGGCAGATATTAATAGATTGGACAATGGATGTTTAAGTTATAGAGAATAAGGGAAATATGTACGGATTTCTTGCTGTTTGAATAGTTCAGTCGTGTGTTTGCAATTTGGCATTCCACATGTGGAAGTTTGCAAAGGATTAAGCCTTACACGCATGTTCAGAAGAAAGATCAAATTTGATTGCTTACATCAGAATATTTGATAAACCGAGAACGAGATGCAAGTTCGTGAAATCTTATAGAAGCCTTAGCATCTCTTCAATCTCCTTGGATGCACGGGAATCTAGAATCAAACCAACTCTCGCGATAAAGAAATCCTTGATAACATTAATAACTGTTGTAGCCGACTCATTGTCTCATACCTAACATTCTAATTAATTATTAGCCACAGTCACATTTTCTATAACATCTCTGAAACTAAAGAGTGCAGAAAAGAAATCCAAGTTCATTCCCAAGTGATCAGTTGATAAGAAAATTTCCTTTCTACACCCTCTAGTTTCAGAGATACATCCTATATAAGAAATATATCCTCAACCCTCAACTTCAAATAATATTCTCACCCCTTCGAACCAAATGCTGACCGACAAGAAACTATACACGTCAAATATTCCCTGACAACTCTCTGCTAAGTGTCATCAAAATCGACTCGTGCTTAAGAAGGTTCCCTCGTTGCTATAACAAACATTGTACAACAAACACAATTCCAACAGAACACAACGCAACAAAGAAATGCATCCTCTCTCATTCCTTCCCGGCAGCAAGCGAAGATCATCGAGTCAGACGTTCCGTTCCCCGGCGCGGAATCGCGTTTCCGCGGTTAAGCGGGCGCCCGTGAAGCGGCAAGTTCGACGGCGACGCGAAAACGCGTCGTCCGCGTCCTCTAATTGAACCCTGGAAATTAGACATCGGGTCGTCGGGTCTTGTCGCAAATTTTGAGTCGGTAGCGGGATTTTGGAGTAGGGTTACGGGGCCGCTCGGCGCGGAGAGTCGGTTTCTTGGGCGCGGGCGCATCCGTTCGCCTTTGTTCGAATTCCCCGGGGACCGGGACCACGATCGACGCAAGGAAATCCGGCGAGCGACCGCTCGGGCGACGGTCGGCTGCGTCGATTTACGACTCCGTCGCGGTAACGAGCGTCGTCCGTCGTGCTAAGGAGTACGTAAACGAGCCGGGCGAGGGGGTAGTAGCGCGAGCGAGCGGGCTCGGGGTCGATATTAATGACATCGAGCACGCTTCGGCGTCGCAAACACAGGATACGGAACGGCGCGGTGCAATTAAATTACGCGTCGACTCTGCCCCCCTCCCTCTGTTTCCGCGCGCAGCGCGCCGCGACGAAGACGTTCCGCCCGAGAAACGTTGCCCGGACTTCTGCGTCGCGTCGAACGTCGCCGCTAATTACCCGCTGAATTTACGATTCGACTTAATCCGAGTCCTCCCGGAGCTCGGAACTCCGGCGAACCGTTTGTAACGAAGCCACGGACGGGATGTTTGCTCGGCGAATCCGTCGTGTTTGCCGCACGGTCGGACCTTTGCTACCTCCGGCAAGCGCAGCGCGCGCGCGGGCCGAAAGACGAGCAAGAAACGAATCGCGGCTCGTAAGCGACCGGAAAACAAGCCGGAACGTTCGAGTCGATCGCCGTCTGGTAATCGGGGCAGGAGTTCGCCTTGCGGCGAATCGACGCTCGAGCAAGTTTCGCCAGAGAACCGTGGACGCGACGAAGACGAGCGGGGCGGGAGGGCGCGCGGCGGGCACGGGAATAGAGGGCGAGCATATGGCGAATTGTACGGGTACGCTCGGTGAATGCAAATTACGCGAAATCAGTGGCAGCCGGTTGTTAAAATCGGCGTGTGCGTTCGAGTGCCGTTGTCGGAGCCGTGCGCGCGGCCGGCTATTTCACGAAACTCCACGGAATTTCCCCATTGGCCGCGATCGTTTTCTCCTACGCCACGAATTATGCTTCCGGCCTGACCGCCCCCCTGCCCCCCGGGTCCGAGCAGAATCGAGTCGCGCCGCGGCGTCGCGTCCCGCTCCGTCTTCGTGCTTATCCCAGAATCCGGAATATTCGGCGACGCGATCGGCATGGGGATCGAAATCCGATCGCGCGCGATCCAAGGTAATTCCTCGGCTTCCGACGCATCCCCAGAATTTCCGGTGCCGAGGACCGCGTTATCCGCTCGACTACCGGCCAAATTTCTCCGGCCGAAGAGGGCGAAGCGTGGGCGAGCGGACGGACCGAAGGGGGCGAAAAAAAAAGGACGAATTTATAACCTGGCCGCGACTATCGCGCGCAGTTATAACCGGGCAATCGGCCCGGCCATTTTTCCCGTCGAATCGTCGTCACCGATACACTCGGCTCCGGCTAGGCGCTTTTACTCTCCGCGTAATATAGTTTACGGTTCGCGCGGACGCGCGCACACCCGCCCGCAGGAATTTTGCACGCCCATAATCTCGAGCAATTATTCATATTTTACGACGGTGTATAATTGACGCCGTAAAACGTCCATTAGTTACCCTTCCAATTCCGCGCCTCCCGCCCGACCCCTTGTACCCTATGCGATTCTCCTTCTTCACCTCGTTCAGCACTCTCTCTCTCTCACTCTCTCTCTCCTTCTCTCTGCCATTCGCTGAAACACACACAGATCTACACGCACACAAGCTATCTCTCCTTCTGTGTTTAGCATCCTAGGCGGTTTTCCAACCTCCCAGGTCCTGGCTCGTTCCATTTCGCTCTATCGATTCGACTCGGTTCTCCTTCGCTCGGCGGAACTGCAAAACTAGCGGTCCTCGCGCGATCGCGGCTCGAATTAGCTGGAAAGATTCGCCAGTGACCGGCGGAGGTCCTTCGAGGATGCTAGCTTCCAAAGCTGGAATAGGAGCTAAGGAAAGGTTCTCCAGTGTCTGGTAAACTTTCTCCTTAACACTTCACGGGACATCCACAAACACGCTTTCCAACGTTTCACTTGATGACAGCAGGCTACTCCTCCGCTGTACGAACTCCCGATCCTATTCCCTAATAAACCTCGTTATCGCAATAACGAACTATTCCCCGCAAGAAAACCCGTAGCCAAACATCGAGCGACCAGCCGGCAAGATCGAGCCGTTCCCGATCAATTAACCCATTCCAGCCGGAAGCTGCGCGTACGCTAATCCCGGGGCCTCTCTTTCATCCGCTCGGTCTCTCGAAGTCGGCAGAATCCTCTTCTTCCCCGGATTCTCGATGGCGCCGGGCTATTAATCACAGGAGTCGCGGCCAACGGCAAGTCGCGCCACCCGGAGATAAGGTTTTTACCGTCCAAGTATCGTGGCCCGGCCCTTCGCCCCCGCGAGATGCGCGCCAGAGATTCCTCGTTTCCGCGCCGACTCGTTTTTCTCGCTTTCCCCCGGTCGGACGAGGGGGACGGAAGCCGCGCGAAAGACGGTTCGGAACGCAGGTGTCCGGCCTCGGCTTCCGGAGGAGGACCCGCAGGAAAGAAGGAGCCGACGCGATTCCTGCGGTCGACGTCCGGGTATCGTCGGCCATCATTAATCACGCGGCACCGAGAAGAAGAGCCCGCCCGGAGGTCCCGCTCCTCCATTAGCCGGCTCGATCGGTAATCGACGAAACTTCTGATCCGTAAACAGGCGGCCGGCCATTAATTAACTCGTAAATCGACGGATCCGGCGGCGCGGCGAATCGATCCGGGGTGTCTCGAGCAGAGAGCGGAGGCGTCCCCGGGGACAGACGGAAATTTTCCTTTTCCTTCCGACGGGACGAGTCGATATTAGCCGGAGCCCGCGCCGCGCGAATGGATACCCTTCCGGCCGTTACGAAGATAGCGTGACTCCCGCGAGCCGCCCTATACCCCCCCCCCCCCACTCCGCCGTATTCATATTTAATCTGTTCGCGCTCTGTAACGCGTTTCGACCGGTGATTACCGGGGCCGGCTCGTTTCTTGTTATCATACATCGGGTTGTCGCGTTCGTTTAGCCAGCGATGCGAGCGGACGCTGCGCTGCCCGCGGATCGGCCCGACTGATGCGACGCGAGATGAAGCGGGACATTACGTCGCGGAGTTTAAATTACAACGGCCACGGCTCGAGCCTGTAGCTCATTCTGGGATGGACGAGTTTATTACCTTCGGATCTACGTTCTCAATTATGGATCACGCTGATCGACACATGAGTTCTTTGGAAACTATGGAGCTAGCTCTGAGGTTTCTCCGTGACATTCTGAGATTCAGCTATGGAGACTAACACTAGAAGCACTTAAATTGATTTTTAACTGTGTGTTTATTAAGATTTCCATGGGTTTATATTCCAGTGTAGGTATTAGTACATCAGCTTAACGATTTATCTGAGAAACATCTGTAGCTTCTTAGTAATTATATGAAGAGAAATTAGGAATGGGCCATTTTGACCCATCTAGCTCTAGTGTTGATTGACCTCAGTTTGTGTATTGATAAACCTATTTGTTTAGTAATTGCTAGGAGAAACAGCTGTTATCTTTGCAATCATTGCAGAAAGAAGGAATCAGGAATATCAGTTTGACCCGGTTGATAGGTTTAGTGTTAAGACAGAGGTTTAACTCCGTTTGCTAGGAATTCTACGTTCACGCGAAGAAAATTAGTGTATTACGTCATCCGAGCAGTTTCGTTGCATCGTCAGAATATTAACACTAGAACTACCGTAACAGTCAAAATCACTGGTTTCGATTGTTTTGTTTCACAATTATTGATATCTTAAAAGCATTGAATATTCGAGATGATCTTGAAAATAAATCGCTTTGACTTGAATACTATAATGAATGTTTGAAGAAACCGAAAATAATCTATAGTTAGAATTTTTATAGGGATTACATATCAGTCGTATTAAATCCTCGGTAGTTCTAGTGTTAACGCTCTTCCGTTAAAACATACAATAAATCGATGATCGACAATCAGTTTACAAAAGCGTGTTGAAATAACGTCCGCATTATTTGTATTCCCGAATCAAGATTACCGCGTCGCGTCCCCGAATCCTCACGATTTAAATCCACCCGGTAGCGCATTACTAGAAATACAATAACTCTCCGCAGCTTACTCAATATTTCGCGTGGATCTATTAAAAGATCCGGCGGCGTTAACGGGATATCGGAGAATCGCAGCTGAGAAGATTACCGTAGCAGCCACAGGTACCCAGCGCGTTAAATCGCGGAGCAGATTCGCGAGAGGAAAGCCGGCGCCGATCGGCGACCGTGAAACGTGCCGCTAATCAAACGATAACGATAACTCGCTGCAGCCGGGGTAAAGTTTGCGTTGAGATTCATTAAAACCGTTCCCTCGTAAATCGTAACCGGGCGGACCGGCCGCGGGATAATTACGCGGAAAAAACCTTGACAAGAATTACCACCGCGCCTTAAAGCCGGCCAGATCCCGGGCAGGACGGAATGGAAATTGGTGGAGTAAGAGGAATCTAAAAAATCGACTTCGTTATCGTAGCCCGTGAATATCGGAATTATTAAAATCTCACCCGTACGCCCGCCTCGCACCCCCCAGCCCCCCTCTCTTGGACGCTCTTTCTCTTGGTTCCCCGGCCGGGCCGGAACCCAAGGCTCCTCGCCGGGGCTTTCTTCTTTTTCCGCGATCCAGTTTAATTTACGAGCGGAAGCGAAACGGTCCGGCGGCATTAACGTTACTCATTCTGTATTCTCAACATCGACGTCATAATTCACGATGATAAATTCCCGTTAGCATCGAACGCGCACTTTAACGCCCGCGTCCCCGTTTTTCCGGACAATGAGGAGGAACTCGAGAAGAACGACGGAGCGGGAGAGCCGTCGCCTGTCTCCGCCGGGAATTCCGGGTGCCGTACTACTTTCTCACAAATGGAAAACTGCTCGCGTTCGCGCTCCGCTTTAATCTCGCCCGATGGGGGACGATTCCTCTCGCGAGATTCGGTTTCGTTCCGTTTCTGTTCGCCACGGTATCGCGATTCGTTCGTCTGTCCCGAACGGAAATTCCGGCCGGGTGTGGATCGTTCGCGGCGCGTCAAACTAACCGTTCCTCTCCGGACGGGTTTCTAAATGCGACGGCTGGAAAGAGAGAGGGGGGGAACCAGGGCTGAAGGGAGAGGGACGGACGAATTTAATCGTCGACGGAGAATCATGGAGGCGGGTCTCTCGTTCTCCTCTTACTACCGGGGGAGACGTTCGTCGGCGAATAAACAGGATTTCGAAAGAATACGAATTTCCATTTCTATCCGACGGCTGAGGATCTCTGGCGGCGCGAGGTACACGCGTAGACACCGTAACAGGATCACCGTTGTCGCGATATAAATGTAAATGGTAGACGGAGCGCGGAAAGCGGAAGACGGGGAAGGATCGCCGTGGGTGTATAGGTTGGACGTGGTAGGGGAGGACAACTCACGGGCGGCTTGCGCGCGGGGGAGGACGAAACGGGACGAGGGATCCAGTTTCCTCCCTGCTGTTCCCTCTTATTAAAATATCTAACATGATTACTGCAGACTCGGCAACTATAATGGAGCGACTCGAAGTCGAGTTTGCGGAGGTACGGCGTTCGCCTCGGCATCTGCCGTCGTCGCTGCTCCTGCGAGCCTCCTTCTCTCTCTCTCTCTCTCTCTCTCTCTCTCTCGCTTTCTCTCTCTTTCTCGTCCTAGTCTCGCCGGCGTTTTTTCTTACGTTATCCATCGTTTCCCGCGCGCCGGTTAATCCTTGCCTTTCGCGGAAGAGGAAGTTGGGCGCTTTTACGAGGGAAACGAGATGAACGGGAACTGCGTCGCGTTACCGCGGTTTTATCCTTTTGCTACTCGCGCGCGCCGGGGAATCCTGTAATGCTTGCTTGCGGGATTATCTCCGGGTTTAAGGTTGTTCGCGACTTTTCTTTCACTTCGAGTAGATTAGCTTTTATTTGCTACGGATATGTTAAGATTGGAAGAATCGGAGGGATTGCGAGGTGCTCTGCGGTCGAAGTGATTGGAGAAATGCTCGGGAGTCGTGTGCGAGGTAATTTAGAGCATAGTATCAACGAGAATACAGAAACTCTCGTTGTTATTAAACCTTTGCACTCTGAATTTCTTGCATTTCTTCCTCGCGACTCTGTATTACATTTTATTTGAAATGGATTTTGAAAAGTAGTTTGTAGAGAGCAGCGCAAACGATTCCTCTCACTAATAGTATTGAAAATAACATAATATAATCGATTTGATGCCAATAAAACTGACGGGTCACGCTCGACATAGGAGTTAACACTAAAACTACCGAGTTAAATCGAGTTCACTCCAAGAGTATCCATTCAGACTTCGACTAATTTATAATTCAGTCTGCGCATTGCTACATCGATTTCCCCGATAACTCTCGAGAGAAACATCCGTTATCTTTCTAACCATCGTAAAAAGAGGAGACCAGGAACGCATTTGGCCCGTTCGTTAGCTTCAGTGTTTATTGCCAAAGACAATCCGCCAGCCGAATAGAGTTAATCCAGCGAGTCCAGATGAAACAATACAACGAAGAAGACTCCAAGCACCGAACGGTATCTACCTGCACGGATATTCCGCGGAGAATCGTAACGCAGCCCCGCGTTAACCTTATCCAGGCATATAAAGGGCGCAAAGTCCTCGATACGAGGGAAATCGCCCGGAAGTTTTGTAGCTCGCGAGGGACAGCGCCGAGCATCGAATATTTATGAAAGCGGTTCGATAAGAGGGGCGGTGGGCCGGCGTGACGGCCGAGAAGAGGAGCGGGAACAACCGTGGAACACGTCGGATAAAACGCCGGCCGAGCGGGGGAATAATTGTCGAGGCGGTTTTGCGAAGCGCGATTAACGGAGACGGCGGAAGAAAGAGATTCGTTTGTGCGGACGAACGGCGCGGGACTGAAGGAACAGTGTCAGAGAGATAGAGAGAGAGAGAGAGGAGGAGGAAGAGGCAGCAGGAGGTAAAAAAAAAGAGTGAATCGGTGGCAGTATCGCGAGCGAAATTAGCTCGTATTCAATTTCTCCCGAGGGTACGGGTGCGCGCCGGTCGAGCGTCCCTTTCCTTCAGCCGACACGGTGTTCCGGGCACGGCCGCTCGCTCGTTCGGCGCCACCCCAAGGCGTCTCATAATTAAATTCGGCCGAATTTACCCCACTCCGACCATTGTCCCGTAACAAGCTATTGTGCGGAGCGTCGCCACTGTCACACCGCGGCAAACTTTCCACTCGAATTTTCGCCGTCGAGTCCCAGCCAGCCAGCCAGTCAGCCAGTCAGTCGGGTTCCTCCGAAACTTTACGCCCCGGCGTTTCGCACGGCCGGATCTCCCACGGACGATTTTCTTTCGCGCCGATACTTAATAACCGGAACGAACGGGAACAGAGGAACACGGGAACGGACGGGAATCCCGCGACGACGAGCCGGGAATCGATAAACGACGCCGGCCGACGACAAGAGAGAAAGAGATTGCGCCGCGTGATCAACGAAATAAAGGGTTCCCGCGGTCCGAGGAAATTTAAGAGTCTAGGTATCGTTGTCTGCAGTGGTCTCGTTCACGCGCACACCGAGAGCCGAGGTCCAGATTTATGCCCGATAGGCAATTGTTTCCTCGGAACGCGGCGGGGCCGCGGAAAAAAGAGCCGGGATCGAGGTCCCGGCTCCGCGCGTCTCCGCTCGCTACACTCTCGCTCACAGGCACACACGGCTGGATCCCACGATTGCGCTCGCCTTGCGCCGCCGCGCGTAAATTATGTCCGTCTAATCGAATCGACGCCGAAGATTTATGTGCCACCGTATTGCCGCCGTTCGCCTCCGGCCTACCTCGTTCCGAGCGGAGTTCGGAGACGGAGCGAGCATTCTTCCAGCTCCGCTCGTCCCGTAGGAGACGCCATTCCCCCTACCCCCGTGGACCTTCGTCCCTAGCCGGCCGCCAACTTTCGAAACGCGCGGACTCCTCCGGCTGGCGGAAACTTTTTGAAAAATCGTCCCGCTGCACATCGTCGCGATATTGGACACCAGCCCGACCCGCCTCGGCCCGGGGCGCGTCCTTCCTTTTACCATCGTCCTTCTGGCCTTATTTTATAAGCAGAAGGGGCGTGGAAATCACTTCGGCAGCGATGGAGGATGGGAAAGTTGTGCTCCCAGTGTTTCCGGAGGCTTTCCGTGCTTAGAATGGGGTTGCTAGATATGTGATTTCGAGTTAGGGCTTTTTTCTCGTTACTATCTGTTACCCGCCCAAAAATGACAGTAAGACACCGTCGCTGTCGCGTGGGGAAACTAAAATGAGCCTCTACGCCGGGCGGCCAATCGGTATGCGTGTCCGACAAAGTCGCACTGATTGGCCGCTCGGTGGATGCGCCTTTTTCCTATAAATATGCCGACCTTTTTCCTTGAGAGTCAGTTAACTCTTTGCACTCGAGAGGTGACTCTCAGTCTCCACTTGATTTGATTTGCAAAATTATAAATTCTTATATATAATATTAAGCTTTGCATGATGCATTGATATGCGGAATATTGAAATGAAATAACTTTCCTTCTTAATTTATATATGTTTCCTCGTTAATTAGTTTCGAAGAACATCGTCTGTATCTCATCGGAGAATATTGAATATTTCTAATGAAAAACTTTCGAGTGCAAAGGGTTAACAACATCGGCTCGCGTAACCATCAACAACCCAGTCTCAACAATAAACGTAGAAACAAGCATCCAAAATCAACCTCTGTGTCGATGAAATTGTTAGAATCATTGTATTACTTCAACATTGTACTTTTAAGTGTGAAATTATATTTTTTTTTTTGGTGAATCAAACAAACCAGTTGAACAACCTTATTACCCTATCACTGTAAGAAGTCGTGTCCGAGCGTGAATCGCGAAGTCGAAAACAGAAGTAACGACTAATCTCGTTGCGCTCGCGAACACTATTATTCTTGTGATTATCATCGAAACATGAAAATATAACGGAGTTACGTAACATTAACGAGAAATGTGTAATAGATTACGTGTTCCATATGAGCAGCTGTTCCGCATTAGCCGCGTTACCCTACGTCAATTAGTAAAATGCATCGTGTGCCGTAGGGTTGAAAGGCACGGGAGACCTCGTTTGCGATGGAACAACAATCGAGAAACGATTGCAACCGGCGACAAAGCGTCGGATTACTTAGCGATTGAAACTCGATCGTGGAAACTTCCGAATCGATGTAACGAAGCGTCTCGCACCTCGGTAACCGTTTATTCGCTTCCGCAACGAAGCTTCCGAATCGGTCTTTGATTCGTCGCGCTGCTCGAAAAACTTTTCGCGAACGAGACAGTCGGCCAGACAGACAGACAGGCAGCCAGACAGACGGGAAGAGAGTAGACGGTCCTCTTTGGCTCTCATTGTTCATCCGGTTGATAGCGAGATACACCGAGGGCAGAGGGGAGCGAGCGGAAGGAGCAGGAAGCAGGAGGAGAGCCGAGGCAGTCGAGCAACACGAGATATGTGTTAGGGCGCGCCATTGTCCCGAGAAACTCTGGATTGCGACGCTTACAATACGACGATTGTTTCCACCTTTGGTGTACCGAACGGGCTGCCACCTCCGCCACCTTTCACCTCCGTTACCCGCCCGGCCGCGCGCCCGCACTCCGACTCGCGCGCGTTCCAGCCTCGCTTTCCACCCCCGAAAACTATTAAATTCCGTATTAACGTTACCGTCTCCTCCTCGCGCCGCCCGGCCCCCCTCTCGCCGACGTTGAAACGGTTGTCGACGGGGAAAACGGCCGAGCAAATTAGCCGTTCAATCGCAACGGGAAAGCTGGAAAAGCGGCCGACGTGCCGCCGTTTCGACGGAATCGACGACCGCCATTCGGCGTCCTCGAAACTCGCGCAGCGCCGTGATGTTTTCGGCCGATCCCGGAATATCCTCAATAACCCCGAATTTTCAGCGTTCAACGGCAGTTCCCCTTTAAACTCGAGTTCGTGTCCTGGCCCTCGGCGACTTGGCCGTTATGACCCAGTTTTTCGAAGATCGAAGCTAATTTTCCCGGTCCCCGGTACCCGGTAAGTACGTACTTGCCGCAATTTTAATAAAACCTTCGATGGGTTACCCGTCGGTTCCTATAAAAGTACAGTTCCCTCGAAATTTCCCCTGTAACAACGCGTATCGCCGGATTATCCGCGCGAAAGCGCGCGGAGCTGAAGCTCGAATCGGAACGACGTGGTGTCGAGGCAAAGGGTTAATGAGCAGCGCTAATCGAAAGGAATATTCAGGCTCGTCGAACTCGCAAGGACGGCGGCGCGTGTAAGGTCAAAGGCTCGGCCGTCCACGCGACGCGAGCTTTCAAGCTACGGCAACGCTCACCCTTTTTCGGGAGTCCGGCTCGCGCGACGGATCGCGCAGTCACCGCACGCGAGCATTGCCCGGAAACGCGTCGAGCGGCCGGCCGGCGAACCACTCCCGCACACACGGCCAGATCCCGTTCCCGTGCACGCGTGAACGCTTCTGTTTGCGTTCGCCTGTGTGCCCGAGCGACCAGCACCCATTAGTAAGATTGCTATCCTGCCGATGAGGCTACGTTATATAATAGAGGTGGCCCCCTCGATCGCGCTTAATGAAATTGCTCAGAAAACAGGACCGGTTCCGCGCCACGAATTCCCGCCGATGAAAAAATACACCGAGTTAACCGGGTCGCGGGTACGTGACGCGCGTACCCGCGAGCGACGCGCACGACCGCCATCGGAAACCATTTCCGCCCGGGAATTTACACCGTCCGAACGGGAACAGGCGCAGCTACAAGTCCTCCCGGAGCGAACGACCTCCTAAGTTCCCGTTAAACCGACGGCGAGCCACGCCGCGGAATCTTTTCGTTTCGTCGTCGCGTCGTTCCCGGCCCTCCGTAAACGGGATAAGAGTCCGCGCGGGGAGGTAGTCTTCTTTTACTGGCTCGTTTCGTTATCGCCGGCGTAACTCGAGTTTCGAGGCTCGCGAATGGTACGATCGACGAGCATGCCGCTGTTTCTTGAGGGTTGACATTGTGTAGGCTCTTGGTGTACGTGAAGGATCAGTCTCGTGGTTTTTTGGTAATCGTCTCGTTAATCTTTGACTATCGAAGACTTTGAGATGCACTAGTTGTACCTATAAGAGCCTGCGAGAATCGTGTTCCGTTAGGTACCGTCATAAACCGGGACCCAAGCATTTGACCTCACCTCCTCTCGTTGGGGCGACAAGGAACAGGCCTCGGAAAATCGACAACGCTGGGGTTTTCCCCAAAAAGGAGTGGGGCGCGGACCTTCCTTCTTAAGGAGCGAAAAAGCGGAAAGAGACACATTTTTTTGACGGGTAAAAGTATTGTGAGAGTTATAACACGAGAACTTCCGATAGTTGTGAACGCGTCGGTCTTGTTAAATAAGAATTCATCCTGACCGGAATTCTGTATAGTCGTTCAAACGACCCTTACATACCGTACGGTAGGAATTTATTCTCAATGAACAACGAGAAGGGTGGAAGCATTTCTTAGTATATTGATATCGGAACAGTGGATTCCATTGCGTTAATACAGTATTATTAATTTCTTTATGTTCTGTGTTGTACATACTGAAAGTTTAATATTGACATTAACGTTTCCTTCGCAATATATCTGATAATCAGATGAAGCAACGGTTTTAAGCGGCTTTAGGCGTTTACAGAGTCACAAGCGCAAGTTTTCCGAGCGTCTTCAGGCACCAACAGTAGTCAAAGGATTCAAACAACTCGTACATGCTACGACTTTTACTTCATCCCCAGAACAAAAACACCTGGTCGCAATCGCACATTTTCTAGAAACGTCGCCGACAGTCGAACAATCTCCGATCGCTTCCCACATACGCGAAACGAACCCGCAGTTGCAATTCTTATCGCTGACCAGATGAATTCATCGTGCCCGAAGGAAGTCTTCATAATTTCGCGGGGCGAATCAATTTAGTTCCCGGCATTAGCGGAGTATAAATTACGGTTACACGGAGGTAGATAAAAGTTACAGCTCGCTGAAAAACTTGTGCTCCAGCGGAAAGCGTAAAAGTTGAAAGTCAACGCGTTAACGATCCCGCGTCCGGTAAACCTGAATCATAATCACAGTTATCTCCCCGTAAATTTCGCCAAGCCACCGACGAAAAAACTTCCGTGATCTCGGAAAGGGAGGGAGAGCCTTGAAAAACCGTCGGCGGGCAATTACGCCGGGGCGGCGAGTTCCCCGTAAAAATGACTGTAAATACCGCGGCGGCCGTTGCGATATCCCGTTCCCCGTTGAAACAGACGCGCAAAGATCCGGAGCAATCCCCAGGGGTGCGGTGAGTCTGGCCGAGCGCCAAACTCGCGCGCGGAGTGGTCGCCGGGGACGCGGCGGGAAGGACGAGCGAAGGGACGTACCATCTTTACGAGAGGTCGCGGCGAGCCCTTCGCTCCGCAGCCGGGGCCGCGTCGTTTCCGAAGCGTCCTCGGAAATAGAGTCGCGCGATATTCGCCGGCCGCCAGTAAAAACTCGCCGGGACGAGCGGCTCGATTGAATTCCACGAGCACGGGTCGTGCCTAAATTGTGTGTTACCGGCAGCGGCTGGCTGGTCGAACGCGTCGGATTTGATGGAGATTGATTCGACGGAGATAGATTCGATGAGGTAAAATCGTGTTGATCTCAGAAAGAAGGTCAAAGTCAGCGAAAAAGAGTCGAAGTTGAATTTTAAATGTTGATTTCCGAAGGCTTGGAATTCCATAAAGCTCTCTGGAAGCTTCAAAGTTGAACCTTAAACGCCGAGTCCCCAATCACAGCTCGAGTCCTGGAGACTTCAAAGCTAAACCCTACAGAGTTTTCCAAGCTGCGGGACACAATTAAAGCTCGAGACCTAACTCTGGAGGGCTTAGAGTTCTATAAAGCTACCTAGGAGCTTCGATGCTAAACCTTCAAGGCTGAGTCTCCGAGGCTTGAAAACTCAACCGTGAAGCTTCCGCAGGTCGGCCGGCCAGGTGTACCTGGGAATCGGTGAACCACGGGACTCTATAGAAAAACTAATATCGCCGCTGGAAGCGTCAGTCACGCTCGCAGTCTGAACTCTCGCGGGGCAGTGATGAAAGCTAATGGCCGACGCGACCCGGCCCCGGATTTAGGGGACACGGAGGAAATATCGTTGTCCCGCCCCGATGATATCCACGGCCCAGCTCCGAGGATATAAATGTGAATTAACTTTTTAGCGGGGCGGGAGGGACCGACGTCGGGGGAACGTGCGAGATTTTCCCCGCGGGACTCGCGACCGACATACCGGAACCCAAGTTCCGGAAGAGCCGGCCCTTTCTGTTCGGAAATACCGGAGGCCGCGGTCCGGCTCTGCTAAGTGATACGAATGCTTTCGACGACTCGGCCAGCGACTTTTAAACCATACTTAATGTCGGCCGGCCGGCTGGGACTTATATCGAGCTCGCGCCGCGGGGGAATCCGCGATTCGAGGCCGGGGAAATAGAAGTTAACCCTTAACGGTCGTAAGTCTCACGTGACAATAGCGCTTTGTCGCTGTAACTGTCGCTGTCTGTAAAATGGCGCGATTGTTGTGTCAGTTGACACGTTGACTGCCATGATCAACTGCGACCGGAGCTTCGAAATTGTTTGAAAACAATAGGAAAATTGATATTGAGTCAAAATAGCACAAGACGCTAAATAATAGTGTTATGTGTACTGTAATACGAAACATTGATAATTGTTTCTAATACTATTTCCTATTACAAAGGAATTAACCCTTTGCAGACGAATGTCGACATTTCGGAGATGAAACGTTCATATTTGGAAGACTGAGTCGCAGGCGAATGATTTAATTACTCGACCAGCAAGGGATTAGCATGTAGTTTCTGTTTTTGCTATTATTTAAGAGATCGATATATAATTTAGCTTCACCCGTTGAAGGTTCTCTACGTTTAAAAGTTAGTATTTAATAATGAACTGTATACATTGGTGTGTGAAATATTGGGGTAAAATAGCTTTGTTTCACAATTTATTTGTGACTTCTCGTTGAGTTAATTTCAAAAAGTATCTTCTTTGTCTACATAGAAAATGTTAAGTATTCCTAACGAAATACTTCTGAGTGCAAAGGGTTAATCTTATAACAAAACGCTCGAAATTCTCGTGGCAGTGAACGCGTTAACACTGAAACTACCAGGCGGGTCAAAATTCCTGATTTCTCCATTTAGCAATTATCGAGAAGATAACAGATGTTTCTCTGAGAAATTATTAAAGAAATTATTTAGCAATACGCGAACTGAATTATAAATCAAAGTCTCGATACATGCACTCTTAAAGTTTCTATAAAGGAATTTCAGAAAGAAAATGTAACTGCTCGGTAGGTTTAGTGTTAACCCCTTGCCCTACAACAACGAGTGAGACTCGTGATGAAGATTTTCAACATGATTCAAAAATATATATATTACTCAGTTCATTCGAATTCAAAGTAAATATTATTCCTCTGTAATCAACTATTATACTTAAAAGGAAATATAGGTATAACATACGCTTAGAATTTCTCTTTTTCCAGTAAGTTATTAATTACAAAATAGCCGTATCGATCAGAGTTGAGAAAGAAATCATAGGCCAAGGGGTTAAGCATCGGCAGTACAGCAATTAACGTCGCAATTTTCTTGTATTCACCGAAATCAGCTGCAACCTAGTGAGAGTCATTTAAAGCCAGCGTCCCACAAGAGTTAAAACAGAGGGTGCGTATCGATTCGCCGCTGGCCTCGCGGGAATCGGTTCGATCGGAGCACGGGAATTAATCGGATACAAGTTCCGCGAATCCTCGTTACCCGTATTCGTCGGTGGTCCCAGTTTCCGCGGCGTCTTCCGGGAATCGTTTCGATCCGCTCGCGAATCGACTCGAATAGTCGGTGTTCCTGCGCGATGACGATCTCGCGATTGAACGGCGAGTCGGACGTTTATCGACTGCGCGACGAAGAAATCGACAACCGGGAACGGTGTCGACGATTCGCATCGTTAGAACACCGCCGCCGGGCATCGGTGCAACGCTGGCTCGCATCCTGCTCGGTAATGCTCCGCTATGCGGTTTGCTGGGACCACCGGGGCCCGCTCCGTTCGGCGAGCACCTTATCTCAGGAAGCACGCTACCGCGTACCGGGCTGCTCTCCGTGCGAAATGGATCCGAGCGTTTCTTCCCGCCAGGTTCTAATGGAGGCGAAAATTTCGCCCCGCGAATGCACTCCATGCTCTCACGCGAAAAAAAAGGGAACGGGAGTGCAGTCGGGCAAGGAAACGCTCTAAAGTGCCGTCTATAAATCCGCGGCGCTTACTCGAGAGCTGCTGCTGAATAACCTCTGGCTCTTGTGTGCTTTTCTTTGATTAGTTTCGTAAGAATAGTGTAGCTTTCAATGGTCTCTTCGGAGAAGGATATATTTAGAATTCGTTTATAGATAGAGAACGCTCGTCGACATGCGCTAAACAGTAGCGTTTTCGCAACGAAAACGTGAAACCTTCGTGCTCTGAACTCGGTTTAACCCTATGCGGTCCGAGGTGCCGGTTTTTCACTTTGAGGTTCACGTCGACGTTAGTTCATTCAATTACAGCTTGACGCTCTATTTATTTATTCAATAATATTCGGGAGTCATTGAAATGTTACCTCTAACACGTTGAACGCCGCACGATTTCATAGAGCAAAGTACACAAAATGGAAAAAATACAATATTAAATCATTCGACTGAATTGGATTATTATTATTGCACGTTCATCAAACTGAATGTCACGGTAATGGGTAGCATTATTTATAATATAGAAATGTTTGAGAATAATCATCGTTTAATTGAGTGAATATAGTAATTCGATTTACTTGGGGGTCACCGGTGACCCCCATGGCATTCAACTGTTAAATGGTACAATTGTGACGCTACAAATAAATATAGGAAAAATTGTTAAAACAGGTAGAGGTTGCAATAAAATAGAATGTTGAGTCTGACTCGACACAGGACTGCTAAGGGTTAATAAGATCAAAGGTCAATCAGAACGATAACGATGAAATTTCAAGGCAACGCTCGAACTTGCTTGTATCCTCTCCGTCCCGCAGCCCGTCCGCGCGAAAACTTCGAAAGAAAATCTAATTCGGAATCCCGATCCCGTCCCCGCGGAGGGTTATCGAGACACGGAGCAGGGAATCCGGCGCGCGCGTCGCTGGATCCCGATCGAATTCCATCGCGGCCCGATCCAGTCACGGCGGAATTCGTTGTCATAAACCCGGTCCGCCCGGGCGTCGGTGTCGCGTCTCTAAAATGCCGAATCGACGTTTCGAAAACTGGCACTGACGTAAGACGAGCGGTTCGCTCGTCTCCGGTTACATCCCGCCGATATTTCGACGTCTCCCCCGTTGTCGGGGAGAACGAACGCGTGCACACGCCAGCCGGGCGGCGCTGTATCGACAAGGAATCGATCGCAGGTCGATCGGGATCGAGTCGCTGCCCGTAGTTACTTTCAACCGAAGCGACGCGTGTCCGCCACGCGATAGCGATGGCTTATCAAGACCTGCATCTACGTGCGGCGAAAAATTCAAATCGCTGCAAGCGTCGGGAAGAATTCGATATCCGCCGATTCTCGAATGGATCGGAAGTATCGGGGCGAGAGTCTTGTATTCGAGTCGCGCGCGCGGATTCGGGAGATCTTCGTAGTTTTGGAGACATCGAATTGTCTTGGAACTGAGATTCGAATGGTTGTTGCTAATGTATGATGGTTTTAACCCTTTGCACTCGGGAGGTGCCTCTCACTCACCAATTGATTTCATACTTTCATAATTTCTCATTCGCCAATTGATTCGACACAGCAGAATTATAGGGTCTGACATTTAATATTAAACTTTGTACGATGCACCGACATGTAACATATTAAAATAAAACAGCCTCTTTCTTTGATTTATGTGCGACTTCTCGATAAGTCAGTTTGAAAGACGGTCGTTGGTATTTGATTAAAAAATGTTGAGTATTTCTAAACTTCTGGAGTGCAAAGGGTTAAACTTCGTATAATGCATGAATTTGAGAAATATTCAAACAAAACAGCTTTGTTCCTCGATTTAAGTGTGATTTCTCGTCGAGTTAGTTTTACAAAATATCTGTATCTCATCAGAAGACGTTAAAATATTTCTAATGAAAAACTTCCGAGTGCAAAGGGTTAATGAAGGAAGTCGAACGCTGGTTATCTGCGTTTAGTCGATCGGTGTCTTCTTAGGAAAGCGTCCAAGAGACTGGAGTGCAATAAACAAAGCTGCGTTGACAAGACTGTCTCCGGTTAAATAATGCTCTTAACGCATTCTTTTCGTTGCTTTCGAGCGAGGAACGTCGGAGTACACAAAGAATACCATTCCACCAAGTTTTCAGCAGTTTATCTCACGCCTACAAAATCCTATCTTATACTAGAGCTGTGATTAACACGTTAGCGCCACGAAAATCTTAACCGTTTCCCCGTAGAATTATTCTGTTGTACCCAAGGAAAGCAGGAACAATACTCTTTTGTTACAATCCTCGCATTACACTGTTATCAACTTACGTTATTAAACATTTTCATTTAACATCGGTTATCTTGCATGTTACGATTCTGTTCAATTCAGAAGGGTCGGTGATCGGTGACTGACGGCGCTTAACACGTTGAATGCCTCACAATTTCATAGAGCAAACTAGATAAAACGGAAAAAGTATAATATTAAATCATTCGATAGAATTGTATTATTATTACGCGTACATCTAGAATGTCACCGCATTAGGTAACAATATTTATAATATACAAATGTTTTCAAATAATCGTTTAATTGAACTACAGTAATTCAATTCGATTTGGTCACCGGTGACCTCCATGGCATTCAACGTGTTAACGTTAATATGACCTTCCCTATAGATTTAACCCTTTGCTCTCGAGAATATTTTTCTCAACAAATATTCAGTATTTTCTGATTAAATATCAACGATATGTTTTACAATTAACACAAAGAAATACCTTGTATAAATTAAGTGACAGAACTAGTTTATTTCAATATTCCATGTGTCAACACATTAAATAAAATTTAATACTAAATTCTAAATCTGATCATTTTGTTCGGTCAAATCAAATGGCGATTGAAAGGCTCGAGTGCAAAGGGTTAACTTATCGATATACAATATCGAGTCAGAATCATGATAAAAATCATGGATCAAACGCAAGAATTGCTAGTCTAACTCGATGTAACAACACGAGTGAGACACCGGTCGCCATAACGATCGCCGGAATGTTCCCCGACTAAATGTTAATGCGAGAGGTTGAAGACGACCGTCGTAGCTGACCCATCGAGCAAGTCGAACGTCTGTCGCCCCGCGCGGCGCGAGAAGATTAAGACAGCAATCGCAGCGTAAGATCGCGACTTTTCAACTGCCGTTCCTAAGACAATTGGCCCGATCGAGCGAGCGGTTTAACGAGCGCCGATTCCGCGGTTAACACGTCAGCCACGGGCAGATATCTCGCGGGCTGACTCCCGCCAGCGGCAGCACGGCGGCGGCCGAGCCGGTGCTCCGCGGCCAGGTATCCGAGAGACGATCGTTCAAACGGCGCAGTTCTTCGCGGAGATTCCAGCTCCCATCCCCGCGGATACGCGAAACTCCTTTTAACAGCCGGCAAGTTCCGGAGCGGGCGCGGGGCCGAGATGCTTTCGCCGTGAATCCCGCGGCGTTCCGCCGGGGAAACAATTTAAAGCGCAATACCACGCTTCCGCAGAGTTATACGGCTTCGTTACGTTTTACGATTTACCGGGCGCTGATATTACGTTCGCCATCGGCTATTTATTAAAAGCGAGAAGTGCCCGGCACGAGGAACGACCCCGTATCCAAGCGGCCGGAGCGCGGCGAGAAGTTTAAGGACAATCTTCGCCGAAGAATCATCCCTCCCGCGCCGTTCCTGGGTGGAGCCGCGACGCGAGGTTCTAACGAAATCCACCGGTGGATTTAAGACGGTCTCGATCCGGTTCCGTTTACGCCGGATAAAATCGGAGGAAATAACAGGGGGGGGACGGCGCAGAGAAACTCGCGACCCAGTTGCCAAAGGAAAACCGTTCCCGATAAGCCGGCCCCCGCGAAATACTTACGACGCGAATAAAGAACGAAATCCGGTATCAATATCGGATCGCCGTTGATACCGGCGAGAAACGGGCGCGGATGTTTCGGTCGGATGGAACGAGCACGCCGAGCTGTGCTACGGCTGCGGGGCCAGAAAAATCAGATACCTCTCGCATAATTCATCGCGGCTGTGCAGGTGGCCGCCAACCCTTTGCAGCGCGGGGGCGGCGAAGGACGGGCGAAGCAGCAGGGACGCGGCGGTCGAGGGTTTCCACGTTAAATTATAAAGTCAAAACCGTGGCGGGCGGAGATGATATAAATGCGACTATTATACCGAGCGAGAGAGAATGCGGGGGTGGGGGGAGTGAGCGAAGGGTGGCGAGCCACGGAGAGAGAGACCTCGGTCGATTCCCTTTTCTCCCGGTCGTCTGCGAGACTGCGGAACCGACCCCGACCTCATCCGCCCGCTTCGCCGAAAACCTCGAGGCCGCATACTCTCCGCGGGCGGACGATAAGTGTTTGAAATATTGAAAGCTGAAGCGCAACCGCCTCCTCCGTCCCGCGCCGTTGGCCGCGGCTGCCGACCACGCTTCGAGGAGGCGCGGAGTGCGCCGGACGGGGCATAATGCTGCCATTTATACGGTCGCTGCCTCGCAGCTACGCTCCGTGAATAAAACAGCGGGACCCGCTGCTTCGATCCTCCCCGCGAATCCTGACATCGGACTACGGGGAAGGAAACGTCGCACTTGATATGCGCGCCGATCCTTCCGAAACGCGTACCGCGATTGATACCCGCTCCCATGCCCCGCGGTTCCCATCGCAGCACGCCGGCAGACGACCTCTTCTCCTCCCGGTTTCCGTCGCTCGGACGGATTTCCCGACGACGCCGTGCACGCTTTGCCATTCCTGCTGCGACGCGGATCGCGGGGGTCCGGACGATACGCTCGTAAAGCGCGAAATCACCGTCACTTACGACGATCGTTTGACGTGCAAGAGGGTGACTGCGGTTTCGATGTCTGCACCGGGGCGCTGGGGATTAATCGGCCGCGTTATGGTTATTCGCCGGTGGATCAAGCCTTCCGGGACTCGGCGAGGTAACTGCGATTTGCTAGTGCGATCGTTATCCATCGTTATCTTTGTGTGATAGTTACTTACCGAATGGGAGAATTGTGGTTGGATTCTGTGGCTGTTTGTTATGGAGGATAATGAGTGATATGAGGGTTATATTTCATTTGGTTTCGAGAGGAGAGAGATGTTTAGGTTGAATTCTGTTTGAAATCTTCTGATAGGATATTTCTATGCGAATGGAAATACATCGGCAGGTTTATCTCGATTTTTCCTTCTAGCAGTCACGAAGTATGCAAGTTGTGGTTAGAGTTTGAAGAATCTTAGTAAGTCGACAGTGAAATCCCTGGCGATTGGTTTAAGAGCAAACAATGCGCCACGCGTAAAGAAGTCGAGGAAAGCTAAGGAAAATTCATAACGAGGGAAAGTTCCGGTGATCGATGGGACAATTGGAAAACTGACTGTAGCTCAATCTCCGAAGATCAAGGAGGATTCAGCAAGCCATATTCGCGACCGGAATGGAAGCATTGTTGATTTTCCTAGTCCGCGGAGAGGATACTCGACAGATTCGACTCCGCAGATGGAAATATATCGGCGGAGACGCTCCGGTCCCACGAGTCTCGTCGGAGTTGAACGAAGAGGGCTAAAGACCGGAAGGAGAGAGGAACGTCCCACGGACGTACCGTCGTATCGGAAACACCGCGGAGGATATTAAAAGTTCCCCGACAATATGCCAGTCACCGTCCACGGGTTCGTTTCACCTCGTTCTCTTATTCCGTCCCCGTTTCTTGCTCTGAACGTCGGGGCTACGCGGGCAACGTTTCAATCGTCGCGCGACATCGTGCCTGCTGACTCGTCTACCCTCTTCCGCCGTTTGTATCGACGAACGTCGCCTGATTCCCGTCGATACGATTTACTCGACGGAATTCCGGGAGATCGGTGATTTATGCGATCGACCATTGTCTAGAAATATTCTGATAGGATTACGTTAATCCTCTATCTTCCAATTAACCAATCTTCGTCTTCCACCGCATCGTAATTGCAGATAAATTAATCATAAGATTGTATTCCTTGCTCGTTAAAGTTTCAATCAAACGTTTCTGCTTTCACTGTTTAACCCTTTACGGACGAAGGTTGTTTAAAGCACATAAAGCTGGCAGCATATGAAGATAAATTATTATTCGAGTAATTAAATCATTCGTTTGCAACTTAGTGTTCCGAATATGAACATATCATCTCGCAAAATGTCGACGCTCGTCCGCAAAGGGTTGATCCTTTGCACTCAGAACTTTTCACTAGAAACATTCGACACTTTCCGAGATAGACTACACTAGTTGGAACGAACTAATAAGAAAACATGTGAATCAAGAAAAAAAGCTATTTTATATAAATATGTCACGTATCGATTTACAAAAATTTGAATATCATATATACCACTTTGCAATTTGTAGTATCACCCGACTATGTCAAAGGAAACGAGAACATTCAACCTCCAATGAAATTTCTTTACGAACAAGACCATCACTCTATAACACAGTATATTCCCAACGTAATATCCGAAATAAGACCTAGCCATCAAACTAGACTTTGAATCATCGTGAAACCACCTGTACTAGTTCAACCCCTTGGCGTACTATTCACTTTCGTTACTAAGCTCGTGTAATATCTTACTATCGCCAATTTGTAAGAAATGCAACAAAATCTTCCATTCTACTTCAGGTGAAAATTTCATTAGAGGACAATACATTGACAATAGCAAAATAGTTATTTGCTTTGATCCGTGGGTAACGAACAACACTGATCCTTGTGAAATTAGTTTAGAAATCTTCATCACGAGTCTCACTCGTCATTGTACGGCAAGGGGTTAAGACGATACAACCAAACCGCGCCACGAGCGCAATCCGCCGCGCAGCTTGTAATTCTTCTATGACAACAAGGAATAAACCGCTCGCGCTCCCCCGGCGACCACAAAACACTCGCACGGTTGATTGCCAGTAAATTGCCAGCGGGGCGCGTGTCGGGCCCAGACTCAGATTCCACGGGAGCCGAGGGATCCGTCCGCGTCCGACTGTCGCGAGTTTCCCGCGTCCGACTGTCGCGAGTTTCCCGCGTCCGATGAACTGCCCTCTTCCACCCCTATCCACAGCGTCCCACAAACCAGTGCGTGCCGACAGATCAATCGGTTCGTATTAACGGCGAAACGCGAAAAACCGACCGCCTTCCACGACGACGTCGACGACGACGAAGTCACGGTCGTTAACACTAGGTTTACGGGCATTTATTGTACAGTTTATTCTATTGTTCCTGGGGAAGTTGATATTCGTTTAGATTTTGGAAATTGTAGATGTAGAAATAAACAATCAGGATTCATATTCGTGTAATGGGATCAACGAAAACCGATTGAAACATTTACCAAATAATGTAGTATCTAGAATTTTTAGTTTAGGTTAAAGTATTTTTAAGAAGAGTGAATATAAGAATGAGTGTGAGTGAAGGACAGGCTGTAAAACGGTCGAGGAAAAGTGGCCTGCACAACGTCACGGACCCAAGACTGCAGAGCCAGCTTCCCAGGGGTGCATCTGAGTGTTTGTGATGAGTGCGAGTAAGAAGAATGCTTGCGGGGGAGAGAATGATTTTTGGGAGAGAATGTTTGTAAGAGAGTGGCGAGAGCAGAGCCGTGTGTTGGCCTCCGTGGCATTGACTTGTATTTTTTACGTCTTGTCCGTGTTGTTTCCATATTTCATTAAATATATATATATATATATTTATTCTTAATTCTCGATTACTGAAGATCCAGCTTTTCAATATCTATAATAATAGCCACTATAATAATGTTTATAAAATTCAGTCTGCGTCAAATTGACGCGTTCCGTAAGCCTAGTGTTAAGGGCGTTTGGTTCCGCCAACACCGCCAACTGGGGCGTTTTTTTTCTTCGAGACTTAGATTCCACGGGAGCCGAGGGATCCGTCCGCGATTGTCGCGAGTTTCCCGCTCGCGGCGAACTGCCCTCTTCCACCCCTAACCACGGCGTCCCACAAACCGGTGCGTGCCGACAGATCAATCGGTTCGCGCGTATTAACGGCGAAACGCGAAAAACCGACCGCCTTCCACGACGTCGACGACGACGAAGTCGCGGTCGTTAAGGGCGCTCGGTTCCGCCAACACCGCCAACTGGGGCGTTTTTTTTTTCGAGACCGCTCGTGGTCTCGACTCGGCGAGCGACCGTGGCTCGACCTCATCGAGATATTAATTTCTTAGTCACTTAACTGCACGCGACGTACGAACGCGTCTATTGATTTTCTCAGACACCCCTCTCCTTGAACTACCCTCCGCGCGCGCCAAACCACTCGCTACACCCTTTCCGCCCCCCCACCGGTCGGTTTCGCCTCTTTTAACCTCCGCCGCCGCCGCCACCATCAAACCCCCCGCTCGGCCCCGACGTTGAACCGCGTGACGGGGACCCGCCCCTTTTCCGGAAGCCATCTCGTTCCCCGCAAACGCGACTCCCCTCTGCTTATTTTCTTGCGTTCTTTGAACACCAGAAGACCCGCGTGTCCTCTGCAATTCAATTATTGTAATGCGACTCTACTAGACGACACCGTCTTCCGGCATTCCAGCGACGAGTGCCTCGTGGCTATGAAAACTTCCTTCTCCGCCGCATCCGCCCCACCAACCCCCTTTTCTCGTCACCGTTCCGCGCGGCTTTGTCCGAGAGCCACGGGCCCGATGAGGATGGGATCGAAGTGTTACCCCGCGACCTTAGCGCGGGTTCAAGACGAGTCGTAAAACCGTCGATGAGTTTAACGGTGGAGGCGCGGATATACGGGGGTAAATTTTACCGGATTTCTTGAATAATCCACGAAGATCAACGGCGGGGTTCGGTAACTTTCGGAAATCCCCGCTGTTGATTCGGTGTTATTCATCTGTGTTAACCCTTTGAACTCTGTAGGCTCCAATATTGCACCAGTTATAATATTAACCCTTAGCAGTCCTATCTCGAGTCAGACTCGACATTCTATTTTATTGCAACCTTTACCTGTTTTAACAATTTTTTCTGTATTTATTTGTAGTATTACAATTGTACCATTTAAAGGTAACATTTCAATGACTCCCAAATATTCTTGAATAAATAAATAGAGCGTCATATTAAGCTGTAATTGAATGAACTAACGTCACCAAGTCAAACCAAGAACACTTTGAACCGCAAAGGGTTAAATATTCTAATGAATCTTAAGGAAACTACCCTAAAATTATTCGATTTTCCACACATCCAAATTTTGTGCTAAGGAAAATAGACCGAAGAAATGTTATAGCATTCCTAATTTTCGCTAGGAATACTATAAAAATTGCAGTTGCTGATAGATTACAAAACAAGCTAGAGTGCTAAGGGTTAATTGATCAAGGAGAACTATAAATTTCGTCTTTGAAGTAGCTGCATCGTGAATCGAGCTATCCGGGTTCGTTAGTTGATCTATGATTCACAGTTAAATGAACTCAGCTGAAAGTATGCAGTCCCGTTCTATTTTCAAACGAGCTGCAGATTAATTTTTAGAGCGGCGTTCCCTCGGATCAAGGGAGGTTCAAAGATCCATTGGAACCTGTGCCGCGAGTTTATCTGAAACGAAGCGCGAATAGGAGACGTAGACTTCCGGTATCCCGCGGAAGCGGAGGACACGCAACGTTCCGTATATCTTTAGCGGTATAACGACGCGCGTTAATAATCTGGCGGCGTGATGAGACGTAAACGTCACTCGCTAAAGCGCGAACGGGACGGCCGCGCCAAGTGTGCGTTCCGACGCGCGGTATGAGCCGTTTTACGGCTCGTTTCGCCGTTTTTACGCGTTCGCTTGCTTTTATTTCCACCGGCCGACACCAAGATTTCGCCGAGTCTTTGTCTGAGCCGACTTTCGCCTCTTATCGTACGGGAACCTTCGTTTTAGCGTGCGCTTCGAGCTGGCTTGTTAACACGATACGTATCGGTTAATTGTTAAAAACTGGGTGACCGCTGATTTTCAATGAGATCAACTTATATCGCTATATGCGAAATATTCAAATATCTTATTGTTATTCGATAGATTGTTAAATGATTTCAAAATAATTGGTTCTAATAGAATTGAATATTTCTTTAAATGGTTTAGGAGTTAGCAAAGCGGAATTAGGCAATTAACCGTTTCAGTGGCACGGTCTTTGCAAATATCCGATTGAAAGTAGCAAGATCGTTCCGTTTTCCCATTTCTAAACATACAATCAGAAAAGTAAAAATAGTTAAAAGGAAGACAAAGTAAATAAAGTTAATTAGATTCCACGAATCGATAGAGCGGCACTTTTATGTACAACATGTTAATGTCTCCAATGATATGCATATTCTGTCGGATAGAGTGTTTGTACGGATTTGCGAAAAAATAGAATACCTACAATTAATTCACAACATTTTCTCGTTTCAATTTTGTCTGCCGAGTCGTACATATTTCAGCTGTACCAAATAAGATTGAATTATTTCATACGTTAACCTGTATTTAAGGACACGAGCAGCGATCGTAGTTCGGTGGAAATCAGGACGTTCGGTAGGTGAATAAATTATCAGCGAACCTACATTCCCGGATCATTATTTATTCGGGAATCCGACATATTCCGGCGAGAGAGAATTAGACGTGGAATGGAAAAAAGAAAAGGTCCGCGCGGCGGGGACGTTCCTCGGAGAAATTTCGTTTGCCCGCGGACGAGGAAAGAAACGCGCGAATTCCGTTTAAAATGGTGGACGTCACGGTAAGAAATAGCGTGCGGTTAACCCGGAGCGTTTTCTCGCGATTGCGAGGGTACGGCGCCTCGATTCGATTGCGCGACACGAGCAAATTACGCGCGCGACGGACTCGAGCGTGGCCGGCACAATGGGAAAGCCACGGAATCTCGGGTACTTTTCCCTCGTTTACAGCTCCGCTCGTTTTTAGGGAGTTTTAATACAACTCGCGCGGCCGAGCCGTCACACGAGCGAATTCTTCGGGCCCTCGAACTCTCCGCAAACTCCACCGATGTCGTTTCTATTCGTTCCCCCGATTCCCACCCCTGCGACCTCCGTCTTTTCCATTTCCACACCCGTTAGAGTCTCGCGCAGCAGTTTACAAGGAATGGAAACTTCGTATCGCCTCCTCGAAGGCTTTCACCTCTAGTTAGAGGTTGCATGATCATCTTTCGGCAGGTTCACGCGTCGAACCTTGATTTTATTGAATTTAGTCGAAAGCACTGGAGTTTTCGCGTAGTAGAACATGATAATTAGAAAAGTATAACAGCGAATAATTCGATTCAGTTCCGATCTCGTCATATATACTTCGAGAATGAAGAATATCAATATTTTAAGGTGTATCATTCGCGAGATAAAACAATTCATTCGATTAGATATAGAAAATGCGGTTCGATCAGATAAACTGTATTTGTTCATGCACAAGCACGAGAAAGTGATGATTATTTGAAAAATGTCTGTATTATAAATAATGCTAACGAATGCGGTGACATTGAAATAGATGAACGTGGAATAATGCAATTCAACCAAATGATTCAATATTATGTTTTCCATTTTGTGTACTTTGCTGTATGGAATCGTGCGGCAGTCAACGTGTTAAGGTGGATTATCCGCGAGATAGGCCAGTGCACGAACAAATATCGTTTAGCCGATCGAACCGCATTATTTTCTATATCTAATCGAATGAATTGGCCTATCTCGCGAATGATACACCTTAAAATATTGATATTCTTCATTCTCGAAGTATATATGACGAGAACGGAACTGAATCGAATAATTTGCTACTACACTTTTCTAATTATCAATTGCATTCTCATTCTATATACCTTGGGAATGAAAAATATCAGTTTTAAGGTGTATCATCCGCGAGACAAGCCAGTGCACGAGCAAATACCGTTCAGCCAATCGAATCGCAGTATTTTCTATATCTAATCGAATGAATTGGCCTATCTCGCGAATGATACGAGTTAAAACAATGATATTCTTCATCCCCGAAGTATATAGAAAAAGAACGCGAGTGAACCGAATAATTTGATACTATAATTTTCTAATTATCAGTTGCGTTCTCATTCTATATACTTTCGGGATGAAGAACATCACTGTTCCAAGATGTATCATCCGCGAGACAGGCGAGCGCACGTACTGCCGATCGACTCGCAACAGCTTGATTTGGGTTATCTCGAGAGCCGAGTGCCGGTCACCGGTGGCCCCCGCGGCGTTGAACGCATTAATACCTTGCACACCGTCCGTGTCTCCCGCGCCCCATCCCCGTTTTTCGATTTCCACGCGGTCGCCGACGGTGACCGCGACTCGCGATCGGTTGCCATGGAAAGTAGCTAAATAATCGGGGGTGTAGGGCGCGCCGAGTGCGCCCGACGCGCGTCGTTCCATCAACGCCTGGGACCAGTTAATTATAACGATGTCACGGGGTTCGTCGCGAAAACAATAGGTGCGCGCTGGATCAGGCGTTTCGCGACAATGGGTTCGAATACCCGCAAAACACCGGACACGAAATAATTGAGGCGCAATTCCGCAGGGAGACGAGGGCCGGCCGGCCTGGCTGCCTGGCTTGCCGGGTCAAGCGTCAAGTTCATCGAATGCCACGGCTTCGCCGAGAGTACGACGATCGATCGGCGGGACTCGATTTCGGCTCGGCCGAAGATATCGCGCGTTAACGGCTCTAGAGGGACTGCGCCGCCTGATAGAAAGAACGCAGATGAAAGGAATGCGGGCTCGGGACCAGAGGTGTCTAACTGCCAGGGCTCGATCCCCTTTGCGTCTAGACAGCGCTGTAAGAAAGAGCCCTCTGGTTTCTTTCGTTCACTCGATTGATGCACGAGATGCAACTGTGAGGAAATCGGTATATCGTGGACAAGATCAAATAGTAACCACTCATCAAGATTAGGAGATTTTCCTACACTTCTCAAGACATCAGGTGTTTTGAAACTTTTACCCTGATACTACACCACATGCAACCACCTACAACCATATCTCAGCACTCATGACGCATTAACACTCTACAACTCCCTAGATAAATCCTGGTAAACGGGACCAAACATCCCTGGTACAGGCATCTCCCACTCAAGAGAAAACTAATTGAAAAAAAAAGATTAGGAGATTGATACTCTTTGCTTTAGACGAAGAAATTATTATGCTTATAATGCCTAGCTTGCCTCGAAGCAATTGATATAACAGAGATAATATTGAAATATCATTAACCCTTTGCACTCCTAGTCGCCAGATGATTCGATACAGCAAAATAAACTTCGTTATTTACCACTGACCTTTGTATACAGTATTAATTACGTGAAATATTGAAAAATAGCTTTGTTCCCCAATTTATGTGATTTCTTGATGAATTAATTTTAAAGAATCTCGTCTACATCTAACTAGAAAAGAACACTTCAAGTGAAAGACTTTCGAGTGCAAAGGGTTAAGCGAACTGCATTTGCATTCTAAGAAAGCTAAATCGTTATCGTAAGACAGGGTTAATTTAGATTGTAGACTCCATACAGCTCGTACAGCGAAAGTAGGAGTGAACCAGCTAATCAAGAGTCAATTGTCGAGCAATTAGACACTGCTAGTAAACCAAACGACATTTCCCTGGCTCGTACACCATGGGCAACCTTCCATCAACGCACACTGCATTTCCCGAAAAGACAGTAGCGCAGCTAGCCAGCGGGCGGTCACACCCCCGTGATTTCCACGAAACGTAGCAACGAACGAGCCCGAAAGAGGCAAGCCGGTGGAAGGAAGCGTCCATCCGAGCCGTCTACTCCGAGAGCCAAGGAACTCCTTCCCCGTTCCCCGGCTCTGCCGCTCGTCTTAACGTCCGCGCTCCGAGGCGGAGCCGTTCGCAAAGTGGTCCTCGCGCCTGAAAAAGATCCCGAGATCCGGCGCAGCGCTTTTCGGCCGTGGAAATTTCGAGCGGACAAGGAACGAACTTTTTCTCGGATATAAGAGAGAGAACGAGACGTTTCGCAGGCGGGCTACACCTTTCGATGGTTACTTCGCAAGGAGGTGGGGCGCGAGGGTGGCAGACGGAATCCGTATTTACAGGGAACCGTGCTCGAGCTAGCTCGTGATGGACGATACGCAATATCTATTAGCGTCGAAGTCAATCAAGTCGAAAAACAATTCTGCTCGCTATCCAATCCGGTTCGCGCCCCTCCCGGCCGGGCAACCCGTTACCAATCCCTTTCGGTTTCTCGGAGAACGCGGCGGGGGCCGGGCGGCGAGGGTAAAACGAGGCTGACAGAGATCGAAGCGGAAAGACGGAGGCGGAGCTAAAGCAACGAAGCTACCGAGCTGTATCGGATATAGGATCTCTATTAAACAGACCGAAATTCCCTGGGAAAAATCACACCGTGCGCCATTGAACTGATACGACCTGACGGCCCATGAAATGAACATCGGTCCCCTCGCCCTCTTTCTCTCCGTATCCCTTCGACATCCTCCTCCTCCCCCTGCGCCGCGTTGTTCGCCATCCCTTGAGCAACACACGTCTCCGCGGCGAGACGTGCACGCGCCATTCATTCGGGACGGACACCTGGACGCGCGACATCCGTTTGCGACGGGACAGACGTCGCGAGCACGATCGAACGAGCCGGCGTATTCCCGCGGCGGAACGGATCGCGGAATGATAAATCGGAGGACCGGGATTTATCCGGCGTATTCTACCCGCGGGCCGGTTTTTAATCGAATCGGCTACCCGCCGCGATTCTAATTACGAGGATGGAGCCCGCGGGATGGCGGGATGACCCGAATCCGCGAGCCGGCGACATCGATCTTTCTTTACAACTTTCTCGCGTCTGCCGACGTGGTTTTATAACGCTCGCAATTCTGTCTTACGACGCGATAAACTTCCCTCCGGCTGCGGACAGCTTCCGCGCGGGGTCTCTCGAGATTTTGGTCCTCGGTTCGATAGTGGGGAAGGAAATCGACGCGTCCGTTGTTCGTCTTGAGATCGAGTTGCTCGCGTAACGCGGCCAATTAACGTCTGATCCTTGATATCGAGGTCGAACAATCCGGAAACACGGTGAACCGATGTCTCGACGCAGCAACGCGCTCGACTTGCCCGGCAACTTCCGGTATTATTCAGCATTGCCTCGAGTCAACATCATCGCGTTTCGGCGTGCGCAGACAAAGGAAGCCGGGCGAGCTGTTTGCTCGGAATTCGAAACACGGGGAGATAAAAGTCGGGCGAACCCGCTGGCCATCGTTCATCCTTCCGCTTTATTTCTATATATTCGTTCACGGCGTTCCCCAGCTTCGCCGCCGCTTTTATTTCCTCCTCGCGTTACTTCACTCGTTAATCCTCGTTCCCGAGCGCTGCTTTTTCTTGCGCGTAACACTCGCCCCTCCCACTCTGCTCCCGGGCGGTGTCTATTGTATCGTACTTTATACGCTTACTTTAGTTTTATCTTACGAGTATTTAAGCCGCCCCTTCGTTTGCTACAGGAATTTTTAATTAGCCCGGCGACTCCGTAAACCGGCGCCCAGGCGCCGTCAGATCCGCCGCAATCGCGGACAGCTATAATTGAAACGGATTCATTTCAATTTCCTGCGGCGCGAACGAATTCGAAGAGCCGTCCGAATATCGAATAAATTAGCCGGATCTATCTCTAGATTCGAGGCTCTCTTTAAAACGGACGGATATTCGATTAAACCGAATCATTACGATCACTATTAATACCATTTCCGGGCATCGAAGGCAAAGTCCGTTTGTTGGCAGCCGCCCCCGCAGCGGTGGATTAATATTTGCGGAGCGGTAACCGCGGGGCCGTCGAGATTCGGCGTCTCCGCGTGCATCGTCGAACCGGATCGATACGGGCGCGCGCGGAGCTGCCGCGAGGAACGAGGACGGATAATCGAAGAAATTGTTTATTCGCGGTACGTGCGACCCGCCGCGGCGTTTCGCGGCGCAGTCCGGATTCGCCGACAGAAATCGGCCGGAAGAACCGTCGCGACAAGTATCGGGATCCCGAGGAAACGCCGGTAAATGCGGCACGTAGGCGAGACGCGCCGGATTACCCAGGCGGAAGCCTTCTTTCCTTAAACCGGAGCTTTTTGTAGCGGTCTAACGCGCGTTGAATTTGTGCCGCGTATCCGCGATATCAATCGCGCGCGGACGCGATTTCGGTTCGTGGCGCGCGTCCGTTGGCTCCGAGACTCGAACGTTCGTCCTCCGTTTCTTGTCTGTCTGTGCTCGACGACCGAATTTCGGTGCGTGTTCCCCATGCTCGTCTCTCGGATGTTGCGCCTTGAAATCATTAGCCATTCGAGCGGGAGAACCACCGGCAGCGGTAACGAGTACGTTGAAAACATGCTCGACGCGCGCTGCTAGTAGTCAACGTCGCTTTTTCGCCGGTTTTCTTTCATCTGACGGATGTAAAAGGATATCAACTTCTGTTGTACGCGTAAATGGAGAAGCCAGTGAAGCAGGCGAGGGACAGGGAAGGGGGGCGGGATGGTCGGATGGACCGGCAGCAGCAGCAGCGACGGGTTTTGCGAGAGGCCGTGCCAGAGCGCAGCTTTCGACTTGGTGAAATACATTCGATTTTTCGTTCCATTTCCTCCGTTAAGTTAATCGGGCATTTAATGTTTCCGTCGCAGCCGGAATTTACGGTTCCGTGGATACGGGCGGGCGGGAATCGGAGGGACGCGCGACGGAAGAAAAAAATTCGCTGGGAAAATAATCGATGCCTCGGCTGGCTGGCCCGGCACTTCGAACGCCGGCCGTGTCGGCGACTGCGACCGATTTCGGCTCGAATGTAACCCTTTGAGCGGCGAACACGCCCGCTGGAAACGCGCTCGCGATCGCTCGGATACTTTTTCGTTTAGCTTATCGACTGCGGATCGATGGACTCTGTCGGCTGATACCTGACTCACGCTGATGTATATTGTTTCTGTACCATTTGCGTGTTTCATTCACGAAAAATCTGAGGGAAAAGATTGACTCGTGGGTGTCCTCGATATGTATGGGATCCCTGAAAATCGCCAGGCACGTGCATGCAACGAACGCGCTGGGCACAAAGCAAACGCGCGAAGACAGAAAATTCGAAGGTTCGTCATCGATCGTCGAAGTGGGCAGATCATTGTATTCTAGAAATATTCTTTCTCGAGTTCAAGATCCTCTCAGAAAAATCCTACATATATGACACAAACAATAGAACTTTTATTAGGCTGTCGTATAAGTTTCTTTCGTGGTCTATTTGCAATGCTCCCTTTGGCAGGAATGATGGAAAGATGATAGTACAATGCTTCTGGGGAAAGGGGAGAAGATAGGATCGGTACAATCGGAAGGTAGGATAGATCGGAGTTACTTAATAGACATAAAATGCATTGAATATATCAATTACACTCTTCATTAACACGTTCAGTTCCACGTGTACCATATACGATACACGCCAGTTTCTACAACACTAGAACTACCGAGCATTTAATACGATTAATATGCAATTCCTATAAAAATTGTAACAACAGATTATTTTCAGTTTCTTCAGGCATTCATTATAGTACTCAAACGAAACTTTTCATTTTCAAAGTCATTTCGCATATTCAATGCTTCGAGGATATCAATAATTGCTAAACAAAAAAATCAGTCATTTTGACTGGTAGAGTAGCTCTAGTGATAAGAAAATACGGGACACACGATCAAGAATAGTATACGTCACAAAGCACCGAGAACAAAGGAACAATATAAAAATACATAAAACTTACCAAAACCTCGAATACAACTCAATATTCTATACAAAAAATGAATACAGTTCAAAATATAATAAAAATCTCCCAAGCACGGAACGTGTCAACCTCTAATAGGAAACACTGCTCATAACTCTGCAACACAATTTTTTCCCCTCGCCATGGACAAACCAAAATGTAGAGCACACCGTAACCCCTCGCACCCTCGAATCTGTTTCATTCCGCAGTTCCCTTCCGGTTCACCGGCGCCGCGGCAAGAAGCCTCGGATCGGACACGCGGCGGAGAGCGCGTTCGACTGCCGGCCGAAAAACCGTCGACTCGAACTACTCGGCAGTCGCGGCATCACAGGAAGGATGCCCGCGGAACGACAACTATGCACGCCGGGCGTATTTGCCGCGACGACGGTCCGCGGTTTTGCCGGCGGCCAGTAATGCGACCGAGTTGGCGAAGGTGTCGCGGGCAAGAAAGCCGAGACGTCCCGGCAACGTCGCCGTCTGTTTCGCGTTTTGCCGATCCGGAACGGTGGAGCATCGTTTTTCGTGGCAGCCGCGGATCCACGGAAACGACTCCGGCCGGATCCGAGGCAACCACTCGGGGCTCCCCCCGCCGCCAGTCATTCTATTCTCGTTCCGAGCGGTTTTTCCGACCGCCTCCAAATTAAATGGGAATCACGACACCGCGGAGCGACTCGATCGGATCGCGCGCCTGCGTCGGATTTAGCTGCCTCGCCCCGCAGCGGCGCTGCAACGCCGAGGACAGAAGGCAACGGAATGGCAAACGTTTGATTAAATACGCGCCGGGATCGCGCTAATGTATCATTTAGAAATATGAAGATACTACTCATCCGTATCTCGGCGCGCGTCGTTTGTCTGTCAAAACACTTCGCGAATGGTAACGTATGCCTCGGCATTCTTTCGCGCTTGGATTTATTTAGCGCGACGTTTTTATGTTTTCTAATCCTACGTTTTACGAGTGGCCTTTAACATTTATTCTGCTAGCATGTTTCGACGGGTGTTGGTCCGTCGGATGCGTTGTATTCCGTTCGCTTCCGTTTCTCCTGTAGATAAGCCTGCCCTTCGAGACTCGGGAACTTCGGGCGAAGAAAGTAATCGCGCGAAGTAAAAGATTAAGGGTCTTCGCGGACATTTTTGCAACGCGGCCGCCATTCGAAACAGAACCGTGTCTCGCGAGCGGACTGTTTTTTCAGCGTTCGAGTTATTCTTCGGGTCCCCGCGACGACTTCGAAGTTCGCGCAAATCGTCCTGTAAATCTAAAAGTTTCCCCGAGCAACTTGCCGGCGAGTGGTCGGGGCGCGATGCGCGTTTGTTACGTGTTTTCGTTCGTGTCGGCGACAGTTCGCGGAGGATCGTCGATGAGTCGTCGTTGAAAAAGCGTCTCGAGCGCCGGGACAAGTTGTCGGGGGGGGGGGGGGGGGGAGAAAGAGAGGAAGAAGCCGGCGAACGGACGAACAAAGTCACGCAAGTTCGCGCGGCTGTTTCGGAGGCCGCCGGAATTTCTGGCTGATAGCAGACAAGTCGTGGCGCCCGGCGAGCGCGCTGCCTGCGAAAACAAACGGAACGACGAAAGCCTCCGAGCCAAGGTGTTTCGAGGCTGCGAACATTTTCTATATAATCATCCGGTCCGTTGTTGCCCGGCTTTTCGCGTCTCGTTCGCTCCCGTTCCGCGCCGTTTGCATCGCTCGTCAGACCCGCGGCCGCGTTTTCCGCGATCCTCTTCCGTTCCGAGGCAGCTTTTCCGCCAGCCACGCACGCACGTTTTCGTTCAATCCTCTTCTTTCGCGGCATCCGTCGCACGTTCGTGTAACTACGTCCCGAGGGAATCGCTGGGATCGGTTTCTATGGGACGCGACTGTTTGCGGCGCGAGGTGTGCCCGAAACTCGCGTCAACGTTGATTAATTTCGTTATAGATCGACGGGCTGCTACCAGGATTTATTTGGCGATATTGGGAGATGCTGATATCGTAGTTACTCTTGAAACAATTACGATATTATAAACAATATAGTATGAACTGTTGAAATTACGCGTTACACTCGTTTCTCGATATGTTTTCTTTTGTCTGTTTTCTTTCCTTGATCAAATCGTTGATGTCGGAAGTGTTCAGACTATTGTTTGAAACATCCCCCGTGTTTTATAAAGATTTTAACCCTTTACGGACGAATGACGACATTTCGGAGATGAAACGTTCATATTTGGAAGACTGCAGGCGAATGATCTAATTACTCGGACAGCAAGAAATTAGCATGTAGTTTCTGTTTTCGCTAGAATTTAAGCGATCGATATGTAATTTAGCTTCATCTGTTGAAGGTTTCCTACATTTCACAAAACCTTCGTCCGCAAAGGGTTAATTCGGAAATAACTAACTAACTTTTTCAACGATGGATTATTTATTTTTTGAGATAAACATGTAATTCTTCTTCCTTTCGCTTTAGTTTTTCGTTAGGATATATTTTAAGTGCATTTGGCCTGCATGTAACGAGTATACACTTCATTATTTGATTTTATTGCACAATGAGAGATTTTTCAAACTAAATTCCACGCTTAACTGGTTAATATTGTAACTGGTGCAAAATTGGAGCCTTTCTCTCCTCGTCCCTCCAGCGAGACACTCTCTCTTCCTCGGTGTCCTGTGCGGCGTTCCTGGCAAGCTACTTAATAATAATTATATTGCAACTGACTATGTTGCGAGTAATTGCGTAAATATTACCGTTGGCGAGAACCTGCGTGAATCTCCTGCGTAATGGCGACACGAGAAATGAGCGGCCGGCAAAGTGTTAACGATTGGAATAAAAGACCGAGGTCCGCCGCGACACAGTGGACTGCAAAGGGCTGAAAACATTGCCTCGCGAGCATCGGCGGACGCAATTACTTCTCGATCGAGGATCGGGGTCTCGTGAGGCGCGCGGAAAACGCGGAAACGTTACGTAAACCGAAACGGTCGTTCCGAGCGTCTGGGGAGAATCGCCGGCCGGCGCGAGTCCGTAAAAATTTATAGAATATCGAGCGGCGAGAGGAGGCTTCGCCCGAGATTTCTCCGGGAGAACGGCGGCGGAGCGACCGCGCGAATAGCCGGGGCTGCTCGGAAAGTGGAAAATCTCATTTGGACGCGGTGACCAGACGGAAGTGGAGCGAGGAGCCACGTTGAATCTTCGAGCGATCGCGCGCGCCCGGCTGCCGCCCACTGTGGGACGTATATATACGGGGACGGAGAAATTCGAGTTTCCACGGAACAAATTCTTCGGACCCTTGTGTACCCGAGTGTTCTCGAAAACACGACGGAGAGGATGTTAAGGCGACGTTCCCGTGGATCGAGATGAAAACGGAAGGAGAGGGATGTACGAGCTATGGTCTCCGCGCGCTACGAAGCTCGCAATATACAACGGTGAACGTGGATCGTGCACTCTGAAATTAGAAGCGATCGATTTCATCTTCGAATTAGTGTTGCCACTCGTTAACGCGATCTAATTCGATACTGGTTTCTATTTAAAGTAATCCTCGACGTACGAATTTCTTGAGTTATACCGGTGACTGAAGCACTTTGCGTCAACGTGTATTTCTAGGAACGAATTGAATGAAAACATTGAATCGAGGTGAATTAAACTTATCAGAGATAATCACATATAGAGAATATAATACTAATGGAACATAGAATTGTTGAATTAGAATTCACTTATGTCAGATGATAATTCGCCAACGGTACACCGAAACCGAATATTTCAAGGTCTTAACAGTAACCAAAGGGCGAAATTCAAGGGTAGTTTCTCATAGTACTTTCCCGGACTGTAAAATTTCTGACACGACAGCTAGAATGCGTAGATTCCGAGAGTTTAATACAAATTCATCCGTGTTTCCAATACAGAGGTTCCGCAGATCGATCGGCTGGCGATCAAATATGATTCAAGACATTTCCATTCGACCGGGTTAAACGATAGTTCCGACATTGTTTTCGAGCGCAGGGATTTTCTTACCGCGAGGAATTTCATCTCGAAACGTAACCTCGGATGTACGGTCGAGCACCGTGAACGATCGGCTTAACGGCAAGCGTAGCCGAAGCAGCACCCGATACACCCGTTCCCTTTCTCTCCGATATCTCTTCAAAGGCGATTTTTATCCGCGCTCCGTTTCCTACGAGAGCGCACGGGGGAATCGAATCAGGATGACGAGCACAAAGGCGACAGCAGGAAACCGAGCCGAACCGAACCGATCCGAACGGAGCCCAAGCCGGCGAAGGGTTCGGGGATCCTACGGGCCGCGGGCGTCCTTCTCTGTTCTTACGGTTTTTTGCCAGGGCAACCTCGATTTTCTCCTGTAGACTTAACTTTGACGATATCCAGCCGATTTCCCGGCTGGATACGCAAGGAATTTCCTATTCTCGTTGCTGCCAAATGTAAGAGACACGATATATTCAGCGGAACAACGGGAGGGGAGCCCAGGGAAAGGGAGAAACAAATCCGGAGCGCAACCGGAGCCAAGTATCGATAAGACGGCCGTTGATGTGTCCGAACGGGGAATATTAATCTGGAAAGGCTTACCGGTGTTTCTTCGAGTGTGCCGCGCTCTGACTGTCTGATCTCTATATTCAGAATAGCATACGAATGTTGCGAGAGTGACTAATGTAGGCATTTTGTGAAAAGGGTTACCTTTTGTAGAGGGCTGAAGCGTCGCAGCCTAAACGAAAATGTAGATGCTGTTTTAGCAATTCCTAGGTCTCGTCTCGATAAATTGGAAATATTGCATAACCTTTTAGTAATCACTGAGCCTATCTCCATTGAACACTAGAATGGTAGTATCCTACACATCGACGGAAACTGTAAGGATGCCTCTACTAGTCTTCTATCAATTATTCTAACTACTTGCTACACAAATTCTATCTTAAGATACCTAATCCTTCATCATTAACCCCTTGCGAACGAAGATTCTTCGAAATATACAAAACCAAGAGATGAAGCTCGATTATATATCAATTCCTTAATAAAAGAAAAGGAAACCATGTGCTGATTTCTGGCTGTTGAAGCTCGATTATACATAAATTCCTTAATTAATAAAAGAAGACGAAACCACGTGCTTTCTTGCAGTTCCAGTAATTCAATCGTTCCTTCTCGACTTAGTCTTCCAAGTATCAGCATTTCATGAAATGTCGACGTTCGTCCGCAAACCATCAACGAAGCACAAGTCCAAAAATCTGCAAAATCCGCCCCCGAAACCCTTCCAATCGCCGCTATCTCGAAACATTCGGAAGAACCAGCAGTGCCCCGAATCACGAGGATAATCGTCCGAGGCGGCTATCGCTCGTCGAGAATCTACGAGCGGCGCGGATCGAATCAAAGCGAAAGACGGAAAGTTCGTGAGGCGGCGCGCGCGCGCGCGCGCAGGGGTTGGTACTTAATACACCCCGGAGGTTTCGAGAGTCGATTCGGCGGCCGTCTCCAGTTCGCCTATCAGATACCGCGGTTCGCGCGTATATTTCGGGGGCCCGTTATTATCGAGGGGTAGATTTCATCGTGAATATTTATGAGGGCGGTTGGTTCTCTTGGTTTCTCGCGTCCTCGTCTTCTGCTCGGCGCCGCCGCCGTCTCGCGGCCACTGCCGACGATCCGGGTGCTATCGACTCCTCCGCCTTTCCCGCTCCATCCCCTCAACCTTCCAACCCTCTTCGTCCTGCCGTGCCGCGTCGAGAGAAAGACCGGCGGCCGAGCCGACCAGAAAAATAAATAAGATAAGGAACGGGAATTAATTCGAGACTGAAATATTAAGAAGATAAGAGGAGCGCAAGACGAGAAGGGCGCCGGGCGGGGCGGGTCTCTGTCAACTGGCTAGCTCGGATATTAAGTTAAACTTCCCTTAAACGCGGCGGCCGAGTTTCGCGCTCGGCCGCGGAACTTAATCGCACAATCCCGGCCGCGGAGGACTTACATACTCGCGATCCGCGCGGAGATACGGCCGCCGGCACCCGTTCAAGCTCGGATAATCCGTGCAGTTATTATTACCGTAAACAGCGACGAGTCTGGGAAACTGGCCGGCTATTCGCGAGACGAGAGGATTAGCTTAGTTTTCTTTTCACGTGCTGTTTGCAGCGCTGTACTGAATTCGGGGACTCGGCATCGCGTGCCTCTTGTGTCTTTGACGGATGGTTGCAGATTCGAACTCGATTCAGAGGTTATGGTAGTAGTGAAGCCTCGATTTTACAGAATCTTGAGATAGGCAGAGTGCGCGAGAGTATGTAAGAGAATGTGAGTGTTAACGATCAACCGAATGGCGGAACAAATGCAGAGAAACGAAGAATCCTCCGAAGCCATCTAACATTCGTCACTGGTCCACTATCGCAACGAAGAACGCATCTAGAACGGAACGCGAAGTGAAAGGTAACGATGAGAAATCGAATTCGGAGACGCAAAGGCCCAAATTCGGAAGAATGAAGGTGTAACCGATAAACTCGCAGCCGACGCGCGAGAGGCCTGCTACAAGCGAGCGACGAAGCGCAAAGAAAGAAACGAGCAGGTCGGCGCGCAGGGATGGTGAATGAACGAATGAATGGCGGGTCGCGGGGAAACGTCGAATCGCGTCGCGCATCGCAGCGGGAGGGCGGTTTGCGGTCGCGTTCGACTATCGTGGCTTCTGGTCCGGCCGGCCGTCGACGGACGGCACGCGTGCGTACACGAGTGCCACGAGAGTTTGTGTGCCACGACCCCGAGAGTGCTCGCAAAGACGGAGAGAAGGAGGAAGCTCGATTATTGCCGTATTGTAGCGGAGTCAAAGCGTTGACGTATTGTCGGCCGCAGCTCGGCCGGCGAGCACAATGCCCGGCATTAATGGACTAATATTCTACGCCACAAAAGCAGTCGGCTTCCTCTCTTCGGTGGCGGGTGAGGCGCGAGCACGCGTTCACCGTTTAGCAGGGTCGTTTAGTGTTGTACGCTTGCCTGCTCGCCACCCTTTGCCCGCCCCTCTCGCGGCCAGCTACCATCGTTCCGTTCCGTTTCGTTTCGTTTCGTTTCGTTTCCATTCCCGTAATCTCTCTGTCTCCGTTCCTCCGGCTGTGTCCGCGGCAGCGGAACGCGTCACCGATCGGTGACCACGGATTTTTCCACTTCCTTCGACTTACCGATCGGCCGACAATTTTCGATTCGGATCGCAGTCGGGTTAGAACGACACCCCGGCTAATTGCCACGCGAAACGCTCCGGTAATTCTCGACGGTACGTTTTGCGGGGGAACGCGACGGCTCCACCAGCAAAATCAGCAGGCATATAATTGTTACGGTGAAACGCGCTGCATTATTGCGACGCGGTTTGGCTCGGGCACGACTCACGCTTCGGGTCGACTATCCGCAGTTTCGTCGCTGGTATGCGCACCGCTCGTTCGTGCTGGTTGTTGCTCGTTCAACGGGCTGTCTCCGGTCACGCGTGTCTATGTTAGGTTCTCGATTATAACTCGGTCTCGGCGCTCCCGGGAATTCTGATCGCGATGGGTATTTAGCTTGTCTTCGTTTCTTGGGACGGTGGAAAGTGAATCGTATTAAATGATTCGTTAACCAGTTAACCCTTAGCACTCCATGCTGTTTTGTAATCCATCGGGAAGTGCAACTAATTTTTATAGTATTAGTATTGTTCATTATATCTGTAGCATCTAGACCGATGTAGCTTAATTCGGTATAATTTTATATTCATGATTTGCAATGCGTAACCCAGAAACAACTGCAGCTCGGAAATAAGAATCCCTGGAAAGGTTACTCAGCGCAAACCCAGGCGATGCGGGACGAATATAATATTACCGAAAAAGACTGGCCGGTAACGTCGATCGATGGCCCGCAGCTTTCGCGAGCAATTATCGAAATTTCGGCTTGCGACGAGAGTTCCCGGGGCGAGGGGGCGGTGTCGCGGAGACGCGACCACCTGGAATCGGACCGGACGTTTTCGTTCCCCAACGAAAATCGATCGCAATTCGTTCGAACGATTCAACCGGCGCTGGCTGACTGATTTCTAATTCACGAATCGCCTACGTTCGAGAAATTATCGCCCGGCCGGATAAAAAAAGACGCGCAAAAACGTCAGGATGAAACGAGCGGTGGCGTGACGTTCCCAGAATCAACGAACGCATTCGTTGCTAGAAATAACTCGATGGATTTTACTGATCGAGCTCCGGTCGGTTTGTGTAATCTAGGTACTCGGCTATGAAAAGACCAAGAAAATTCCCTGCGGCTAAAACAGGCAAGCTGACAATCGAGCGCACCGCTCTATCGGGTGAACTCCTTGGAAGGTGATGCTGTAATTCCGCGATTTTTCTTGTTCAACATCCCGTGGTTCTAGCCTCAATCTACTTATGTCTTAATGGAGGTATTACTGTCTCTTGTGTCGGCGAGGAAATCGGGTAAGCTGCTCACCGAAGCTTTTCACGTACAATCTTTAGGCGTTGTACCTAAATAGTCGGTTTCTTTCATATTCAGCGCGTTCGCGAGCGCGTCCGCGACGAGATTAGTCGTTACTTCGGTTTCCGACTTTGCGTTTCACGCTCGGACCCTACGACTTCTTACAGTGATAAGGTAATAAGGTTGTTCAACTGGTTTGTTTGTTTCACCGAAAAAAATATAATTTCACACTTAAAGTAGAATGTTGAAGTAATACAGTGATTCTAACGATTTCATCGACACAGAGGTTGATTTTGGATGCTTGTTTCTACGTTTATTGTTGAGACTGGGTGGTTGATGGTTACGCGAGCCGATGTTGTTAACCCTTTGCAAGTTTTTCATTAGAAATATTCAATATTCTCCGATGAGATACAGACGATGTTCTTCGAAACTAATTAACGAGGAAACATATATAAATTAAGAAGGAAAGTTATTTTATTTCAATATTCCACATATCGATGCATCGTACAAAGCTTAATATTATATATAAGACTTTATAATTTTGCAAATCAAATCAAGTGGTGACTGAGAGTCACCTCTCGAGTACAAAGGGTTAACTGACTCTCAAGGAAAACAAGTCGGCATATTTATAGGAAAAAGGAGCATCCACCGAGCGGCCAATCAGTGCGACTTTTCCGGACACGCATACCGGTTGGCCGCTCGGCGTAGAGGCTCCTTTCGTTTCTCACGCGACAGCGACGGTGAGTGTCCTGTCATTTTTGGGCGCGTAACACATCGTGAAGTAATTCTTCGTGTTTGGTCTTCGGGAACTTCGAAAATAGCTGGCAACTCCGGTTTCGGTCGAAGTCTGACAATATGGATGCGGGGAAGCCATTAGCCGGCCGAGCTAATGGACATGTATAGGCTAATCGGGCAACTCGAGTCGCTATCCGACCCTCCACCACGATAACTAGAAGTAATCGCGATGTTTCGAGGCTGGCGGAAGCGAGAGGCCACGCTCGTTCGCGTAAGGGAGACGACGAAGGCTCGAAGAAGGGGAGCGGAGTTGCCGTACGAGGCCACGCGATGGATGGCGGAGGAACTTGGCTCGCAGAAGCCGGATATGTGACGGCACTTCCGCTCGCAGCGAAGTTGAACTCGGCCACGAACCGGTCGTGCGCTGCGCTGGCTGTACGGCTACGCCCCTGGGAGCCGGCGGATTAATTCGGATTTTCGTTTTTATCCGATTACACGGAGTTTCCAAGACCGGCTCCGCGGTTTCCAGATTATCCCTGGAAGTTACTTCGGGGAAGAATAGTCGGAACTATCGGCAAGTTTCGCAGCGAAAAAGCAATCTGTTGGCTCCGGGCTTCGCGGCAAACCGTTTTCCCATTCGTTTCGCGCGCTCGCCGGCGTGCGGCGGCCGACGACGGCCGTTGAAACGCTAGTTTCGAAGATATTCGACATTTTCGAGGGTGCCAAAGTTCGAATTTGAATAGGATTCGACAGCCCCGCGTCCCTGAATACCGTGAAAGCCTGAAATTCGAGTCGAGCGCGGGTGTTCGAAACGATTCGAGGTCTCGATAAAGCATCACCGGCGACACCCAGACGGTGGAATCGTCGTCGACGCGATCCCCGGCTCCGTTAGCCGTCTCATCTTCTTCACGGAAGATCGGCGTAACGCGTGTATTTACGAGGAGGTTTATGGGCTAGGTTCGATCGGCAGCGCGTCGATGAAGAGCGCGAGAACTTAAGGAAGAACGATGGAAAGTCGTTCCAGGGCGTCGTTCCCCTTTCACTTCGCCCCCCCGCCCTGCTTCCGACTCGTCGGGCAGCCTTCCCGGATTTATAGAACGCCTCTTTTCCTTCGGATGCATACGTTGCCATTCTGATGCAACTGCTCCATGGAATACGCCCCCTTGAAAGGACGCGCTGGAACTCCATTACACACGGACGAACGAGCTCCTTCGACTCAATCTCGCGAGTCTCTCTCTCCCTGTCTGGCCCCCTCTCTCTCACTCCCTCGCTCCTCGTCCGACCTCCTACTGTGTGTCCCTAACGACGAAGGCTAGACTAGAGGAATAAAGCGACCGGATATTAGCGTACCTGCCGGCGAAACGCTTTCTCCCTTTTCCATGCCACCAATCCACCGCCCCCGCGGCCGCCCCTGCAACCGTTGAACTTCGTTTTCACCCGAAATGGCTTCTCAGGTAAGCCGACTACCCCGAAGATTTCGCGGAATCGTTCGTTTCCGCGGTCGATCGATAATGAACCCGGGAATATCGTTTCCCTGGCCGGTGCCAGGCGAAATTCGCGTTTCTTTCCGATTGATGTACAGGGCAACGATGCTTGCCAGCTATTCCGGCGCGATTCACGCCGGCCGTTTCAACTCTGGCTTCGAGGGAATCCGACGATTCCGAAATGATGAACATTCGAACCGCTTGGAATAAGATTTGCTAGCTTCCAACTATCGAATATCTTGAAGTCTCGGAGTATTAACGTTCAGAATCATTCACAATTCTCTTAATAAAGAATTGTTACACGTTACAAGCTGCGATCGCTATTCCGGTGTATCTTTCTCTAAAGATTGCCCCGTTCAAAATCATTCACAATTCTCTTAATGAATTGTTACACGTTACAAGCTGCGATCGCTATTCTGGTGTATCTTTCACAAAAGATTGCCCCGTTCAAAATCACTCACAGTTTTCTTAACAAAGAATTGTTACACGTTACAAGCTGCGATCGCTATTCCGTGTATCTTTTTCAAAAGATTGCCCCGACGAATCGAAGTGATTAATTCGGGGGATACTTATTCGGAACGATTCGAAATCTTGATAACCTATACGCGCGGCTGGCTGACAGGCAGAGGTTCTACGGAAAGAGAGAGACAACGGTGGGTGTTAGCTGGCGAGTGACAAGAAACAAGAAGACTAGTATTTCAAGGCATTCTCGAGTGCCTGCCGTGGTTACCGAGCGGTAACGTTCTCTCACTCCGGAGCCTCCAGTAAATTCCAACCACTCCTGTACATCAAGCTTCGCCTTTGCAAACAGAACACGGGAGGAAGAGAGAGAGAGAGAAAGAGAGAGGGGGGTAGTAAAAGAGAGGAGAGAGATATCCCTCTTGCGACTTGGACGGGCGACGCGACTTCGACGTCACGGCGAATCTCACGTAGCCGGAATTCGGCAAACAACTTCTGCCGTGAAGCTAAGCGAGCTGCTTTTCCAGAGAGCCGACGATTCAACGGCGTAACCGAAACTCGAGCGTGCCGCGCCGGCGACAGGGATGTTTCCCGCGGAACACGAACCGGCGCTCGTCGGAACGACGTCGATGCACGCGCCGAATCCTCCGCATCGTTTTTCGATACGCTTCACGACCCGTTACCGCGGATCCGCGACCGTCGAACGTCGCGACGATCCCGTTACCGGCGACGGTTTTGCTCGCTGAACGAAAAGGATTGGGTGATGTCGTTATCAATTCGACGTAAGGGGAGAATCCGTTGGAGGCTCGCGACGGAGGAACAAGGGGCACACGGAGAAGGGGTGGTCGGCGGGAGGAAGAGCATTAAGGGAGTTAGGGGAATAGGATAGTCGTACTGTTTCAAATTGACGGAAATTTTTTTTGAGTTTTCCTGGCACAGTCGCGGTGAAGTTTGCAATGGTGATTAACCCTTTGAACTCTGTAGGCTCCATTGCACCAGTTATCATATTAAATATTTTAATGAATCTTAAAGAAATTACCCTAAAATTATTCGATTTTTCAGAGATCCAAATTTTGTACTAACAAGGAATATAAAAGATCGAAGAAATGTTGCGCTTCTCATTTTCGTTGGAAATACTATGAAAATTAATTGCAGTTGCTGATAGATTACAAAACAACCTGGTGTGCTAAGGGTTAACACGTTAAGTGCCATGGAAATCATGATCATTTCTCTGTAGTTATTCCTTTTAGCAAAGGAAAGTACAATTATTTACTATTTGGCTTTGCAATCGTTGCATTACTGTATTATTAGCTTACTTACGTTATTAAACATTTTGATTTGACGATTATCTGGTATATTAGGATTGTTTTCAAGTAATTCAGAAGCGGCAGTCATCGGTGACTAATATGGCATTTAACGTGTCAACGAGGGAACTAGATTACTTCTGTTGTGGTTGCGGGGATACATTATCAGGGTACTAAAATATGAAAGTGTATGTATTTATAAATATCGTGGTATGAAAATATCTGAATTAAAATATCTTGATCTTCATCTCAACGCTGAAAGACAATACGTCTATATGATCTCTACAAATTATGTATAAAGACGAATTGTTTGACAGTTTCAACGTTAAATGAGGCATTAAGAGAATTAGTGGAATAGGATAGTCGCAGTGTTTGAAATTCAGGGAGATTTGTTTTGAATAATTTATGTATTTTATAGAATTTTGCAACAGTGGTTGACAATGGAAGTGTATTTCTTCTGTTGTGGTTATTGGGAGGATAGATGATTGAGTAAAATATGAAAGTATACATATTTATATATTTCAACGCATGAAAATAAATTAAAACACGTTAATCGTAATCTCAACGCGTATGTCTCTAATCGACGATTCGACCGTCCCAACGTTAAATGAGACAAGTATACTTTAATACAGGTGCAATTTGGAGCACGATAAATTCTCCGTAGCATCGCGGGAAAAATTCCGAGAGAATACGAAAGCTGCGGGAAGGTGTCAGTGGCGGGACAGCAGCAGGCAGCGGTAAGAACGCGGCTCGCGTAACGTTAATAAGCGTTTCACGCGTCCGGACGCGACACACATGGCCGTTATACCCGCGCACGGTAACCGCGACTTTATCCGATTGGACGGTAGCCAAATAGCGTGCGCGCGGTCGCATCCCTTGCTCGTTTTGTCGAATAAAGGGAAACGGACGAGAGTGGCGGGCGTCGTCCGTCTCGCGGGGAACGCTGCCCCACGGACGGGGAGAGAGAAAATGCTGAGAAATAGGAGGCGAAGGTAAGGTCGCCGAACCGCAGGGGTTAACGACGAGGAACGACGATGAATTGAAATTAACACGTTGACTGCTGCCACGGTCACCGATGACCGGAGCTTCCAAAGTGCTTCGGTGTTACAAGAACACTGGCGGTGAATTAAAAGTCTCTAGCAACGTAAGTAACTGGATAGTTACTTCGATTATCTTTACTTATCTGATCTTACCTCTGATATTTATCTCTGCTATGTAAGAATAATTAACGTTACATGAAACGAAAAATTCTCGTGATGTAGTGAATATGTGAACCTAAAACTCAACAGCTAATTCAACTGTAGATTCATAATCTACTTTCTATTATCATTTCCCTAATGAACTCGAGAATTAAATCTCACACAACCTTTTGCACTCCAGAGTCGCCATATTTGATAGATGAAAATGAAATTTGATATTCAATATCAAGCTCCTCACAGAGTACTGTATGTGAAATATTGGAATTGAATACTGGTGTTCGTTAATTTACACGTGACTCCTTAAGTCGATCTCAAAGAATGAGAGATACTTCTGGGGTGCAAAGGGTTAACCCTTTGCGAACAAATATCGGCATTTTGTTGAGATCAATCTTCCATGTTTGCAAATCTTCCAAGTTGCAAGCAAATGATTTAACTATTTGAACAGCACGAAATCAGTACACAGTTTCCTTATTCTCTATGATTTAAGTATTCAGCGTTCAATTTAGCAGAATCTGCGAGAGGATTTGTGTACTAAAAACAATCTTCGTCCTAAGGGTTAAACCTCGAACGCGTGACCCACCTTGGAACGTTCTCCAGCGACCACGCGAGACACAGATCGGTCTGATTTGCGCGTGGGGGTTGGAAATTCCGTGGCGACCCGTACTTTCATCGAGCCGGCCGTAAGACCGTGGGAACGATCGAGGGGCGAACAGGAACGAGCAAACTTTCATCCGCGGCCATCGCGAAAATAGAGAAATAGCGGCGTCGCTTTTAACGAGAAAAAAGTGTGCAATCGCGGCGAGGAAAAGGCGGGCAATAAGAGAGTAGAGCCGGGGCGGCGCGCGGCAGGTCGCCGTGGAGGCTGCTGCTGCGACCGACTAGGCAGCGTCGGATATTTCGGAACAGACTTACGGGAGCGTCGGTTATTTTCTCGTTGGTCAGACACGGGGGCGAATTTCGTTGAATTCGTGCGCGCGGCTCGCTAGGACGGGAGTAAAAAGAACCAAGACGGCCGGGAGAAGGGCTGAAGAAACGGTGGCAGAAGCGGGGCGCGCGCGGCCGGGCCGGGAGAGAAAAACCGGGCGAAGAAGCGGAAGGAGGAAGCGGAGGTAGGAGGACCGGCGCGCGGAACTTTCAACCGCTCTGCCAGGGCATTTCCTAGCGCAATCAAAAGCTAGTTTACAAATGCTACTAGCAACAACGGCGATATACCAGCCCGGGCTCTCGGCTTTTCCTCCTCGAGTCCCTGGGAACGTTGCGGGACACGTCGCGGGTTCTCTTCTCGTCCGGAAAATACACCGGGGAGCCGTGTGTGTTCGTGAATTTTCGAGTCCCCTGTACCGCGGAGGGCCGGGCAAAAATAGTTCCGCCGGTGGCGCAACTGGGTTTTTAAGCAGGCCGCAATTAGTGGCCCGTTCAACGAGCAACAATCACCGATACGGGCTCGTTATCGTTACGTCGCGCGTAACTTCTCGTTCCGCGTCAGTTTACTCGCGAGTGGGAGGCTAGTTTCCGGGCTAATTATCATTTTCGCCGATTTTTTCGCCGCGCTGGTATCCGATTCGCGGGAACGCTCCCGGCTCCGGTTCGTTCCGCTCGGGTCTCTTCCTTTTCTTGCGCGCGGAGGCTTCCTCCCCCCGGTTAATGGAATCGCTTAATAGGCGGCCGAAAAGGATCGTTCGGGCAAAACGATGGAGAGTCGGCGAGCCGGCGCTTCTTTGAACGTTCTTTTACGAGCGCCGCGCGGCCGGAATCGTTTGTCGGGTGGTAACGGCCCGCCGCTAACACCCCTGCAACGACTCGAACCGTATCCGGCGGAATCGGGTCGGAGCCGAATCCCCTTAAAGGGGACAATAATTAATAACTGCTTCCTCTGTCGGCGAGAGACTCGTCGGGGCTCGCGAGATCGTTGTCGTCTCTGTAACGACGCCGCGGCAGATGCTTTTCAACCCCCTGACCTTTTGTCCCCTGCCTCGTTGCGCAACTGCTCTTGATGAAATTACTTTGTCGCTCGGAATTTTGGTAGAACGAATTTGATGGTTGTTCTATTTTTACTTGAAAAATTGATGATTAATGAAGGTGATATTCATCAAATGCTGTTTAACCTTTCGTGTTCGTAGTTCCATTAGAAACGTTGAACGTCTAACGGGATTTCGGGGATGCTTTTTAAACCGAGTCGAGGAATCACATTATTTTTATCAATGTTTCATGTATCGATGAATTACACAAAGCTTGACGCTAAATCGAGCAGTTAAATAGAATTTCTGAAATTTCTCTGTAGCGACTTCAAGAGTGCATCTATCGAGACTTTAATTGGTTTACAATTCAGTTTACGTATTTCTGTATTAACTGGTTTAATAGTTTCTCAGAGAAACATCCGTTATCTTTGTAATAACTGCGAAACGAAGAAATCAGGAATACCGCATTTTAATCTATCTGGTAGTTTTAGTGTTAATATTAAGCATGTAACTTCGTAATTGAAACACATCAAACCGAGAAATGAACGATAGGCGTCTGTCGAGCGCAAACGTTCAATACCTTCTTCGACCGACAACACGATGCACGGATAACCATCGCCCAGATCACCGGCCAGATGTTCATTTATTAAAACAATGTTCGACGAACACAGGATTCCTATCGTCCCGGTTCTCCACTCAATAGCGGCTGCAGGCCAATTTTCACTCCGCAACACAGCGCGCGATGGTCGATAGCCACAATTTTGTGGAGTGACCGGCCGCAGTTGGAAATTCGATTCCTTATTTGGCAGCCATGTCACCGTCCGTGCATTTTCCTATAAATTAGAGCAACACCGGCCAACACACGCTGCCGCGGCCCTCGAAATCACTCGGAATTGCACGGTTGTAACGAGCCGGTGTTATTACCGTCTCGTATCTTGCCGTTCGTTTAACTCGTTTATTACTTCGCCGTTCTGGGTCACGATACCGGCTGAACTTTCTCCCGGCCGGGGAATACGAATCGAGGAAAACCGGCGTTCGGGAGAAAATAATATTCCATCCGGCGACAGGGACGCATCGTCCCGCGAGCTGCCGGACGCCGGCAGCGAGAGGGGACACGGGAATCCGCTTAAAACCGACTGGGAACTCGGCACGTACGAAAAGCTACCTTGAGCCGGCCCATGGCCGCGGTCGCGGTGAATTACCGCGTGCGTGCGTGCCACGTAAGTGCGGAAAGCGAGAGAGAGAGAGAGAGAGAGAAAGAGAGAGTTATCTAGATAGAGAGAAAGAGAGAGAGAGAGAGAGAGTGCGCGTACGATACGGTCCCGCGGAACACGCGCGTAATCCTCTTAGGTTAATTGCCGGGAAGACCGATCCGTAACTATTTCCGAGCGCTCGTTACGCCGCCCTCCAGGACACGAGCGTTCCGGCCTGCCAGCGGAGAGCGGCCGGCCAGCGCGCGCGGCCGGTGGACCGAAAAGTTCCAAATTCCGCGCACGGCAGGAAATCGCAACGCGATCGTTTCGACTTTGCCGAGGGAAAACGACTAATCCACTTTGCCGGTTCGAACCGGGAACCGGGCCAAACGTGCCCCCTCGTCCGTCCCGTTCCCCGGTGTTCCGTGACGCGCGACCTCGTGCGGTTTTCGTCGCGCGCTCGCGCGTCCGCCGCCCTCGTCGCCGACGGGAAACACACGATTCCGGGGGAAAGTTGAAACGAGATTAGAAAGGCTGTATCGGGCGCGGACGAGGGGAAACAGAGGGAAGTAGATTCGAGACGTATAAAAGACGCTTTTGGAAGATTGCCGAAGGAAGCAATAGCTGCCAAGCGTGTACAGGAAAAGTTGGATCTCTTTCGTCCTCCGTGCCTCGCCGTCCCAGTTCCCTCCGCCGCCCCCGAGTCGCTCCGTCTTCGTCTGGCCTTCTCCAACTCCCCGACTTTTCCCCGGGACACCGAGGAGAGCGAGCGAGCGAGCGCATAAATTGGTGTAATTTCTCGTGCCGCTTCCAAGGGGTCTTCCATCCTTTCTAATCGCGTCTGGGGGCGGGGGAGGGCGGCCAGGGCTGGTGCGGTTTCTGTTGTAATAACAGCCACGAGGCACGTCCGGTAGCGAAAGAGCTCTTCAACGTTTTCTCATAAAGCGTCGGTCGGATTGCCCGTACCGGAACCAGCCGACGGAGAGCGAGGGGCGGCTAAACGGGTAAAGAGACGATCGTCGGGGGTTGCGCAGCGGGCGGAGGCCGGGTGTACCGAGTCGTGGGCAAGAAAGAAAGCAAAGGGAAAGCGCCGCCCGCAGGCCGCGAGTTCGAGAAAACGAGCGGGGCGGTGGCGAGAGAGCCGCGTCGCGCGTCGACCCGGAGAGAGAGACGGATCGTGGGAGGAGGGAAACGGGTCGGTCGCTCGCTCGTGTGGAGAACGTGGTCGATGTAACCTTCGGCACGCGATCCGTACGTGGTCCGCTCGGCTGGCGTGCCGAGAAGAAACTTCGTCAGCCTTGCGTTAGCCTACATTCTACGTAATGCAGCGTCGGTTGCATACACCGTGTGCAAGTAGCTATGTACACGGGGCACGGGGCGTTTTAGGGTTGGAACCTTTGCTGCGACGGGGGCGGTAGGTGATCTTTGGGAATTGGAATTTTCATGGTGATATTTAAGTGTGGAACGATTTCGTGATTATTTCAAATGGTTTTGAGATGTGGAATAGGGAGAATATGAAGATAGAAATCGACGAAAGAGTACATGTGACTTAAACAATTTCACTACTTCCTAACGTAATTATTCATAATGTACTTATGTCGCAACTTTAGGACTCCCGAATGCTCTTCAGCGAATTATTAAAGCGCGGCGATAAACTATACTCGGATTAAACAACGTCGTAGCAAGTTCCGAAGTGGCGAACCAAGAACGATAGAATATAAACCGCAGTACACCGGCAACATCCAGTTAAATCCTGGAACACCCTGTAGGTACATCGAGTCGCGAACCACAACGGCAAAACGCGGGATTCGGAATCGACCGTTGTGCAACCTCAGCTCTCGTCGACGCGACCTCCGATCTTCGATCGTAATCGGCGAGGTTGTTCGTCGTCCAGTTTTCGTTTCTGCAGAATGTGGAGTGGCGAGGGGTAAGGAGGGGCGGGAGACGCAGGGCCTAGCCGTTTTCCGTGCGAAATTCACGGTACACTTTCGTGGCTGTAAAATCGGGGCTAGAATCTATTCGATGCAAACTAACCTACTTCCCGCTCCTGGAACTTGTTAATTGGATTTAGCCAACCGCGCGTGGACACGTACTTTCTCCCGGCGGTGTTTAAGTTACCGATACGATCGTTCGCGGCGCTCGGTAGCGGGGGTGTACCGGAGACCGTCGCTCGTATCCGAGCGTCTTCGAAGTTGCACGACCTGAATCGAACGGACCGAACAAACGCGGCCCAGTTCCGGAGAAGCGAGACTCGATCTGTCTACGCTCTGTCCGCGGTTAACCCTTGAAGGTACCGTGCGCAGATGCTGTCGAAGTACCTTCTTTCGACCCTTCGGCTTTGGCACGCGTTGGGTCAACGCGTATTGTTAACACTTTGCACTCGAGAGGTGCCTCTCACTCACCAATTGATTTCATACAATTCATTCAATTTCATACGTTCACTTAGATTTTGAAAATGATATATTTAAAAATACATAATTAAGGTATACAACTGTGCAATTACTTGAATCAAAATCGATGTGAACTTTTACCGAATATTTATAAAATACGATACGCATTAAGTCAACGAATTCCGTGAACCTGCATTGAAGAGTAATTTGTTAATTGAATTTTAAATTTGAAATTGATTGGGACATAGGTTTTATCTTAAATTGATGTAGGAAGTATTTAATACGGGTAATTCGAAGAGAACTTAAATGGTAACTTAAAGGTTAAACGTAATAGGAATTTAATTCGATTGATTGGATCATAATGTAGAAGCAAAATTTGCAATTTAGACGAGTAGAAATAGCGCGGGATTGAACTCTTGCCCTATAGCAGCGTGTCAGATTCGTGGCGATGTTATCAATACTATCGTTAACGATCTGTTATCAACAATTCTACTTTAAACCAACCGTAGACATACAAAATTCCCAAAATGTCTCTCTTTTCTCAATAAATCATCAATGGCAAAGTAGTTTTATAGATCACAGTTGAGAAGTAAATCACAGTTAACTCCTTCCACTCGAAAGTTTCTCATTAGAAATACCAAACATTCCCCGATGAAACGCAGATGACGTTCCTTGAAACTAACTAACCATTTCATTTCAATATCCCACGTATTCATCCATTATGCACAGCTTAATATCACGCATATTTCATAATTTCACTATGCCAAATCACGTCAGCCCTCGACTGTGAAGGTTCTGCAAAGTACAATTCGTTGCTACTCGTGTTCCCAAAATGACTTCAGAACCTAACACCCGTTAACACTAGAAATGATTCAAAATGACCCGTTCCTAATTCCATTTTTTCCAATTATTCCATAGATAACCGATACTTCTATAAAAAAGTACTAGAGAAACTGGTTTAGCAATACACAAACCGAATAGCAAACCAATTGAAGTCTGAATAATCGCACTGTTGAGGTTCCTACAGAATAATTTCAGAAATACAATTAAACTGATCGATAGTTTTAACCCTTCGCGGTCGAAGATTCTCCGAAATATACAAAACTTTCAACAGACGAAGCTAAATTATCTACCAATTGCATAATCAATAGAAAGAAAAGAACCCTTTCTCTTCTTAACCCTTTGCACTCCAAGAGTTTTCTACCAAAATTACCCAACATTTTCCGATGGAATGTAATTAACATTTCTCGAAATTGGCTTCCCGAAAAATCGTATATAAATCTAAGAGGCTGTTTTAATTGAATATTTCACATGTTAACGAACATCGCACAAAACTTAACATTAAATATTATACTCCATAATTTTTCTGTGCCAAAGCGAGTGGCGACTGAGGAGCCTATGGAGTGCAAAGGGTTAATACGAACATTTCATCTCGCCGAAATGTCAACATTCGTCCGATCGGTGCGCATCATGCGCGCAGCGCCGAACGGCCGCGTACTCGCGCGAGGCGTGTCAAGGCTCGATCGACAAAACACTCTGTTCCCCGGTTAACGCGTACCTTCGGCCGAATAACTATCATCCCCGGGCACATCATCGTTTTTAACGTGGCCGGGGGCCACCGAGCAGAGAATTTACGGTCCCGCTGTCATTAGGGACGGTCGTCGCGCGTCCGAATCGCAATTTGCCATCGATGTCGGCCCGCGCGGCGCATCTAATAGAAAATCTCATAAAACCCGCATCGCGGATGAATTATTATACATATGTGATTCGAGGGGGGAAACGAGCCGCGTGAGTAACGGCCGTATAAATCGTAGGTGAACGCGTGCGACACACCCGGAAAACAATAAAATCTATATTTTAATCTGCGCCTGAGCGTCCTCGCGTTACGTCCCCCGTCCCTCTGCCTCGCTGAACCCGTCAGGAGGATCCCTCCGCGAGGGATGAGACGCGGGAGGCCGGGTTTCGGACCGATCGTTTGTCATGGACGGAGGGGTTGCTGCTCTGCGACGCACGCCACGAGGGATAAAACGCGTAAAAGCTACTCTTTCCCTTCTTTCCGGCTCGCTTTTTCCGACGGTCTCACTCCTCCTTCGTCCTACGGAATACCGTTGGCTTGGCGAAGCTTCCCGCTGGAATGCGCGGGACACCCGCTGGGACGCTATCCGGCGAATCCCCGGGATTTCCTTAGCGGATCGCGAAACGTTCGCTTCTAATCTTGGCCATCCGATCGAACGGCATTTCGTCTGAACGAGATTAACGCTGCTACTTCCGGGGTTCGCTGTTCGTAGCGCGCGATCGCTCGTGACTTCATGGGGGATCTTAATCTTTGCCAGTGTGTATCGTGGGAAATGTTCGTTCGAGTAAACGATTGATTCGTATACGATTGTTCGTTGTTTCTGCACAGCTGCGAATTCGATTGACATCGAGACGATGTCATCTATGTTGCATAGGAATCTGTTCTCTTTGGAACAACTCTATAGTATCACAAAGGAATATATACTACTGCGGTTTGGAGCTTCTGCGATAAGCGCGAACGAAGAATATAAGAAAAGCAGAAGCTATGCTAATCTTAGACCACGATAGCTGCTTAATTCGCGAATCGTCAACATCGTTCCCATTCCACCGAACCACGCTGGCGAAAGCCAAAGTGGTGAGCCGAGCGCACACCTTGCCGGTGTCGGTTTAAACGATCGGGAAAAGTTTCGCGAATATAACGGTACCCGTCGGGCTTCCCGCTTGTCGCCGGAAGCGGGCCGTTATTAGCCCGGAGGAAAGTCGCGGAATATAGATCGGCGATCGTTAACCGAAACCGGCGCGGCCCCATTATTCCAGAAACAGAGAGAGAGAGAAGCGATCGGCAAAAAAGGCGGTGGGAAGCTCTGGCTCTCTAATCTTTTCACTCTTTTTGCTCGCCGGTGCGATCGTCCGGTTCGTCATTATCCGCCGTCACGTTCCCCCAATTAAACGGACGAGTTTTACGCCTTCGTTCCAGAAGAACCGACGCAATTCTCGAGTGGCCGCCGGAGATTTCGCTCTCCGCGGAGGGATAAAACGAGAGCACGGTTTGTTAAAGTTCCGTTGGAACGAAAGATCTCGTTCGGTCGACGCCGAGGAACGAGAGGGAACCTCCGATCCCGGAACCGGCAGCGAGCGTAAGTAGTTCCCGATGGCCCGCCGGCGGCAGACGCCTCGCACGTTAACGCTGCGACGAGACCGCACGATTCGCACGCGTCTTCGTCGTTGCGGTAACGGCGACGGCCGTAAGTAAGGAGACGGGAACCGCAATTTACCGACTCGGAGCAAAAGGCGGCGGGCCCGGGGTCTCCGGGTTTGCATACCATTACGATTACCGCTTAACCGAACGATCCGTGTACGGCGCGCCGCGAATTACGACGGGCGCAGCCGCAACGGCGAAGTTTTGATTTTACCAGCCGCCACGCGGAACCGAATATCCTCCTCCGGGCTGCTGCCCCGCCCTCGGCCTCGCCGGCGTCCCCGATAAAATTAGATTTTCCATGGAGACTCGAACGAGAAACGGCTTAAAAGACTTTTTCTCGTAATTTCTGAAGCTGATCTTTAAATTGGATGACGTTTCTGCTAAGCGAAGTAATTAAAGTTGCGAAGGTTCGCCCCCGGTACCCGGCCGGGGCCGTGTCGCTGCAGCTGGGAGGAGGCACACACTCGAGGGCCCCGGTAAGATCGGTTTCCTGGGAATTCCGTTACGAAAATAGGGAAGAGCTCTTACCCGTTTAATTTCTAGCCAGCCTGGACTCCCCGGCCCTGGAACGCCGGGTGTCGAAAGGAAATCCTCCGTGTCCCGAGCCATCCACACAGAACTATCCCGTATTCGTGTCCAATTTTTGACCGAGCCGAACGCTCGCGAGCAAAGAAACCCGAGGATTCGATCCGCGGGTAGCTGGTAACCCGCGGATACAGACGGAATTCCGGCTTCGCTTACAAAACTGCAATTAGTTCGAGTACGTGACTCGTAGTCGTCGTCGCAGGCATCGTCGTTGACGACGTCGTTGGCGCTGGCGGTGGCGTTGACGTCCCAGTTCCCCGACGTGCACGAAAGGAAGCGTTGGACCGAGCCTCGCGCGCGCGGAGCAGCCAAGTTAGCACTTAATTCGCCGAGCTTTCAGTTTACGAAACTCCCGACAACCGGGAGCGGAAGCGCCGCTTATGAAAAGAGAGAAAGATCCGGAGACGATGCGAGTCGGGACCGATCGCGCCGCGAGCGTGGGGAGTTTCGGCAACTGCTCGGACCCGCGTGCTCGTTAAGGGTTTCCTCGTACTGATTGGAGCGCCGATGATTGCGTCTAATTAATCGACCGTTGATCGTTCCGGTAACTTCGCCAGGAACGTAAACTCGTCGTTTACTGGATTTATTGAGGATTTCTTGTACTTTGAGATGCGAAGGAATAATTAGATGGATTAACTCGGTGCGCTGGAAATTCACTGGGAATATTCATTAGATGAAGCATGGCGACACTCAGTGAAATTAGCTAAACCCAAAATGTACTATTTCAGTATTCCTTTCTGATCTTTATAGAAGTATCAATTTTCTATATAAGACTTTACGGTACTTCCATAGAAAATCAAGACGACGTTACATACGATCCCCCACTTTCAAACAACCATTATCCACCCCACTGTGCAGCCGTAAAAAGGAAGTACCCAAATTTACGACGCTTGGATTAACTTGCCAGCTATCTGTACCGCGGTGTAATACGATAATGCACCAAGGAAATTTCGGAAATACATATTCAGATGCACTTCCGTTTAGCCGTGGCGCGAGAGAAGCTCGAACGGTCCATAATGGAAAGAACCACGACGTTCCGCGGGAATGTACGTACGAGTGAACGGCCTCGCCGTGAAACTCGGCAAATTCGAGACCGCAAATCGCGGGATCAGGGAAAATTGGGTAGGGGCACGCTAACGATCGCGGTGGGGCGAAGGTCCGCGTGTAAGTAGGCGGCCCCGTCGGCCGATTAAGAGGATCTAATCAATGACAGAGAAAATAACGGGATAAACACCGAAGGGGAGTTCTTTTATCGCCGACAAAGTGGAAGCGGCGCTCCGCCCCCGCCCCGCTCTTACCCAACGACCGTCCACGATTTGCAGTTGCGGCGGTCGAACGGGAAACGCGCGGTTAAACTTCGCGATAAACTTGCGGAGCGCGCGCGCGCGCGCGCGCCGGCTCGTGGAGGGAATAGGCGAAATCTGGGACGGCACGGGAGAAAGAGGGAATCGCGCAAAACGTACTCGAGACAACGTAGATGGGCAGTTAAGATAAGAACGCGAAGATTTCTGCAACCGGCCGGAGGGAAACAGGGAAATAGAGGGTGGAAGCGGAGCGCGGAGGTCAACCGCGCGCAAGTCCGCGCGTAATTTTGCCTGCGGTGGATTCTTCGCGGCGGGCTCGCGGATAAACCGATTTTATGGCCAGCATCCGACAGAATTTCAAGAACGCAAAAACTCCCGACGAGAGACCGGGATTTCCTGCGCGAGAATCCCGCCGCGATCCTTAACCCTTTGCACCCGCGATGCTGGGTCGCCACTTGACGTGGAATTGTAAAACTCGATGTTTAGTACGGAATTTCGTGCATTCCAAGTCGTCGGATATTATATTCGCAGTAAAACTACCAGAGTCGACCTGACTCATTGCTGAAGTCCTCTTTGCGCAAGTATTAAGATAACGGATGTTTCTCTGAGAAATCATTGAAGTCGATTTAGCGATACCTAACATTGAATTATAAGTTGATTAACCCTTTGCGGACGGACGTCGACACTTCGACAGAATGAAATTCCCATCTTTCGAAGATTAAGTCCCAAACGAATGATTGAATTACTTGAACAGCAAGAGATAAGTACGCAGCTTCCTATTTTCTCTATTATTTAAACAATTGATATAAAATTTTAGTTAAAGTCTCGATAGATGCACCATCCGCGTTTCTATAAAGGAATCTTAACCCTTAGCACTCCAGGTTGTTTTGTGACCTATCAGCAACTGCAACTAATTTTTATAGTATTCCTAGCGAAAATGAGAAATGCCATAACATTTCTTCTTTTATTTTCCTTCTTAGTACATAATTTGGATCTGTAGAAAATCTAATAATTTTAGGGTACTTTCTTTGAGATTCATTAAAATATTTAATATTATAACTGATGCAATATCGGAGCCTACAGAGTTCAAAGGGTTAAAAAGTGAATCGAACTGCTCGGTTTCAGCGTGAAACTGGTGCCGAACGAGAAACCTTTCGAGCGCGATGGGTCGAAGTTCCTAGGAGTCCAAGGGGAACGTCGATTCGCGAAGATTTCAGGGTAAGAGTCGCGCGATATTCCTGACAGATGGAACGCGGACGATTCCCGTTTACTCGTTAGCCTGTCAGACGGTTGCGTTACACCGGGAATTCGTTAATGGGTATTCAGCGCGCTTTCAACCGTTCATTCTTTGCGCGCGTACAGAATTTCATCGTTTTTTTCTCCTCTATTCCGGGTTCTTTCCCCCCGGTTGTTGTTACAAACGCGCGCAGCGGCTTTTCAAAGTGTCGGGTATCGTTACTCGTTCCGTTGAACGGAATCGGAAGCGAAACGCTCGCCGCCGGCCCTTTCCGTGTATGGTGAAAAATTAACTCGCGCGTTCCGAGTGCGAGGCGAACCGTTACTTTGTTGTCGGCCGACGAGTTTATCGTTGCTAGGAGGAACCGGACGAGCGATCATCGAGGCTTAGGGTTGCTCGAAGAATGCCCCGACGATTAGTCCACACCCCCATTAGGAAATAAGTAGGGCGAAACCGGTGGGGGCGGATGATCGGGGGAGAAAAAAAAACGGCACGGTCGTCTTATGAAAATAATCGCTCGCCGTGTATCGGAAAGGAACGCGCTTGCCCTCTCCGCGTAAATGTAACGTCATAAATCGCCGAGTAACTCCGTTTAATCCGCACACCTCGAACATTAATATTTCTCCCGGCTCTCTTAATTCTTTTAATTAAACGAGTGCTTTTCACCGTTCGTTCGGGTACGGATTCATAATTGCCTCGCAAGTTTACGCACACCTCGTTTATCTTCTTCTGCCCTTTCTTCCTTTCCCATTAATTACTGTTTATCCTGCGTGCGCGCCCGTCTATCCCTGGGCAGCGTCGGATTATTATTATTATTACCGAAATCGATTCGCTCAGCCGAGACACCGAAACGCGGCCGGCTTCAGTGGCAGGATTTTTGCTGGCGGCCGCGTTTCCAGCTAAAATGGATACGAGAAACCCATTAGCGGGACTTTGTCCCAGGCTGTACGATGAACGTTGAAGCCGCGGCACTCCCGGCGACCGCCCCGGTCAAGGTGCACCGAGCGCGAAGCGTTTTCCACGCTCGACCGGACGTGCGGCCGTTCGCGTTCGATTTGAAAACGTCGGCCGGCCTCGAAAGACGAGCGACTTTTTTGCGCGGGGAACACAAAAGCGCGCCAGAAATGGATTTACTAACCCCGGGCGAGGATTCGAGGTCATCGAATCGCGCGAGAAAGAACGAGAAACAAGTGGGAACGCGGAAGACTCGATTATTTCAATTACCCGCTGATTAAACCGGGTATTCACGAATATTCGCGTTTAAGAATCAGTCCGCGCGGAGTGCCCCATTTCCCCTGACATCCGTTTCGCCAAACAGAAACCAGCCGCCGCGAAATTGGAAGACAAATATCATTGTAAACGCTTGTCTCCCAATTAGTTCGAACAATCGGCGTCCCGCCGCGGCGAATCCCGACAGCCGTGAAATTCCAAGGCAGCGCGCTCGCGTCCCGTCCTCGCAGCCGGTAAACGGTGTCGATTCCGTTTGCCGGCTTAAACGAAGCCGGCGCGGGAGTGTGCAACTTTCGGAACCCTATTCAGCCGGCTCGGTAAACTCTGATAACCGGCAGATCCCCGTATCCGATCCGCGGGAACAGAAGTTTTGCCGTGATTGCGGATGCCACGGCGGCGGTGGCAGCGGCGACAACTTCGGTAACCAGTGCGGGAAGAAACCGTAGTCCCGGAGCGATGGGAAGAGAAAAAGTCGCGCCGGGGGAGAGAAAGTAGCGTGGAAAGCAGACGCGACGTAAAATTGAAAATGTGGCCACGGAGCTGACGCCCGGAGGCTTCGAAAGCCCCGCGCCGTGACAAGCGTTGACCTCGCCACTGCGGGCTACGCCCGGGAAGAGGGAAAAGCTGGGACAGAGGAGAAAACGAATGGTTTGTCGGCGGACCGATCGAAACGAGGAATCTCCGGGATCTCCGGAGAATCCAGCCGCGTCCCGATAGGCGGGATCCACGCCGCTCGGTGGGGACGTAGGCGGCTCCGGGGAGGAACACGCGATTTCGGGGCATTTTTGCGGGCAGAAATTGCCAGGATATTATTCGGGCCGCAAGGAGGTACGGTTATTACCGGCGGTTATCGCGAATTACGGCGCTACTATGCGAAACGGCGACACACTCTTGCGGCGTCCATACAAATGCGGAGCAACCGGGTGCCACCTTGGTTCCTACGCCTCCCTCGCTCGCTTGCCCTCTCGACCTCTCCCCTTCGCCTTTCTCCGCGCGTCGAGGAACCCATTATAATAGGAATCGATAAGTAACCCTACTGTAATCGTACGCGCGGTTAATGGACCGTTCGGAAGTGTACGAGGCGATCAGAAGGCAAGACGGAGAAGTTACGCGGGCGTGAAGGGGTTGTACGAGCAAGCGGTGAGATTGATTTTTTGGGAATATGTTCGTTGAGACGAGGTATCTTTGAAACTTCGTAAAGAATTTTCGGAAATTGTTGGTTTTGCGTGAACGGTGGTGTTATATGACTGCTTCTTTGATTCTTGCAAATCCTCGAGCGGAAACTTGTAGAATCTGAAAAATCTGTAGCATAGGAAACTTCTACAACTTTGTGATTTTCAATGGAAATGGTTTCCAAATATTATTCCACTCGCAGGGGTTCACGAGAGCTCTTAATGGAAATTCTTACAGGCGATCTTCGAGACAACGGCGAACGACGGGGAAACTCAGCCGTGAAATCCGCGGGCCGTTCGATAGATCGGCGAATAGATCTTGCGTCTTTAAACGGGCGTTTAGGGGCGGCAGCGGAACGGTGACGAAACGTTTATCTTGCTCGACGACAACGTGACTCCAGGCCTCTTTATTTCCCGGCTGCTCCGTCTCCTCCGCCGTTCCCACGGGATCGTCCCTCCCCCTCGCTGCCGCCCTCAGAAAATGGCGGACCGCCGCGAAAGGCAGCGATCCATCATAAATTTAATATTCGAAATTTCAGGAATGTTCCGCGCGCTTTGGAGGCCATCCGTTTCGAAGCGGCGATATAAATTCGCCGATAATATACTTGGGAGCAGAGTTAGTCGCGTTAAAAGCGGAAAGTTACCTTCGTCCCCCTTTGCCCGGGTCCCGCGAGCGCGCGTTCCCCTCTCGATGGTACCGTGCGTTCAGCGACATTCGGTAAAATTTCCTTATTTAAGAGAAATTTATTCTCTCCCGAGGAATCGCGCGGTTGAAGCGTCCCCACGGCACGCGTCTGTTTCGTAACGTCGGTCTCTCTTTTTTTCTGTGGCGGCCTGAAACGTGTCCCCCGGCCCCGGGGGCGGTGGTAAAATAATTTAGACCGAGGCAAGAAGAAAACGTATCGCCGCGTTTAGTACATCAAAATGGCACGCTCGAGTTTCCGTTCGCGGGATTCCGCGTCCTCCCCGACGGAAGCGTGTAAGTGGCGCTGTAAATTTGTTCCGTCGATGCCGGCCGCCGTGATTCGATTACCTTGTTTCCTCCCCGGTGACGAGGCGCGGCGCGCGCTAATTCACCGATTCGACGGTGGAAGGACAAGCAGATATTATTATTCCGAGACGGTTCGCTTATACCGAGCATTTAATCGGTGCGGCGATTGATTGACAGCCCGGCCCGACGAACCAGCGCGGACTTTTAATTAGCAGATCAGACAACGTGGTATAAACGGGACCGCTGTCGATGCCGCATTATTAATCATCACCAGACGGCTGAGGGTTCCGTGGACCGATTAGAAAATGGTACAGTAGAACAGAGGTCGAAGCGTTTTCGGCCGCGATTTCACGCGAGCCCCAGAAAGAATGGCGAAACGCGTACGAAGGTATTCGAGTTCCGTGCCTGCGAAGCGGGAGAAGATCATGCATATGCAATGTAATGCATTTACGCCTCTCATTTAATAGCCGCCACGGTATAACGACTCGCGATAACAACTCCTTTGCAAAGTATAGCCGCGTCGCGCGTTTCTCCTCCGCGCGGAACCGGATCCGACCAGAAAAGCTAACGGCTAGATTCCCGCAATCACAGGGCGGGCCCGGGGGGATACCGCGCGATCGCCGCGCGAAACACGGGAGAAACCGGCGGGAATGCTAATAACAATGACGAACAGACCCGGCGAATCGTTTCCTTCGCGGTCTCCCCTTTTCTCCCGAATATACACGTCAATTAGATCGATTCCGCATGTGCGGGCGCATGCCTGATGACACTTCCAGTTGGATGGGAACAGCGAACTGCACTTTGGCCGCCCATAAATTGCGGCGCGGCCGAAGGAAGAGAGAAACAGCGGCTGGGGTCGAAGGGAAAAAAGAGAAAGCCACCGCCGCGCTCGCGATATCAACGTCTTGGCGCGATGGAAAGTTATCGCCCGGGTCGCGTACCGATCTCCGAAGCTTTCCAGCCGGCTTCGGCGTTATCGACGCATCGCGTGGCCCCGATATTTCCCCGCGAACCTCTCCGAGACGCGATCCCGACCAAGAGAACAGAGCAATTACGAGTCTCGCGTTACCCGGCAGAGAGACAGAGAGAGAGAGAGAGAGAGAAAGAGAGTGAGAGAGAGAGGGTAGAAAAAAAGGGAAAAATCGCGGGCCGCACACGCGTTCCACGGGCGCGACGGGAAAATCAGTTTAACTCCCGAACGAACGTTCGCCGCCTACCACGGCTAATCCCAGATCCAGGGGGAAGTTCACGACGGGGGTGTAAACCCGAGAATGTTGCGGCTAAGCCAACCTCCCTCCCTCACGATCCCGCTACCCCTCTTCGTTCTCCGTTGCTCCGGCAGCTATCCTCTTCGTCTCCATCGGTTGGCAGCGTTCGGCGACGATACCTGCTGCGAGGCAGCCTAGGCCAACCTCGAAGCTTATCCCGACGACACTCGTTCGATACCGTAAAAGCCTGGGCCGCGAGGGGGGTGGACAGGAAGCAAGAACGAAACGGTGGAGGAGGATGCGCTGGTAGATGGGGTATGATGCCGGTAGCTACGAGCGACCCTAGCCAGGACACCGCCGCCATCAGAAGCACCGAGGATCGCGGACCCCCGCCGAGGGATCCCATAAAATAGCTCGAGTAACTTTTTTACTTTATCACCCGCCGGCCTTCCCGCGAGCCACTTGGACCTACCCTATGTGTTCGTGTGTACACACCGGTCTTCCAGAGGGGCGCGAATTCACCGTGCCCGACCGCCGCCTCGACCACGATTCTCTTCTTCGACCTTCCCTCTGCTTCCCACTCTTCTTCTTCTTCTTCTTCTTCTTCTTCTTCTTCTTCTTTCTTTCTTTTTTTTCCCACGACCCAGACCCAGACCCCGTCGCCTGACTTTTTTAACGTCGATAAACTCCGTCGGTCTAGTTTACCTTATCGTTGACGCTCCGCGGGAGAGGAACAGAGAACCAGGTAGGGTTCTCGGCGACCGAAACTTTTCGGAACGAAAGTTGAAACGTTCCCGGCCGGAGAACTTCTTCCTTTAGCCGTCCTCCCGCGGAGTCGCGCGCGCGCCCTCCCGTTCCCTCCCAATTAACGGGGAATTAGGGGAAATTTGCTCGGGGAACGTCGATGGGAAACGGAATTGAAAAACTGACGAACGGAGAATCGGCAAGGGCGGAAGGGGCCGCTGTCGCGTATCGTTAGCAGCCGCCGCCGCGCTCTTTGCTTATCGCGTCGCGTCGCTTTTTCGACCGTGCCCGCCGCGCTTTGACCGGCCCTCCCATCCCTTTCGCGAGGCGTCCGCTCGTTTTTCCGTTACGTCTACTCTATCAATTACCGATAAAAACAACGCTCGCTCGCCGCGGCGGCGCGGCGTAACACGTCGCTGCCACTGACGGAATGTAAATTATCCCGGCGTGATAAACCACGCGGAACATCGGCTGGGAACCGCCGCGTTGTCTCGCGGAAATATCGACGGAGGAACGCTTTTCAGGCGGCCTGCGACGTAACACGCTTTTCGCGAGCCGGTCGACGAGCTGCGATTCCGCTGCTGTTGCCCGATCGAGTAATTATAACAGCGTTGCCTCGGTTTCGACGGACTGTTCTTATTAGCTTAACATTAAGGAACGCGCGTGAAACGAAACGCGACAAGGTGAAATCTGACGATGGAAAATTACATTAACCCTTTGCACTCGAGAGGCGACTTCCAGTCGCCAGATGATTTAATCCAGGAAAATTATAAACCTTGGGATTTACCATTAACCTTTGTATACTGCATCAGTATGTGAGCTATTACAAGAAAATAGTTTTGTTACCTAATTTATGTATGATTTATTGTTAAATTCATTTTAAAGAATCTTGTCTATATCAAATTAGAAAGTATAGAATATTTCAAGTGAAAAACTTTCGAGTGCAAAGGGTTAACCTATACAGAGTGTTACCTCGTCTGTTACCTCTAACGTTACCTCGCCTGACGAGAAAGAGTTTGCAACGAGAGTTGCAGGGTACGGAGTACAATTGATATCAGTAAGTATTATATCATACCCTGCAATTCTTAATCCAAACTTCTGTCACACGAGTAGTTGAAAAATCGTGCGTCGCGTTCGAGGTAGCACTCTGTAGATCCACGTAAAACATCTCTGTTGCATCTCGTTTCACTTGCACTCTTGCGAAACTACGCCAATAAGAAAAATCCGTCGGAACCACAGTGTCGTTAACTACAGTGCGTTACTCGCGTGAGGAAAGCCGGCCTGTAGCTGTAAAGTGAAGAAGAGTAAGATGATTCGGCTGAAAAGTCGTATCGAAATTCCGCCATTACTATCGCCCCTTTTCACGTTTAAACCACTGGCCAGCTAGGATCATGTCGGTAATTGTAGATCCACGCAGTTTCAGTTCCTAAATAAGCTGACTCGCGAAACACGGATGATACGCGGAAATTGGATTCTTCCTCACGTGTAGTCGCATAAATGATGTTCCCCGACCGCGTTACGATCGCGATCTTCCGGCGGCGACTCGAATTGACAGCGATCAATCGCGAGAGATGGAAGTCTAGACGGAACGCGACTCTCGTTGTTATTCGTATGAAAGATGCAGCGGTGGAAACGAAGAATCGGAGGCGAACAGCCACGAACCATGCGGCGGGAGGGGGTGTGTAAAGGGTGGGACCACGGAGCTGGCGAAGAGAAAGATAAATAGATGGATAGACAGGAAGCCGGCGGCATCCGGCCGTCGAGCTTTCGTCCCTCTACCCTCGAGGATGATTTTTCGAGGACGCGCGACAGCCGGCGAACCTCCGAGGAAATCTTCGTGCTCGACCTCGGCTATTTCCCTATCCACGACACAGACGGGACAGACGGGGAGGATCTGCATTAACTATGGATTCAGAGCTCATCCTCCTTTCGAGATTCTTTTTGCGGTTTCCATTTTTACCATCTCCGTTCTCCCGCTGTCCCTTCCGAGAACCGCGTCCTTTGACCGACAGATTCCCGTTCGCGGGCCGATGGATATCCGCGAGCAGCGTCGAAGATTTAACCTGTTAACCGGGGATCAGCGAGTGCACGTTTGCGTTCATACTTTATGGCTGATTTCGGGATTACTTGTTTCCCTTCCACCAGAGACTTCCGCAACGGCTTTTATTCCCAGCGTTCGCGGAAACAGCGATGTTACGGTTGCATAGGTTACGGTATAAATCGTATCGGATCGTTATTCCTGGCGGTTATTCGTGGCTCGGAAATTGTTCGGTTAATAGGTCAAGGGAGAATTAAAGCATCGGGCAAACAACTAATTATCGTGAAAGATATAGCCGCGCGATTCTCGCTGTTGGAATCTACACTGAAATCACCTATTCCCTGAAATCCTCTCGTTTCTTTGAACGTTAACCCGCTCCGACACGTAGAATCTATCTTTCTCCCGGCGAGAAGCGGAGTCTCCGTATCGCGAGCGGGATCGAAGATCGCCGGAGCAATTAATTATCGACAACGTCGGTCGCGCCGCAGTTGTCGCAGAGTCGGCGCAAAGCTAGTCGAATTAGGGAGCACCGGAGCGACTGCGTCGCGTAATTACCCCGCGATTACCGACTCTGATATCCATTCAATGATCGGCCGAGGTTCGTCATTCAAGCGAAACAAGCGGCCATCGATATCCGCGGAAAAGGCAACGCCGATATCCGCCTGTACTCGAGCGAGACGCGATCGGTGCGCTGTGCGGGCGGACAAGCCCACGAGGCGTTTCCCTCGTCTCTGTCCGTCGTCGGGTCCCGTTGCGCGACGCAGCTTCAGCGTCGACGAGACTTTCAACGGCGTGCGTGGTCCCCCAAACGGCGTTCACTTTCGCCGTTCGAGCAGAATCCTTCTTGTGCGGCGAGTAACGCCGACAATCCCGGTAACGAACGCGCCGTTCCGGCGACGCGGAACGCGATATATCCGCGGCTTTTACGAGCCGCTTGAAACGCAACGGCCAGCGAACCCGAAAACCCAACGGCGCACAACCGGCCGTAGATTCGTCGCGCACTAAAACCAAACGCATCGGAAAACGCGCGCGTCCGCGACGTACAGTCTCGTCGGTTCTCGAAGGATCGAAGCTGTGCACGCCGGAACGTTTTTCAGTCCGACCGGCTCCGGCGTGTCGGCGATGCTGTTTCTCGCGCACCGTTGTCGTTCGACCATTATCTGCGATCGAACACCTCGCACTGTTTCTTTCCTTTCATCGGTCGCGGCGCGGGATCACCATCGATCGTGCGATTCGACCGCGAGTCGTGTTCCTTCGTACGAATCGAAACCTCTACACTTCGGACGTCGAAACTTTCAATACATCCAAACGCGAAATTTTTAGACGAAGCAAACTTCTTTAACACTAGATTCACGGACATTATTCTACAGATTATTCTACTGTACCTAAAAGGTTACTCGATCCTCTATATAAATCACGAGAATCGTTTTAGAGTATTGGAATAATTGAACGAATCAAAATCGATTGGAACTGTTACTAAATAATGTTAAAAGCTTTCGATATCTATGAATTCAACGTGACCCGTCAATCTAGTGTTAATTCACACTTATCCTCGGTCCAGAATTGTGTGATGGACGTCTCGTCGGAGGGCAATGAATGTCGATAGCGAGAAAAGTGCAGAGGACGGAACGGTGACGACTCCGGTCACGAAACGCGCCATCAATAATGCCCGCGATCCGCGAATAGAGTTCGCGAACGTACCCGGCACAGTCTAAAGAGTTCGCATAGTCCTCGGACAGTTCATAATAGTGTCTTTCCGCGCAAAGTGGATTTCTCTGGTCGATTACTCACCAACATTCTGCGCGACAATCGGGTCGAGTGCCACCAACAGGACGAGGAAAATAGGAGTCATATTGACCACCCTCTTTCCCGTCTTCCCTCGGTCACCCCTGATCACTGCACACTTATTACCACCGATGCAGCGTTCCACCTATGAAAATAGAAATCACCCTCGTCATAACATACCACCTTCACTGCCGGCGAGCAGGCTGGACGTAGAGATTCGCGTGTTCTCGGGACAGAGAACCCGCCAGCGATCTTCCGTGGCGGATGCTGCACGGGTTTTCGTTAACGGAGAAACGATTTGGACGGGGTGAATTCTCGAGCAGTGGGATCACTGGATACACGGCGAACGCTCTTCCGTCGCGGGAACGTTCGACCAGCTCCCGCCGGGTTGCGTAAAAAAATACTTTTCGCTGGGTCGATGTGTGACGGACAACGCGCACCGCCGAGGGAAATGGGAACGCTTATTCAGCGAGAGGCAAGCGTAACTATCGACACGCGCCATTTACCATCGGACGGCTGGCGTTGTTGTTGTTCGTCGTCGTCGTCGTCGTCGTCGTCGTCGTCGTCGTCGTCGTGGTACTCGTTGTTCTATATCCTACGTGGAAACGGTTAAAGACAAAAACGAGCAGTTTTTCCGGAGCATCGTTAACGACCGCGCGCACTCTTTTCGTAGCCCGAACGCGATAGCGGCGAGTCGCTGCTGCTGGCCCGACCCGGCGTGTTCACGTCGTCATCCCTTCGCCGCGACGCATTCTTCCGCCCCCTTTCTTCTTCTTCCTCTTCCACCGCCGCCTCTTCCTCTTCCTCTCCGTCGTACCACCGTTCTTCTTCCGCAATCGCGAAAAGAAGATCGATCTCGCGAACGACGTCACCGACCTCGTTCCCAAAAACTACCCCCTCGACGTATTTCCCCGGGGGCCGTCGACGCACTCCGTCTTCCTTTCCCGCGGCCGTTCCTCGGCCTCTTCCCACGGATCCGTTGCCCTCCTCTCGATCCAGCTACGAGCACCGGCAAGGCGAACGAGCCACGCCGCGGAAGAAGAACACCGGGACCCTGATGAACGCGCTTCCTCCTTTCCTCCCCGCCTGCGCCGCGCCAGGACCTCTCAACATACCCTTCCCGTCCGGTGATCGCGATAGTCGCCGAACGATTACCCAGACTCTTTCTTCCGATGATTCCACGACCATCCCATATTTTTCTCGGACCGACGCCCGCCAGGTAAAACCCTCGGGGAGCCTCTACGTCAAGGCACCGCGGGATAGGCGTTCACCTCGCGCACGGAAACGTCGACTCCGGCTTCCGGCAGCCGCCGTTACATCTCCATACCGATTATCTCCGGCACTGGTTCGCCCTCGGCGGCCCCGATCGAAATTACATTGGTCCGCTTCATTCTATCTTCTCGGATCATACGGTTCCAATCGTTGCGTACTCTTCCCTATCGCTTCGCTGCTCCGCGAGATTCTCGATGATCGTCGAATTGTTCAATTCCCGAATTCTCGATCGTCGCTTTTACCAGCGAAAATTTCCAGGGAGGAAAAGAACGATTGGAAATGCTGATTTTTTCAGCTCCGCCGGGGAGTTTGTAGATTCCACGGGTTCACACGGTTTGGAGAACGGACCGGATTAAGGGCCGACGCGCGAGAGATCAAACTTCGGCGAGCTTTAAATCGCTTCGGAACTCCGTCGCGAGTTTCCTCCCTTCCATGGTCGCGGCACCCTGCGTTTCTGGGACCACTCCTCTCTTTCGTCTCCGCGTTTCCGGCCCCCTTCTCCCGGCGAGTCGCGTTTTCACTTCGGCCACTTCCTTCTTCCCCACGATGAATCCCCGAATTCGACGTTCGATCCTGAGGACGACGTCGCCAGCGTTTCGAAGAACGATACCACGGTCACACTGTGCAGGCACCTCGCGGCCCCGCGGGGATTTCGCGGAACGGAAGCGACCGGAGAGAGACGGGGGTTGACGCGCGCGATTCTCGCCGCGTACTCGCGGTCCAATTACAAATAGCCCTCGCGGAGACGCGAGACCGCGTTAGGGGTAGTTTTCTGAACGCGCGCTGCGGCTTGACTGACTCACCCCCATACCCCGCGACGATACCCCCTCGCAGCCTACCGGCGGGCTCCGCGCATGCGTCCCATCCCCTCTGGCCCGAGATCCGACCACGGAACGCGTACGAATTTGCGCCGGGAAAGGTTTCCGTTGTCATCGCGGGGCTTATCAAAAACCGAAAGAGTCAACGAATCGGAGGTGGGAAGGAGGAAACTAATATTCGTCGAGACACCACCGTAGAATCAACCCTTAATCAGCGAAATTGGTGTGGTGGGGGTATGAGTAAAATGGGAACGAGAGTAAAGGGCGAAATCAACGGGAGAAAGTGAATGGAGGAAAGAGACCGGGAACAGGGGGGCGGCTGGGAAAGAAAAAGGAAACGGCGGAGAGAGAAAAGAGAGTCCCGCGGAGGGAGGGTGGTTTCGGAGTCGGTTTAAACGCGACGCATGCGTCTCCCTCGTAGGAGGATGTCCGGGGTGAGCCGACGCCGTGCTCTGGCCGACGTATCGCAGTTTCTAGCTCGATGTTTGTCCGCGTGGTACTCCCAGGGACGGCGGTGCTCGTGGCGACCACGAGGGTGCCGTGACACGGTCCGGAACAGATCGGCGCCGGCCGCGAGAGACGCGCGATTTCTGCGGGCAACGCGGCCAAGGAGGAACATGTACACGTCGACACGGCGTTCTCCGCGATCTTCGACGCTTGCGCCCCCGGCTGCTCGTGGACGCGATCCGTTACGGTTTTTTCCCCTTTTTCCTGCCACTTCGACGCGAACCACGGACACCTTCGTCCAACCACGGAACCTCGGAGGCCCCTGGGAGTACGCCGAGCTTCCTCCGACACGAAGAAACTATCTTCCTCCCTCGACGAACTCACCGCGACACTCTTTCCGAGCAGGTAAGTTGCCAAAGCGTGTCTACTTCGAAACTTCCTTCTCTCTCGACACACTCTCTCTCTCTCTCTCTTTCTTTCTATTTCTTTTGCTCTCTTCGACTTCGTTGTGTCGAGGAAACTGAATAACGTACTCCGCGGCGCGTCGTTCCCGGTGAAAACCTCCTGTATTCGCGAGGCGGGTTTTTCTAATCTTGGATCGCGTTAATTTTATTTGAACGCGTGCACGCGGCACCCGCCTCCCCTCGCGTTCTCGTCGATCGCGCGCCGACTCCCGAACGGGGACGGGGAAAAGTGTACGGACGGAGATAACGAAATTGCCGTGCCCCCGTCGCAGAGACGAGATCCCCGCGAGCGAGATACCAGACGTCGGCCACGCTTTAACGTTATAATAACCTGTCCATTAGAGGCTGGAGTCGCGATTAGAATCGCGCGAGCGCGAAATAATTACGCGTTCATCCGCTAACTCGAGTCCCGAACGAACGACCGGCTTTCGACGATCCTTCGCGCCAATTTTTAAGGACCTGACGGAGGGAGAACGCGACTCGTTGCGTTGACGGACGCTTGTGAATTATACACGACCGACGTTTTTTCCCGACGAAATAGGAATCCGTTACTATGTTGGAATATCGGTTGAACCGAATTTTATTTACGTCCCCAGGATGCAAGATTAAAAAGATCGCTGGGTCAGATTCAAACTTCCACTGTCTCGTTCATCAGATTATTTCCGTTCGGGGGAATTCTTACGTCACCGGAATCACCGGCGAACGCGACAGCGTCGCTCTGTAATACATCTCGCGACCGGTTCCGCCGGTTTAATCCCGACAGGAAAAACTATGCATTTACTAGAGACTAATTAATCGTTGCATTCACCGTGGAGCGAGTGAAACTCGTCACGTGACTCGACGTTACGGAGCGAGGGGTTGGAAGTTGAACGGTGACTCGGTCGAAACTCCCGCAAAATCTCGAGCAATCTTCGCTGCTTTATTATCCTGTAATAAAATTTCCGCGGCTTTATTGATCCAGTGGATCAGCCGCTTCGAGTCCCAAGTAGAATCCGCTGCTCGGAATCGTAAGAAAAGACATGCCGCGGAGTCGGGCGAACGATCGCGAGGAAAGAAACGTCGATGCAACGTTGACCCGCGGAGTTGACCGCGTAATACCGTTCTTCCGTTGCGACCTGTGTAACTAAACTCTCCAAGTATCCTGTTTTACGAGCGCGCGCGACTGTTCCAGAAATACTCGGCGACCGATAGCGAACGAGCTTTGTCCGGCGATGCTCTCTGCGATGCTGAAAACCAGCACCGAAAGGCGCGCGGCGCGATACACGCGCGCGCCTGTCATCCGATAACGTTTACGATAGATTTCCCGGCGGCTTTTTTTCTCCGGCGCCCGCCCGCGCGCCCGGGCGCAACGCTCTGATCCGCTTAACCGGAATTACGAATTTATAATCCGGATTAACGTATTTCAGCACTACAAAGGGGGCGGGCCGGGTTCGCAGGCGGCGCGTTATTTTGTGCGGGGGCAGAGCGACGGTAAGGCGGCGCGGTTCGTTTCCCGGTTCAATACGCGTCGCGCGGTTCCCCCGCGAGTACACCTTTTCTCGGCGCGACGCGGAGAGAAAGGTGAAAAAAAAGAAGCGAGCAGAAAGGCGGAAAAACCGGAGGAAAAGGCGATGGCTGGCCGGGATCGCGCCGCGCGATCCTGCAGGTAAAACGTCGCGGAACAATCGCGCATCGCGCGCATTCTGGTAACTTATGAATAAACATTTCTTGGCGGCGTCCAGTGGAAAATTACGCTCGGAAATATCCCTATCCTCCGCGGCCGCTATTCTTCGCTTCTCCTTCGTTCCTCGGTCTCGCTTCTCGGCCGGCTCGGTTCTCCTTCGGCCAGACCGCGCCGCGCTCTCGTCGCTCGTCGTGCGGCGTCGGATGGGAATTCCGGCGGGCAGCGTCGGAATTCAAAAGCTGTGAGCCGGGGGACGGTGTGATTTTTCAACGGCGCGGCCGGAAATTGAACGCGGTCGAGGCGAACCGTGGCCGTGGTGCCCGCGATAAAATAATTCGGTCAGTTTCGCGTTGCGCCGATGTTTATAAATTGTAAATCGAGCCTCGCCCCATCTCGCTCGCGGCCGTTACCGCGATTAATGTTGACACGGGTCCGGTTGCGTTGATAATTAGTTGATCGTCGCGCTGATATATGCCGCGCGAGCGGGTAAAAGTGAATTTGCCTCGCGCCCTCGGCATCGATGCGCCTCGCTGTTGATTCGCGCGGGGAACTCCGACGTCCTCCGGGCTGCAACGACGGACGGGACGCGAGCAACGGCAACGTGCAACGCGAATCTGCGTCTCCCCGCCGCAGAGGGGCTGATTAAATCATAATGGAAGCGTTCGGTGCATCGCAACGAGCCGTTCTCTCCATGCGTGAATGAAAAAACCACTGCCAGGCTATCGGCGAGCGTCGCTCTTTCAAACGTAAATTACGGCTGGTTTTAATTAACAATTTCTCCGGTGGTGGAAGGGGCAGCGGAAACGCGACACGCTACCTCGTCGAGCTCCTACGTCCGGCTGGACGCGTGCCGGTAATTTATCCTTTGTACGGTTCATTTGTCAATTGTAATAAACCCGGAGTCTCGGACGGCCGCTAACAAACTCAATCGGCGACCAGCCGGGTCCCGGCGATCAAAAGGAGAAACGTTGGCCGGGCCGCGCATGGGAAATCGGCGGGATTTCGATAACGCGGCTTTCGAGCGGTCTCGCGTTTTATTACGCAGTAAATTCGCCGGTAATCGAGCACGTAGACGCGCGAAACGGGTGTATGGGAAACGGCAAAGATTCGAATCCCTCGGAGAACGTTCCCTCTCCGTGCTCGGCCCGTCGCGCGCCCCCTCTCCGCCCTTCCTCTTTAATGGCCTTGATCACGGAACGAGTTAAAAATCAAGACCCGCTCGAGCACGGAATCCGTTCGTTCGCAAAGAGACTCACGGCCGCCTCGAAGCCTTCCCGGGGAAGCTTACCAGCGGAGCGAGACAGAGGGAAACTCTCGGAGCGGCGGGGCAGGATCGGAGGAAAGAAAAGTCGCTCGAAAAGTCGGCGGCGTCGTTATATTCGTTGGAGTCGATTTAATTGGCAGAACGCCCTCTAATTGAATCGGCAACTAGTAATCGGAGAGCAGCGTCGTCTTTCCGGGCGTCGCCAATTACGCTCGAAATCGTAATTGCGGCTCGTCGCGGGCATCGGTTATCGCCGCCTACATAAATTTTCGCGTATCGATCGGGCCAGGTCCGCGTAGGTACCTACACGGATCCGACGAGGTATCGATCCGGCGCGGTTCGGCTCGACGCGGCTCGGCTCGATTCGTCGCGACGGAAGAGAAAAGTGAGCGACGCGCGTCGTCTAAAAAGAAGCGACGGTCACCGGCGTGCCATAAATGATTCGCGGAGTAATTCCCTGGGAAGACGATCGAGGGATCGGGCCAAGGGAAACTACGCGCGCGCGCGCGGGCGGGCGGGCGCGTTTGTGCACCGTGGTTTCCTCTCGTAGAGGATGATTCACGGGAAAGCTGATTCCGCGGAGTGCCCTAGACCGCGAGGAAACGAGGATAGCAACCGGTAACGAACCTTCTTCCACGGACGGTACTTAGAAACGTTGCTCCCCGCGCCGCCCTGTCGCCGAGGAGCTAAGGGCGAGGAAACGAACAGGGCTAAAGACGGAGAACGCGGGGAGGACATGGCTGGCAGGATGGGGGATCCCCTGTCAAAGGGGACTCTAAGGAAATTTTCGCGGAAAGGAAAAATCTGTAACTCGACGGGAGTAGCGCGGAGAATCCAATTGTCAGTGGCAAAGGAACCGCCGGCGTCGCGCCGTCGTTGCGACCGCCAGACGACCGGGATGGGACGAACAAAAGGGGAGCTGAAAATCGGGCGGAAACGGATTAAACCGGAGCCCCGTGGTGTCTTCGGGCTTTCGGCGCGCGCGTCGCCGAGTATTACGAGATCGAACCATCCGACGAACGAATCTCACCTTTGTTTTCCGCGCGATCTATGGACCGCGCGAGAGGATCATCGCCGCGTAACGCCGCTGTAACGCCGTTCGAAAGGGAACCAGCGCCGCGATCCGGGGACAGGGGGATCCCCGCGAAACGGCGTTCGGAAGATCTCGCCGGAAAATTCCGGCCGCGATCGCGGCGTATGTAAATTTTTATTGCGACGTCGCGCATCGTTCGCGGAAAGGAAATCGGGCGAGTATTAAGTCCGCCTCTGGCTTCGGGGATCTTCCTCATACCGGCGCGACGCTGAAACTCGCCGGGACCACGGAGTTTCGTATCGTTCCGGCGGAGTTTCGGTTACGCGGATCGAATATTAAACGCATACACAGCGAAATAACGCGAGATCGCGTATCAGCCTCGTCCACCTACAATCGATCACCACGGAACGTAAGTACACGCGCGTCGTCTTCGCCGGGAAACTATCGCCGAAACATTCCACCGGGAAGAAGGAATCGATCAAAATTCCGATCCGATTACAGAGTATCGGCTGGGAATAATTTGCGTGCCGGATGGGCGTGGATTAAGTTCGTGACTCGGTAAGGGCTTTGATTAACCAGTTAGCTGTCGCGATTTCTTTGAAAAGCGGGTACCTAAAATCTGTTTCAAAAGGAAGTTACAGTTGTTCTGACGATTGTACTCGTGATAACATCGAACCACGTAATTTCTTCATGGGTAGTACACTCGTTAAAAACAGCTAACTGGTTAAGTATTGATTAAGAGCTCCCTCAGTTTCAATTACTCGACGAACCGTTCGGATTCTCCGCGTAATCGGTCACCTAATTAAATCGAGTAACTCCGCTGCATTTTTCTTGCGCCAGTCGAGACATTTCCATCGCATTCCAGCGAGGAAACTAGTCGGACCAGAACACGTCACGTACAACGAGAAACGCACGAACGTTTTCGATTGGAGCAGATATCTTTGCCCGTTCCCCGAAACTCGTAGCTGCCGCCGCGTCTCCAAATAATGAGTGGAACGCACAGGACCCAACACCGACGCGCGCGCACACACGTGTAAACGATTCCTCCCGCAAACGAGACGAGAACTCGGTGCCGGAGCGGCAGCGTTGCAACCCTCTCGCCGTTTCCTCGTTCATTTGGCTTTCCGTTTACCCGGCGGACGGAGATCGATACGGGGGGCAAACGATCGTACGATGCAACATTAATCAGATCGGTACCCGAAACCCCGGCCAGTCTTTCACCCCGGACGCGGCCCGAAACCGAAGACTCCGGGAGGGACGTTTAATTAGAAACTAGCAGCGCGCGCGCGCGCGCGTGCACGCGGGCGCGACCGGGTCTCAGGGTAACAGGCGATTTTTAGTGATACCGGGGTCGACGACGCCATTCTTAATGCAACGATCCGCGTCGGAAACGTTAACGCCAGCCCCGATAAGCGATAATGTCGTTTTATTAAATTCCCCGTCCACGCAATTAACTGTAATTATGTCGGTCATTAAAGTTTCGCGCGGAAACTGGCGAAGGAATGGAAATTTCAGCCGCGCATCGACGTCGGCCACTCCCGTGACCGTGGGGAAGACTAATTAAAATCTGGCGTCGCGACGCGAAGGAAGTCCGGTCGGCTTAAAAGTTCCTCTCTCTCTCTCTCTCTCTCTCTCTCTCTCTCTCTCTCTCTCTCTCTCTCTCTCTCTCTCTCTCTCTCTCTCTCTCTCTCTCTCTCTCTCTCTCTCTCTTCCTCGTGCACTTTCTAGCTCTCTGTGTTTTAGTTGGCCGCGTACAGGCGGCCATTTTCCCCGCGAAATCACGAACCGCGTTCGTCCCGGCGAAGCGGCCACGCGCGGCAGCGCGTTTCTGGCGACTCTCTTTTCTTTGAAATTTTCACTACGGCAAAAATGTTTCCGCTATCGGAACAAAAATATCCCGTCGGACGATCCGCGGCGGTTCCCCGGCCGATAGAATAAACGGGAAAATCGATACTCGCATACTCCGGGTAATGGATTTCGCGGGTTTTTTCGGCTTCCCGCCGGTCGCTCCGTCGCTGTTAAAACAATATTTTAAACTTTTTAATGAGAGACCGCCGGCGTACGCCGGCGACGGGGCGGGCGGCCGAGAGACGACGCGTTTCGACGGAGATAATTCGATCTGGAATACATTTAATACCCAAGCGTTCGTGAAACGACCGACACCGACCGCGATTACGAAATTCCGCGTCTCCCTGCCGTCGCCCGCGTACCCCTGGTTACGGTGACGAGGCTATCAGGACGTTTTTTTCCGAGGGAAGCGCGTTTGAAATTAAACACGGCACGATTCGCGGGAACGCCGGAAGAATGACGAATCGCGTGAAAGCGCGTGAAACGGCGCTCGCTCGCTCGCCTGCTCGCACGCTGAAGATTCATCTGCTCTTGTTTCCCCCGTCTGCGCCCCGCGCGTTTCCTTCCGTCGTGAAAGGACGAAACACAGGGGCCGGAGGTAAAGGGAACTGGATGACGCTGAAATGGAAGCTCGTTCGGCCGCGTTTCTGCGCGTTACTTCTCGTTTCCTCTCTACTTACGCTTTTTATCTCCTCTATCCCCTGTCCCCTTTTCACCTGCGCCTTTTCTCGCGCCTCTGTTCCTACGTTCGTCTCCATCTGGCCCCTCCCTCGTGACGAGACGCGACCAGACGAGACGAAACGCGACGAGACGAGACGAGACTAGACGGGACGAGACGAGACGAGACGAGACGGGAAACGGCACGACGCGTCACTCGTAACAAGACTCGGCAACAATACTCTTCTCTTTCCTTTGTTCCGAAATTCTTTGCTCGGCCGAGGCTTTGTGTACTTGTCATCTGTATTAATTAAAAGTTTTTGAAGGCCCCTCGTAACCGCCGTAGCAGCCTCGAAAATACAAACAACGACGAGCGCCACGGGGACGAACAAGTTGGCCGTGCGACGCTCTTCTCGTCGCTTCGACGCGCGCCGTTTCCTTTCTCGATTCTCCGCGTTGTTGGTCGCACTGGCCTCCCGTTATCGGGACTTTGAATCGTTCCGAAGGTGTCGGAGAATTCGGAGAAGATTCGATGTTCTTTCGAATATCTTGCAAGTTTTCAGTCGAGTTTCGATCTCAGTCAGTCGGGACATTTGAAATTGAATACTATTCCAAGCGATTCCGATATTGAGTCTTGAAAACAACGAATTGCTTAGGAAGTGAAATTGAAATACCGAATCATTCGTTTCTGCGCATCTGGATCAAATCCCTTTTCATCCGCTCGATTCCCATAACACACAGAATCGTGCGCGACTACAGAAACATTAGATACCGTAAAATTAACATCCACGCTCGACGATTTTCCGCGTTCATCTTCAAACAACGGTAGCAAACTTGTCCGCGGCAAAGGGAAAACCGGTTAAAAGCAGAAACCGTTCTAATAGGGAGGAGATTTAATTCGTTTTATCGCGCGGATCTCTCCGCTCGAAGCTGTTTTATCGCGCGAACTTTTCGCCCCCTCCGCCGGCGGAACGGCGCACTCCGTCACTTACAAACAGCACGGCTACCGCCATTTAACCTGGTCCACGCGAGCGGAAAACAACGGTCGAGTTTCCTGCTTTTACGCCGCTTTATTTATGCATTTCGCCGCTGCACACACGGGTTCGAGTAGCCCGCAAAGATCGATGAACACCTCTCGTCTGCCAAACCACGATCCCATCCCCTATTCCACGCTCGAATCCCGTGCCCGGCGAGGGGGTAGATCGTGACCGTTTAATTTTATTTCCAGCAGTTCACGATTCCCGATCCCGAGGCTCCTGTAAGACCCCGGCAAATTATGATACATGTCGGTGATACATGCACCGACGCGGGGTTTCATGAATCCTGCATCGGTTCCAAGGCTTTTACACATTACGATGCACACTGTTGATACATCGACATCAGGTTTCACGAGATCTGCATCATTTCGTCGTTCCTCTTCCAACTCTATCGTTGATTTTAACGCTTTGGCTACTGTAGAATGTTGCGCAACGCGTATTTCTAAGAAAGTGTATTTGAACCATCGAAACACTGAATTGAAGTTAAACCAATCTAAAATAATCATGTTCATATAATATACTAATGTAAATGTTGAATTAAAATTCACTTATGACGAATCTAAGCGAGGTCCTCTCCAATTAGTGTCAATAACAGTAACCGGAATTTTTACAGAGCAACAGTAGCCAAGGGGTTTATAATCTGCGATCGTCGCAAAAAGTGAACATTGACGACTAAGAGGAAGTGGTCTAGACTGATTTTTGAATCGAAATTGCTTCAATGCCGCATCATAACGTACAAACGTCCGCGTTCTCTTCGTGCTATTTTGGCCGATTTTCCAACTTCTTGCTCGCTTCCGCTCGCGTTTCGAGGATACCGGGCGCCGCGCAGTTTCGGGATAACGACGGACAACGATACGGAATAAACTATTCATGGCATAAACAATAAGCGCGCGAGTATGCGCGCCAACCGGTCATTAACCCATTATACGCGTAACGCCGTCGTGATGCGGCGCTCTTCACCGGGCCGCGGACGGACAGAGACAAATTTTATAGGGTAAAAGGGGCCTGTGATCTGCTCGCCGGCAACGTCGAACGCGAAATTTCGGTTTGCGAACAGCGGACCATTCTTCCCGTGCGGAAATATGAATTCCACGAGACCGCACGGCGATCTGCTTACCGACAACACCGATAAGACGCGAACGTGAATGATTAATTATCGAATGAGACATTCGTGTCTCCGTCAAAGTTAATTAAGAAAAG